>NW_027533395.1:5814544-5827429 GCF_008692635.1 Crocuta crocuta | reverse complement strand
AGGTGCCCTCTTCCACCTGTCTTCTCTTTGGATAACTGGTTATTTTTCTGAACACTGCCTTTTTTATATGCCTCAGTCTAAAGTTAGGGGCAGGTATAAAATTCTCAAAGATGAAAGATCCATTATTATTTTGAGTCCTCTGAGGTTATAAGTCCCCTGGAGAAGTGATGACATCGTCAGCCTCTATCCTCTTTTGTGGAAGCACGTTGGTTCTATGAGAAAGATCATCTGCATCTCTGTAACATTGATGTCATCTCTGAGGACGTTCTTTACCTAGAGTTTAAATAAAGGAGCTTCAGAAAGTTGTCCCAGAATTGTGTTCATAGCCATGGTTCGTTGGAAGTCATATATCTAGTGCCATAGTTTTTATCAGATACTCAAAGAAATTCATATCCTCCCCCTGAAAAACAGGTACAATAATCTCTGAATTCCCAATCTTACTAGAATTCAGATTTAGTTATTCCCCCCACTGAAGCATTTGCATAGACTTCTGGCAGGCTGCAGTTAGAGCAAATGCATTCTTGCAAACGGGTTGAAACTCCTTTAGCTTCTAGTGTTGGGTGCATTTTGGCAACATTTGCCTGCTATTTTTATTTTGTTAGGGGAAGGATGGGTGTTAAGCCTCTTGTGTATTGGCAACATAAATATATCTTCTGAACCAGTGGGCTCCTGGAAAACAGACTTGATGAGTCTCTGCTATCTGAGCTGTGGTCTTTTGATTGGTTCCAATCCTTTGAAACTTAAGGAATTATTTACCATGTTCTACCCTGTTTTTTTTTTTTCTAATAAACAAATGAAACCTTTAGTTCAAAGTTCAAGGAATCATGTTTCAATGAAATAAATTAAATCTCTCAAGAGAATGAACATTGAAGGAGAAGAATGAAGAATTGATGACCTATTAACATTTGTAATTCTCTACCTTGAATTATTGACAGCATGTGACATTATAACCTTACAAACTGCAATCTATAAACAGCGTAGAAAATATGACCTTTGCATTACAATTGGTCTCACAAAGTCTTCAGCTTATTACAAACAGCTGCCACCAGCATATTTTCTTACGGACTGCAGAAAAGAGGGGGTGCATATCACCGGAGAACTGGATGCTATTTAGAAAGAGCTCAGCAAGGCCACTTACAGGCAGAAGTGATGGATGGTGAGTGGCAGCAAACTTCTCAGCCAGGGTGAAAATATTAGAAGTTTGCTTGTCATTGATTTACAGTCACCAAATAGAAAGAACTAATTAGCCAAAGTTGGTTGACTTAGCACTTTTTCTCCTCAACTTTTGAAACAGACAGGGACTTAGAATTCATAAGCAGGACAAAGTAGCTCCAAGGTATTTTCACCAGTCTTTCTACTGACAGTGGTTCTTCAGGATAGAATGCAGCGAAAAGTCACCAAACTTTGATATGAAATGTGGGTTGGTTTTTACTCTGTCACAAACGGTAGAATAAATGTTTAGACTTCCTTTTATGTGACTTTGGGAAAAAGAAGTAATTTACAGACACAAAAGTAGTATAGGTTTGTTCTAGTATTGCATTTGGATGTTACCCATGGATACGGTTCTTCATATTGGCCCATCATCCTATCGGACTTGTTCTTTGTACTTTTTCTTCTTGACTCAGGGAACATCTTTGTTAGAATTTTCAAACATCCCAATTGTATCTGTGGTAGAATACCTTCAGAATATTGGAAGTAGCCTTGAAGTCATGAGACATGAATTTTGTTACTGGTTCTGTCACCAACTGAGTGTGGACTTGGGCAATTCACATGACTTCTCTGGGCTTCAATTTCCCCTCATGATATCAAACACAGTTATTTAACATTTGATGGACTGCTGTGTGTCAGTGCTTTACATAAAATATTTCAGCTAATTCTCATAATAGTCCTCTGAGATCCTCTGAGGAGCTTAAATTATTCCACATGTTCCCTGATGAAGAAACTAGAGCTCACAGAAGTTAAGTTACCTCCAATAAGAAGGTGAGAGAACCAGGGAATCAGCCTGGCAATTCCAAAACTCAGACACTGAGATCCGAGGTCACAAATTCACACGTATGCTAGCACTGCATGAGTGGTGTCTGTGAGTAATAGCGTGGAGTTTGCTCCAGTGAGAGGAGAGCCCATGCTTTGTGAGGGTAACTACTGCTGCATCCTGCTGGCTACTTATGCCATGTGGGGATGTGAAACTGATATTGCTAATATTACTGATTTTCCTTTCAAAAGAAGTGAGAATTCCAGTTCAGTATATAAATTTCTGATTTTTAAATGCTGGAGATTTGATCCACTTTGTTTTTAAAACTTGCTGAGGGCCAATATTCTGTAGGGCAAATACACCATGATTTGGGGCTGCCATGGTTTGACACATCATCTGTTTAATGATCTATAATGGAAACGCTACCTACCCTGCTACATTATCAAATGACAAATTAGGACTAAGTCATCTCTAGGTGCCCCCTAGCACCGCAATTCTGTAGAATTCTTTGGTTATCTCAAGTCTTTAGTTTTCCGTATATGCATCTTTTCAAATTGCTGTCTTCCAAACTTTATAGGAGAGCTTTTCCCAGATGTTTAACATAGTAGACTCTGTCCTGTCAAAGATGTCTCTAGTCATCTTTTTTCCAAAACTTTAAAGAGTTACTACCTTAGATTATTCCTTGTTTTTTTCCCCTACAACATCCACTTACTCCCCTTTCCCCCCCTAGCACCCCATAATCTCTCTTCCTTTTCTTCCTTCCATTTCTACTCCTTGTACTACCCTGGTACAAGCCTCCAAATTTTTATGCCAGTGTATTTAACTACTCTTAAATGTCTCCTTAACTTTCAGACACTTATTGCTCTAATCCAGGATTTAGCAAACTACAGTCTTAGGGCCAAGTACGGCTCATCACCTCGTTTGTAAAGGGTTTTGGAACACGGCCACACCCATTTGTAGACAAATTGTCTATGGTTGTTTTCATGATACAGTTGTGGAATTGAGTAGTTGTGACAAACGTTTTGTGGTTCGCAAGCCTGCCATATTTACTAAGGTTTGATAGTCCCTGCTACTTCATTTCTTACATGGGTGTCAGATTTAAAATACATCTTTGTATCTTCAGTATTGCATGTGTCACCTCTGTGCTCTGAATCTTAAATTGTGCTCCATATTTCACCATGTACACACACACATACTCATACACACACACAGTTCTAGAGATTTCTCAATCTGGCATTAGAGACCACCCAAAAATTACCTTAGTTTATCTTTATAGTCACCTTTTTCAAGCATCACTGTAATCTGTGATCAGCTTGGTTTAAATGATGAACCACAAATATGCCGTGCTCACCCGAACTCTGAACTTTTGATAATGTGCTGCCACCAGCATAATTTGCAGCCCGTCATTCTTTAAACTGTGGCATTCAATGGACACTTAGTTCTAACTGAGCTAATTATTATTGAGAATCTACTGTGCATCAGGGATGGTAGTTGTCTTGCACATATAAATAACTTCCTCCATTCCCAATTGACTCACATTTTTACACAGACATATCTACATTGTAAATCATTCATTGACCATCAACTATTGGGTTCTTTCTTTTAATGTTTTATTTATTTCTAGGAGAGAGAGAGAGAGAGAGAGACAGCGTGAGCAGGGGAGGGTCAGAGAGAGAGGGAGTCACAGACTGAAACAGGCTCCAGGCTCTGAGCTGACAGCACAGAGCCCGACGCGGGGCTTGAACCCACGAACCGCGAGATCATGACCTAAGCGAAAGTCGGACGCTTAACCAACTGAGCCACCCAGGCGCCCCAACTATGGGTTCTTTTATATCCTATTCCATCTTCATACAAGAAATTATATTAGAACACTCAACAACTGGATGACAACCTAATGAAGAGACAGGTAAGAAGAAGTAATGAAAGTGATGTGCTTCAGACATAGTAGAAACACACTACACTAAAGAATCACAGGTGAAGCCATAGACTCAGCCCAGAGACTGGGATGGCTTAATGGAGGAGATGCATCTGAGCTGAGTATTGGAAATTGAGAAAGCCCCAGAAGCCTGAAAATTCAGGCTGGTGGTTCAAAGACTAGCAGGGAGGTCAGGAAGGCAGAATTGTAAGAAGTGGCAACAGATACAACTGGAAAGAGGGTGGATGCTGTATAGAATGGACTCGAATGTCCTGTGGATGAAGAGGGAATTAATTTAATCCTAGTGGGGCAAGGGAATCTTGAGTGTTTCTAAATAAAGAACTGATAATCAGATTCTGCCGAGATCATAAATTCCTGGGTGGTGGAAATTACATTTTATATCCCTTTGTCTCCCATAGGGTCTACCAACTCTGCCTTGAACACAGTGAACATTCAGTAGAGAGTTGTTCATTGATTAGTTTCTTCCTGAGGGTGAAACATTTCTGGTTGGCTGATAGCCAACAACATTTTGAGTTTTCTCTGAGTTTGATAAAATGCTGACACCAAGAGAGTTAAAAAAAAAAGCAAATATCATTAAGGTGACAAGAAGCATCAAATTCATGACATTTCTCTGTGTCTGTCACCTTCACCCCGGTGGCCAGAAGTGTTGTTTTCAGCTTTCAGCAAATTTTTGGCAAAGTTGAAACTATCTAAAAGAGGCTGAAAATTTATTCTTTCTTGAACCACTCACGGTCAGGCTGGAGAACACTGGTTTTCTAAACTCCTTAAGGGAGACATGCTATTAATTATTACTATTTAAGCCAGAGGGAAATGAGATGAAGTTCATGGGATGGAAGGCTTCTGATCTACCTCTAGATGTGTAAACAGCAAGCGCTCAGCGCTCTGTACTGGAGTGACAGGAATTATCAGCCTATACTAATTGTCACCAGTTTCCAGAAGTAATACAAAGCTGCAGGCATCTCAGTTTTAAGTGTCAGACTTCAGGTCATTATGTTTGTGACACTGATTTTCTTTTAAAGAAAAGACATTTCAAAATTTGTAATCTGAGCTAGTTTAGCCTGGTGGGAACTGTTTTCTTTCTTTCCCCAACCCAAACTGGAGTTAGGATTCCATTCTGAGAACTTCATAAAGTTGAGGCAATAGAGCAGCTCCACTTTCTGATTTGACTGAGAACCAGAGTCATTCTTTTTAAGTTTATTTATTTATTTTGAGAGAGAGGGTGCATGTGTGAGTGGGGGAGGACCAGAGAGAAAGGGCGAGAGGAAAACTCCAAAACAGGTGCTGACAGAGACCAATGTGGTGCTAAATCTCCCAAACTATGAGGTCATGACCTGAGCCAAAATCAAGAGCCAGACGCTCACCCAACTGAGCCATCCAGACACCCCCAAACCGAGTCATTCTCGTGACTTGAACCAGTTTCTTTGGCTGTGGTTCCTGTGCAGACAAGTTTGGTAATTAATTAGTAGCCTCGCCTCGCTACTAACCCTGGTTTTGGATCCTGATCTTTTAGGACAACTTATCTCGGAGGCACAGCATCTCCTAAGGGTCTGTGAAGGTCATCCTGCATCCCTGCTGATGCTTCTTTAAGCCTCTCCTCATGCCTGCCTTCTCTCACTTCCTTCTCCTCTCTCACTGAGTTGTACCACATCCAAACATACCCTCTCCCCTAGAAGGCATGTGCACTTCAAAGCCGGCTTGCATTCCTCTGGTCCCACATGACTTGCATTGTGTGTTCTTCCCTTTTTCTAGCCCCCTTAGCTAGACCACGCTCTGGATACAATGCAACCACCTCACCTCTGAGAAATCTTTTGAGATTCCCATTGTCCTACCAGGCAAATCCTCAGAGCATTTGGTCTGCACCGCTATCTTAATGCTTATGACATTGTACTTATAAAATGGTCTGAAGCCCGCCCACATAGTGATCAATCAGGGGCATAGAACTCATTGTTTTTTATGTCAGTAGTGTATTCCAGACACTTAAGTTTTGTGCTTGGCCCACAGTCATTGCATTAATAAAATAATAGCTCTGACATAGTAAGTTATTCCCTGCTAGTCATGGCATTAGATGCGTTAGCAAAAGTAGGTGCTCATTTAAACCTCATGAATAAAGGGAAGGGTCTCCTTACTGAATCTCAATCAAACACAGCCTCCTTCAGATCCAAATGAAACCTCAAACAAAACACAAGGACATCACCTTTATCTTTGTTGTGCTTGCCTCCCCGCCAGGCACTGCCATTCAGTAATTCTGCCAAGTGGTATCTTTTCCTCACGCCAGAGTGCTAAACAGTGATTTATTGCTTGAATACACATTGCTTTCATGGAAGTGATTTGTTTAAAACAACAGTAAAGCACTAAATAAATTATTCATTCCATGCTAATTCTTCACTTTTATGTGCTGTAGGAAGCGTCAAAATAAGCAGCCTGTGGGGCATTTTATTTTTGCCACATTAATCTCGGACAGTTTAAAGGGAAAAAAAAATCAGAAGAACTCTAAGGAAGAGGTTCCATTTTCAAGAAAATAGTTTTTTTTTCCCCTTGCGGGCTCCTGCAGCAGCCAGGCAGTGAGTTCTGGTAGATGTTCCCCCACAACTCGGCCCAGAGAGGCCTTCACCCTTCTGTTCAGCTCTGTGAGCAACAGGCCTTCTTTTCTTCATGCAGGGCCGGGCACAGGGTTCTTTCCTGGGAGATTTGCATTTTCTACAGCAGACAGGGTGTGGGGTTTCCAGGTTTCACTAGTGTCTTGATTTAGGATTAAAGGATTAAAAATCGAGAGAAGGAGCAGTGACATACTCATCCATTTTTTCAACTGATTGCCCACATGGAATAGAGATACCATTTCTGCCCCCCACCCCAGTCTTTCTTATCTTTCTTTACCGAAGCCTTGTTTCTGGTGGGGGCATTCAGTGACTTTCAGGATTCTTCATTAGCAGAGGGGGAAATAGATAGTCTGGCTGTAGACGCTTGAGAAGTTTCTCTCCTCTTTTCTGAACATGACCCTTCCATGTTTTATACCTGCTGGCCTGTGGTATCCACAGCAGTCTCAGCAAGAGAGATGCAAAGATTGATCCCTCAGCTCAGGAGGGTAGAAAAACGAACTCAGCCCATCCTTCAGGGCTTTGCTCCAGATCAGAAGCCAAGAAGATCTAAGCTTACATAGGTGTGACCCAAGCCCCAGGCTGCCCACCCATCTCTACGTGAGAATAGCAGTTGCTATCCCCCAGCATTGTGAAATGAGTTAAATGACATACTGTGGGTAAAGCACCTGGCTTGTAAGAACTTGAAAAGATCCCATTCGTATCAAGCTAGGGATTGCTCCTTTCTCTTTATTCCCACAGTACTTAGTTTCCACAGCATTCAGCTCTGTGAGTCTCTCCTCAGCTGTTACGTACAGTGAAGGTAGGCATTTGTTTTCTCTGTATTCTCAAAAGCACTTAGAAGAACAAATATGAATTGTGGTCAGTGCCTAGAAGAACAATTTAATGGGTGAAAGAAAGAAAGGAGGAAAGGAAAGGAGAAAGGAAAAAAAGAAAGAAGGAAGGAAGGAAGGAAAGGAAGGAAGAAAGGAAGGAAGAAAGAAAGAAAAGAGCTTGGAATCAGTCTGATTAAAAGCAAGAAGTATACTCTCTGAAAGTTTGTGAAGCTCTTGCCTTTCCCTCTTCAAAGAGGCCATGTAACATGGCAGTTAAGCACCTGAGCTCTGGTCTATGTTTATTTGAGTTCAAATACTAACTTCCCGCTTATGTGCTAGCTGGTGTTGGGCAAATCCTTTAAACTCTCCTCTGCCATCTGAAAATGGCAAACAAAGTATTGGCTTTATAGGATAGTTAAGAATGTACATAGATTATATTATTCAAAATGCTTAGCAGAGTGACAATTTTTTAAAAAGTACTCAATAAAGTAAACTGGTGATAATAATCCAGTTAGAAATGGAATTCTAATGTTATCAAACATATTCAATAGGAGATGGGGATGGGGTGGGGAGAGGAAGAGTTAACTTGACTAAGCTCATCTAAGGATTTAAAATTGGCTCTGTAAACAGAATCCAGCCCTCTCAATTTCTAACTTTAGGTCTCCAACCTGCCTCCATACTTGATTTGGCTTCATCTCATTGTACAGTGAAAGCAGTTTTGAGTGCCCTTTAGGAATTAGTTGAAAGACCTGGAATTCAGATTTTGAATCCAAGTACGTACCCTGATGTTACTTGTACATATCCAGGGCTGCCCATTTCTAGCTAGAAGAAACTCACACAATGGGAAGCAGATCTCTTCAGTTCCTGGCCAGCTGTGGGGTATCTTCCATGAAAGCTAACACTTTTGAATGACAGCAAAGAAAAATCAGTAAACCTTTAGATTAGTTCATAGGCATATTTTAAAACTACCCAGCCCTCTCAAAAAGATGCATACACAACATTGAATTATATGTAGCATTTAATCCTTTAATCAGCCTAAACTTCCAAGAGGAAATCCAAAGTGTTTGGAATATCATCCATAAGATAACAATTTCATGAAAATAGTATTGCACTTGTGTTACAATTACTCAGATTTTTTTATCCCACTTTTCTAGAGGCTTGTTACAATAATTGCCCACGAAACTGGAACGTGTTGTTTTTGCCTGGAAAAGTCCATTACCAATATAACTACAGTCAGTAAGATTGCTAACAAATATTGAAATTCTTTAGATCAGCAGGAGAACTATACATCTGGGTCCACGTGCGGTTGTGAGAATAAAGGAGCATTGGAAGGGTAGTGACTTGAATGTGCATGTAGGAGCCATGTTCTACTTGATCCTGTAAGTCAGATTATTTAATTTAAACTTTAAGATCAATGGGAGGCCACACAGATGTTTTAGAGAGTCGGGGGGAAACAACATTGCTATTAAAAAAAAAAACAAACAAGATTCTAGTGGTAGCAGTGCAGGGAGTGGTTTGAGGGAAGTGAAGAAAGAGGGTAGCAGCATTGACAGAGGCCAGAGCAGTGGAGCTGAGGTTAATGGTAGAGAGTTTTAGGGCTTAGTGGCTGATTAGATTTGGAGCGAAAACAGCGGGATGGAGTCAAGGAAGACTCAGCACTCCAGCTTGAGCACTGACAGTAGCATTTACTAAGCCTGGCAACACCGAAGTCAGAGTAGATGGAGGTATTTGGCAGTGGATGGTGCTATAATGGGAAGAGACCTTACAAATATGTAGTGTAACCATGGAGGAGACTGAAGGCCTCAGTGTCTCAGAGCTTAGGCTTCTGTCTATGTCTCCGATTCGCAGCCCAGGACTGCCGACATGGATAGCGGCATTGAAAAGATTTAATGAGCATCTCATGTGGAATCACACTCAAAGGTGGCCTTACAGGGAAACTAATGAAGGTCAAGATTCAGTCTTCACAGCCATGGGCTCCTGTGCAGGCTGGGTCTGTGGGGGAATCATGGAGCCATGTTGCAATCAGAAAACATTTCTATTTTCTTGTTTCTGCCCAAACTGCCTTAAGGTATCTAAGAAAAAAAAAGTTGTGCAGATTTTTAAGGCGCTGGCAATTTGCTATGATCTAATTTGTCATTCTAATAAGCTTTCACTTTTAAACCTCATTTTTTTCATAATTTTGTGTTCTGTTTCTTGAAAAGAGACCCTCACATTGCATGACTCATCCACACAAAACCTGTGTCTAGGCCTGGTCCTACTGGTGATATTCTTTTGACTTTTTTTTTTTCTTTTTAACGTTTAAATTTAGTTTTGAGAGAGAGAGAATATGAGTGGGGTAGGGGCAGAGAGAGGGGGAGACAGAATCTGAAGCAGGCTCAGGCTCTGAGCTGTCAGCAGAGCTCAAGTAGGGCTCAAACTCACTAGCCATGAGATCATGATCTGAGCTGAAGTTGGATGCTTAACCGACTGAGCCACCCAGGTGCCACCGTCAGTTGACTCCTTCTAACTCTCCTTTGTGTCAGAACTGACCCCCTCCAGTCCTTCTGTTCATAGGAGCACTTGCCTCCTGCACCCAGTTACCATATGGTATGTTAAGATTATTCCTGACTCTCAGAAGCTCCTGATTCAAGAACAGATTCTTCTAAAAGTATAACCTCCACCATTTGTCAGACAAGGTGGTTAGAGTTACATGATCTTTGCAGTCCTTTCTAATTTTGTCATAAGTTTCCTTTAAAAGAGTGACAAAATGCTAAATATGTTTATAACCACCCACCAATCGTCTAGATGCCCCTGGAGAGGATTAAAACTGGAATCCTACGGAAGCATTTTGGTTCTGTGATAAATTATAAGAAATGCATGAGAATCACTTAACTTCCATAGGATTTTTTTTCTTCCAACAGAATGCTTTATTACTTATTAATAAGTTTTACTTGGGATTTCCAGATGCTATTTAAGTTTCACTTTCAAGCCAGGTTTTTTAAGTTTTGAATTTCCTCTTAGGCAAATTGTGTCTCATCACACCTGAAAACTCACACATGGCAAACAAAAGACATATTAACAGAGGTCAGTTGTTATTGCTTATTTATTTATTTTATTGAAGACAGTAAAATGTTTCCCTTCCTCCCTGGCTCACCTTAGGACTTTCCCATGGTAAAGCTAAATATTTGAACTTACCATATTAACTGTCTCTGATTTTTTATTCTTACTGCTTTTGTTAGTTTCACTATATGGGAAAGGAACAGAAAAAATGGAAAAAAAAAT
Source organism: Crocuta crocuta (assembly GCF_008692635.1). Classification (NCBI taxonomy): domain Eukaryota; kingdom Metazoa; phylum Chordata; class Mammalia; order Carnivora; family Hyaenidae; genus Crocuta; species Crocuta crocuta. The sequence continues at coordinate 5,816,851 of NW_027533395.1, read as the reverse complement.
AAAGCCTGTATTCTCATTTTTTAATTTCATTTTTATTGAGGTTCATCTTCTGACACTCGGAGCATCATAAGACACATATCTCTATATATTAGCTTCCTGTTAGTATGTTATGTTAACCTTGAAAAATAATATTTTAAAAAATTGGGTTAACCTCTTCAGACCCATGAGTAACAGCATAAACACCATGATACAGAAGTGGAAAAGGATTGACTTGGATCATTTCTTTGTGTTGAAGCTAAATATCAGGAACCATAAGAACAGAAGAGCCCCTCATCATTAACACACAGTTTGCTGCTTAATGGTATGTTCATTTCGTGTGTGGGTTCTCACACAGGGAGAGTTTAATATTTAGATAGTGTCTCCAATTCAGACAGAGAATGACTTGGGAGCTTGAGGTTTGTATTCCTCAGATCAGTGTATGAAGGATGTGAAAGGGAACTTTTCCATTCCTCACATCCCTTTTCTCTCTCCAGCCAAACTCAGGCTGTTCCCCTTTTCCTGAAATGGAGGGGTTTCATTCTTTGTTTTTGAGATTTCTAGAAAGAAGATATTGCAAGAAATGTCTTCTTACTGTTTTACAACTCTTTATATGTGTCAAGTGACCTAATTCAAATAGGGGTTAAGTCAAAGGAGGATGGTCTGTCCATTCCTTTCCAATAAATAATGGAGGAGAATGAGGAGAACATGGAAAATAGTTTGTTTCTTTACGAAACAGTTCACTTGCACAGATGATTCTATATGTTTTCCTTGAACTGCGTCTCTCCAAACAATGCACTGAATTGCCTGTTTCTCTTCCCTTATTCCCTACCCCCATTTGTTTTCATGTCTTCAAGCTCTACTTTTAGGTCTTTCCAGGTCTGTTTAATTTTTCTAGGTTACACTCCCTATTTAGAGAGGGCTTGCCTTGAATATGCATTTTCCTTGTATATTGTACACTTTATCTTGGTACTCCTTGAGGTTTACACTAATACTAGTATCAGGCTCTTTTCTTGGAAAAAAAAAATTATCATTTAATTTAGCCTGTCTATAATTCCCCTGGTGTTAATGCACATGATTAAAATAGAGTGTAATCTAGGGGAGAATAATTTAAATAGAGGAAGGAGAATATGAAATGGTTAACATTATCCATTAGATATGGATATATGCTTTGAGAATTATCCTTTTTTTTTTTTTTTCCTGAGAAAGAGAAAGCTAGCAGGGGAGAGGGGCAGACTGAGACAGAGAATCTTAAGCAGGTTCCATGCTCAGCATGGAGCCCGACACAGAGCTTGATCCTATGACCCCACAACCCTGCTATCAGACTGGAGCTGAAATCCAGAGGCAGATACTCAACAGTCTGGGCCACCCAGGTGCCCATATCCTCTTTTTTTTTTATTAAAATAATGTGAGAGGAGGAGTAGAAGAAACAAGGATATGTAGGACTAGTGTGAGCATGGTGAGATTAATAGATTTTGGAGAGAGTATTTGTTTATTTTTTATTTACTTATTTTTACAGTTGATAGTGTCCCTCACCTTGGAGAATAGAAGAGCAAGTTCTATTTTCAAGATTTGCTTTAAAGAACAACTTAGGTCCATTGGATTTGTTTGCTAAATATAATGACCTAGCTCTAGGAATAGAGTGTAATAGGCTTTTATTACATCGTTTCTTTGTTAGTCACTACCAGGAGAGAACTTGACTTTCAGCACACAGAACGGGGAGAGATGTGAATTGCCTTGAGTGAGAGCTGCAGTTTTTCTCACGTGCAAACTCCTGGGCCAGTGCTCCACAGCTCATGTGCCATTCGTGGCCTCACATTTTAGCTGCAAATGACCTCTAGATGGGAACAGACTCAGAGGGAGAATATAGCAAAATGTACTTAAAAACGTTCTACTTTCCACAAGGACTGTTCCATATGCTATGGTTTGCTCCACATCTCCCGGCACAGAGTCAGTTATCTGTTTAGCCCTGTAAATAGCACTGTTGGCTGTCTGGTTGTGTAAGTTCCCCAGGGGAAGTGCAGTAGCCATTTCACTCACACCAGTTCAGTGTCATTCAGAGGATATTACATAAATAAATATTTCATTAAATTAGGTGTAGGCTCTTAGAAAATATGAAGGTCATCTGGGATTAAGAACTCTCCAGGGGTTGGGGCATCTGAGTGGCTCAGTAGTTTAAGCATCTGACTTCGGCTCAGGTCATGATCTCGCAGGTCTTGTGTTCGAGCCCTGCATTGGGCTCTGTGCTGACAGCTCAGATCCTAGAGCCTGTTTCTGATTCTGTGTCTTCCTCTCTCTCTGTCCTTCCCCGACTCATACTCTGTCTCTCTC
>NW_027533395.1:5790577-5814508 GCF_008692635.1 Crocuta crocuta | reverse complement strand
AAAAAAAAAAAAAAAAAAAAAAAAAAAAAAAAAAAAAGAAACATTAAAAAAAAATTAAGAACCTCCAGGGGCAAAAATCTACTGATTGCTTTCTGGCTGGCTCCACACCCCAAATTCATCCCACCTTTTGTGCTGGTTTTCTTTTCAAATTGCATTTCTGTGTTCTTGATTACCTCTGTTGGATGACTTCAGATGCCTGTGTGTGGTTGTTATATGCGCCAGTATCCTAAACTTTCAACTCCTGTCTGGGGCCTCTTACCCTGATTTAGCTATTACTGATTTTTCCTCCCTTTGGTGAGAGTGCAATTACACATTCACTCAAATCTTCCAAAAATGAAGATACCATAAGCTGTTCTGTTGAAATCTGCCATTAGACGTGTGTGCATTCGTTGTCTGGAACCGCCTTCTGGAGGTCGCCAACTCCTGTGATTGAAATAGAAGCATCATCTCCTAACAGTGAATTTCACCAAGGCTCAAAGGTTTTTAAAAATAAATTAAAAACAACAAATGGAAGTGCCATTGACCAAAAGTCAGTGAGGAATTAAAACTCAAGTTTGTCTTGTATGAGGAAAAAAAATATTCCAGAGATGTCTGAAAGAAGGAAGAGTAAAGGAGGGGTCTGTGGCCAGTAACACGTCTGAAGGATAACAGGTCTCCAATACTTTTGAATTGGACAGAAAGTGAGGACCCTTTACCAGTTCTGTCTTGCCTTTAGTTACAAAAATTACTCAATTGGGGGGGCGCCTGGGTGGCTTAGTCGGTTAAGCGTCTGAGTTTCACTTAGGTCATGATCTCGCGGTTCGTGGGTTCGGGCCCCGCGTCGGGCTCTGTGCGGACTGCCAGCGCAGAGCCTGGAGCCTGTTTCAGTCTGTGACTCCCTCTCTCTCTGACCCTCCCCTGCTCACGCTGTCTCTCTCTCTCTCTCTCTCCTAGAAATAAATAAAAACATTAAAAAAAATTACTCAATTAGGATCATATACCATGAGGATAACAAAGCCTGGGTAAGGGTCTATATATAATGTGAGTTAAACTTGTCCACCACTTACCAGCTAAATAATTTAAATCACTCAGCCTCTGTGTGCCTCAATTTCCTCATTAGGAGAGAGAGAGAGAGAGAGGTGGGGGGTATTCCTTGAAATACCCTTAATAATGAAATTTGGCCCACAGACTACGAGTCCAGTAAATGTTAGATATTATTAATAATAGCAGCTACTTACATTTACACAATACTTTAATATGTTCCCAGAATTTGTCTACTTCTGTTGTTTGCTTCTCCCATTTATAAGAGACTAAGAAGAGAGATAACGTTATCTTTTTTTTTTTCTTTTTAATGTTTGCCTTTAATGAGTCTGTTCAGTATTTGAGTGACGGACACTACTAGTTGTTACTCAGCAGCCTCTACCTCCTTTTTTGTTACTGGCAGAGCCCATCTTTTACCATAGAAAACAGCAAGTCCATCCCCAGACCTCTATCCTCCTTTTTCCCCCAACTTTCATCGAAGCCAAGATGTGGGCGTGTGGCTGAATCCTGGTCATTGAGACTGCAGAGATTTTGCTCAGAGGGCTTTTGGAAAGTTTCCTTTCTAAGTTAAAACCCAAACAGAGCAAAGCAAAAGCAGATATACACTAGAGGTCCTTCTTTACTGAGTGTGACTGGGTCCTGCATATGCTGCAAAGACCTGTTATGAACGCCTTGCAAGTGAGGGCACCCCTTACTAAGTATTGACACTGTCAGAGAGGAAATAGGTACATCGTGTGGCTGCTTGATGGTGTTGTGAGGCTACATTAGTCCTGGAAATTCATAAACTGTGGACCTCTTGTTATATGAGACAGTATATCTCTTATTACTTGAGTTATTTTTANAAGTCGGACGCTTAACCGACTAAGCCACCCAGGCGCCCCATGCTGCCAAAGACATTCTAACAGAGGGTGGCTAAACCAAGACTCAAAGTCTTTGATTCCAAAGTTTTTGTTTGTTTGCTCATTTATTTGTTTTTGGCAGAGCATAGTATCAGACTATATAATTAAGGCCTCCACAGAATAGCCAGATGTATCTGTATTCTGATATTCTGTGTGTCCTTACTCATAATTTAACCCTTAGATAAACCCAAGGGTTTGCTCTCTTCTGACTCCTCTATGAGCTCTCACACCTCTGGACCTCTGTTTTGATGCTCCCTTCGCTTAGAATACCAGCCCTGTAGCCTTTTGTCTCCATCAGAATCATACACATCATCTGGGATTTGTCTTGACTGTCTTCTTTTGTAAGAGTCTATACCTGAGTGTACTTTTCTTTCTTGCTCTCTAAGAGATTTGATCACTTTTCTCCTGCTGCATACCTTTTTCTTCCTTAGTGTAACCATCTGTACAACTCTGCCTCTCTACTTGACTGTGAGCTTCTAGGGACTGGTACTGAGTCTCATTCTCCCTTTGTGTCCTCACAGCATATATTTTTTTTTAATCCTTGCCTCTTAAGAAGGCTTAACAAATGTTTATTGAATTAAATGTGTAGAATTTTAAAGCTGAAAGTTCTTTCTTCTGAAGAAAGCTCTCATTTTCTGGGAATTATAAAAGGTTCTTATCTTTGCATTCATGACCCCCCCTAGGATTCGAGAGATCAGTGATATCATTAAAGTTACATTCATTGTTTTATGCTCATAGATTTTATTAGATCAGATTCTTAAAGAATTCATGGCTACTGAAAAGAATTAGAACTTCTGTTTAAGTTAGAAAGTTGAATAAATGTTTTCTGAGCCAAAGACACAATCTGGAATATGCATATTTTTAGGAAAACTACTGCTATAAGTTTATTTCTTTTCCCTAAAACTGGAGTGTAAGGAAAACAACCCAAAAGAAAACAGATTTCTGGCTATTGAACATCCATCTTTATATTTTATCCAATTGTTCAGTCTCCTTAAAGATTGCTCCAGATCTCTTCAAACTGTATAATGTTTTGTCCCCATAGCACTTCTCTCCACATCTTTAAAAATATCCAACAAAAGGGTCTGCGGCAAGCAGCTGTAGTAAGAAGAGAGGTGGCCATCTGAGGTTGAGCAATGAGGAAACACCAGGGCATGCTGGAAGTTGGTGAGGAAAAGCTGGAGGTAGTCAGCTTTCTCCCCTGACCCAAACTGCTGGCATCTTCAGTGTGGCTTTGCCATTGCTCACCCAAGTGAGACTGTGACCCAGCCCAGGTAGGTGGAACTATGAACGGTACCATGGTTAAGTTCTGAGGAACCTCCTTATGTGTTACAGTGACAGAAACGCCTGCCTAGACCAGCCCTGAAGCACTAGTAATGGAGAGAAATACATAGAAAATGCTTTGTTTTATAGTCTAGGACCCATACCACCATCTACATTATTCAGGAAATGGAACTATAACTATAGACCTTCAGGAATGAAAGAGACTTTACAGGGTCTTATAACCCAAAGTGCTCACTGTCAAGGAGGCCAAGGCCACACTTCTGTTTTCATTGAGAATAGAATCTACTTCTACAATTGGACACAGAAAAACAACAAAAGAAATACAAATCATTGATAATTGAAAGATGATCTTGCTTTTCTAAGATTTGCCGGAGAGAAAGACGAGATGAGGCAGAGGGCAGTGCCCAGGGCGAGGGTTCTGGTAGAACTCACATCTCCCTAAATGTCCATAAGTTCTCCCACAGCTATCTGACCTAAATTCATTGTTGAACAATAGTAAGCTTGCTAGACCAGCTCTTCCTTCAAGAGATTCTCAGTAGCCCTCTGTCAAGGTGCTAGTCTACTCTTTGGCTAAAGGACTAGGAGAGATCACTTACAAGGGGGATATTTACATTCTTCTTAGGGAGTAGGGGGAATGGGAGATGTGTTGATGCCCCCAACCTTCCATCCACCTTCTTCTGGGATACACTGTTTTAAGTTAGCAAAGGCTTGGTACACTGTATTTCTTCCTTAGGAAAAGAAATGGAGAATTCCTGTCCTTCTACATGGTAAGTGTGGAATAAACATTGGTCTAGTCATTAATACAGATGTTTTCAAAAATATATTGTGTAGAGTCAGGTTATCAGGAAGGTATTTTAGGGAGTCAGTAAATGTGTGGGGTTTTACTTCTCAATTATGTTTTTCAGTTGATTAAAAAAAAACATGCTGTCACATTCAAAGGTGTCATGGACTTGGCATACTGGAGACTGCCTATGTCTAAACTTAGGCCACTGCCATGTTCAGAGAGTCGAATGCATACCTGAAAATAAGGCCTGCCCTGACAGTTTGCTACAACAGAATATTTTTTACTGGGTTTTGCTGTTTTATGCTAGAACACTGTTAATAGCCATCCACATACTAGTGTGTCCTATTTGTCTCTAGGAATGTTCTTGTTTTATCACCCAGCACAGAGGAAAGTTGGAGTCAGATGAGGGGAGGGGCGGATTGGCATTTTCCTCCCCCAGGTCCATTGTGATGGTTGTTCACCCCCCACACCATCTTTAATGAGGAATAATTGACAAATATAATTGTTTATACTTAAAGTACACAGTGTGATGCCTTGATATACATGCACACTGTGTAATGATTGCTAAGGTCGAGGTAATTAACATATCCATCACCTTGTATAGTTAACTCCCTCTCTCTCTTTTGGTGAGAATGCTTAAGAACTGCTCTCAGTAACTTTCAAGTATATGATATTGTATAATTAATTATAGTCACCCTGCTGTACGTTAGAGCCTCAGAACATCTTTTTAAAAAATGTTTTATTTATTTATTTTTGAGAGCTAGAGCACAGATGAGGGGCAAAGAGAGAGGGAGACAGAATCTCAAAGAAGGCTCTCAGCTGTCAGCACAGAGCCCAACGTCAGGATTGAACTCCTGGACTGTGAGATTGTGACCTGAGCCAAAGTTGGATGCTTAACTGACTGAGCCACCCAGGCACCCCCAGAGCTTTAGCACTTCTTATGACTGAAAGTTTGTACCCTTGACTTGGATTTCCCTATCTCCCCTCCCCTCCCAGCTCCTAACAGCTGCCATTCTATTCTGGTTCAATGAAATCAGTTTTTGTTTATTTTATATTCTGCATATAAGTGATACCAGACACTATTTTTCTCTGTCTGACTTATTTCACCTGGTAAAGTGCCCTCCTGTTTCATCCATGTTGGCAGAAATGGCAGGATTTTATTTTTAATGGCCTAACAATATTCCATTGTGTATGTGTCTATATACCACATTTTTTCGTGAGATGGTTTACTGGCACCGATGTACAGAGGGGTGGGTGAGAACTGCAGTTGGTGAGTTGGTGGAATTATTCAGTAGGAGCTTTCTTTGAAGACTGGGAAAAGAGGGAGTAGTTTGGTGAGCTCAGATAGTGTAAATTTAGCTCAGTCCTGGGAAGAAGCCCATGATCACTTCCTCGAGGAGCCTCACTGATCCCTGCACAGACCCTCGCATTGTTTCTGGCACCTGCCCACAACAGTACATTGAAGAAATTATTCACCAGGATCAAGTGATGTATTCCTGGCCTGCAGGGCTGATTCAATGTACACAAATCAATCAATGTGATACACCACATTAATAAAAGAAAGGATAAGAACCATAGGATCATTTCAGTAGATGCAGAAAAAGCATTTGACAAAATACAGCATCCTTTCCTGATAAAAACCCTCGAGAAAGTAGGGATAGAAGGAGCATACCTCAACATCATAAAGGCCATATATGAAAGACCACAGCTAATATCCTCAATCAGTAAAACTGAGAGCTTTCCCCCTATGGTCAGGAACACTACAGGGATGTCTACTCCCACCACTGCTGTTAAACCTTCTAGGGAATGAATGATTTGAATATAACAGTTTGGTGGGTGGGCTTCAACATGCTCTTGATACATATGGGCAATGTGAAGTTTCCCCCAGTAGCTCTGTAAGCAATGGAGATGGCAGGAAGGAGCCACAGAAGAAAAACAGGACAGATGGCTCTTAGACCGGTTAGGGAATCCTTCGATGTACCACTGTGAAAAGTCCCAGAAATAGCTGGGTGCTGAGATCCTGGCAAAGTGTAGGTAGAAGTTGTTAAGCCACTGATAGTTGGATTATAGCCATTTAAAGAAAGTATCCTAAGATTTAAAGAGGAACCTAAGAGAAGCCTTCACCGTATGGTCATCACTTATTGTTTTGAATCAGGGATATTTTGGTACCATACAATAAAAATAAGATATAGAAAGAAATGAGATGCTGATGAGCATTCCATTTTGTGTGTGTATCCATCAAAACAGTCTTGCTTTCATTGATTAGATTTATAATTAAAAGCTGTGCAGTTGGGCTCAGAATTAAATCTATACATGAAAGTTGTTTACTGAATGAATAAAAATAAATGACTATTTATGTATTTTTAAGTACATATAACATTTACTTGATGAAAAATTTTCACTTTTTTTTTCTTTTAACGTTTGAAAAATGCACAAAGGATGTTAGACAATGGGACCAGAAGAGGCAGGCAACTGCATTTTCCCCTTTTTCTCATCTCATACTGACAGTTAGCCTGTGGGCCCTTTAACAGGTACTAATTCTATTAAATAGTATTGCTAATTAACCAGAACAGAAAAACAAAAACCCAACAACACACCAGATCTAACATAATGACAGATCGCTATCCAGGAATATGGGGGTAAATATGGGGGTAAATAATGCACATAGACTGTGAAGGGAAAAAAAAAAAGAGGAAGAGAGAGATTGCAAGGAATCGATTGGAGAGACAGCTAAAGGTTAGCAGTTCCCCCTTCTTTCTGGCACTTGTTCTGAAAACAGAAAAGATGAGATTGATTCAAGCAAATATATTTTGGAATGCCGGAAAGGACACGTCTTCTGGTGCAGTATTGATAAACTGCCTGAGCGTATCAGTGGCATTTTCATTTTTACCAGCCCCTCAAGAAGAGTGGGGGGAGTAGATTTTTACCTCCCAGCCCACCTGCCTGTGAATTGCTTAAACAGAGAGTGTGTGTGTGTGTGTTTGTCTGTGTCTGTCTGTCTCCATACCATTACCTGCTGGGTTAAAAGGGTCTTTCTTCAGAGCATCTCTGAGTTCCCTCCTCAGATGCATGAGAGCTGCAGTTGGTGCCCAGCTGAACTTCATTGTTTGGTTTACTGCTGTATTGTAGCAAGAGAGCAACTACCAGAAAGTGCTTTATGCCCACACCCTCATTTTCTTGGTGGGAGATTCAGAGGCCTCTTAGGTAAAATCATACCGAGGTGGAGTGGCAACGTCACCTTGTGTCTTCCAACAAACAGCCACCCTGCTGCCTCTGATCAGTGCTCCTAGGATGGCGGTGATTGAAATTTAGCACTTAGAGCAACTTAATTGGCACGCAGACCTGTTAAGCATATGCCCCCACCACAGGTGCACCATCTGATGTACCCATAGGGTGCCCAGTACTTCACACATGCTCACATTTTGCTAAAGAAGCAAGTTTTGAGGGGCACCTGGGTGGATCAGTTGGTTAATCTCCTGATGCTTGGTTTTGGCTCATGGCTTGTGGGTTTGAGCCCCAGGTCGGGCTCCATGCTAATGGTGTGGAATCTGCTTGGGACTCTCTCTCCCTCTTTCTGTCCCTCCCCTGCTTGAGTTTTCTCTCTCTCTCTCTCTCAAAATAATTAAATAAACTTAAAAAAAAAAATAAAAGAAGCCAGTTGTGAACATTTCTTTGAAGGAAGTCTGTGTGTGCTTTAGGACAGGGGTGGCCTTAGAGCATGGGTCCTGAGATCTATGGCTGTCTTTGAGTTACAGTATTTCTTCCTTCCCTTGAACTTGGAACAAACCTAAGGTTGTAGAGTTCCAGTTTGCTTGCTGTGAAAGCAGTGTTGGGAATCTGCTCATTGATGCTTGTGCCTTCAGTAAATCAAGCCCTGTGCTACCAGAGTGGAACTTGGAAGGATTCAGCACTCCTTGGCAGCTTGCTGCCTTGGAATTCAAGGTTAAAATGTTCTGTGCTCACTGTGACTAGAACTGATCCCTTGGCCTTCAGGGAAAATCCTGGAAATCGATGTCAACATTTTTCTGCTGAGTTGGAAACCACAGGACTGGGCCAAATGTTCTAGGTTATGAGAATCAGGAGAGAAATAGAAATCTCAACAGAAAACAGATCAGACCTCTTCAGTTTTTGTCCTTATGTAAGAAGCACAATTAAGGTCTGGGAAGTCACATAGGGGCGCCTGGGTAGCTTAGTCGGTTAAGCGTCCGACTTTCGCTTAGGTCATGATCTCGCGGTTCGTGGGTTCGAGCCCCGCGTCGGGCTCTGTGCTGACTGCCAGCTCAGAGCCTGGGGCCTGTTTCAGTCTGTGACTCCCTCTCTCTGACCCTCCCCTGTTCACGCTGTCTCTCTCTCTCTCTCCTAGAAATAAATAAAAAAAAAAAATTAAAAAAAAAGGTCTGGGAAGTCACTGGTTAGGAACACGCTGCTCTATTGAATCTTCCCAGGTGTCCTGGTGCTCATGCACTCTAGGTACCGAGGGGACCCTTGGCATCACTGCAGATGCCGGAGAAGCAGCCTTCTCAAGCTGCCATGATGAGTGTCAGTGGGACCGAGGCGAGGTAGGTCAGCTCCGTGTCACCCTCAGTTTTCTTTGGTGAGCTTGTCCTTTCCGAACTGGATCCCAGACCAGCAGGCCTCATCTGTATTTATGTTCTCCTTAGGCATCAGGGGAAATTCTGGGTTCCCAATAAATGATTAATGAATTCTGAAAGAAAGAACTAAATAGTTGGGGTTCCTCTGAGTGATGTGGACAGTGGCACTGGGCTCAAATCAGAGGAGGGTTTGCTGTGAAGCTAATGAAGCTGAAGTGTCAGTGTCCCTCAACTGCAGAGGCCCCTTCCCGGGACCCGCCCCTATGTTTGAATTCATGTTTGTATTCTGTTCCTTACGGAGGGTTCCCCAAATCCTGTAAGCTTCAGGACCCCACAGAATACACATATGCTCTTGTTAGAATGTTCTTGCTGAGACCTCGTGGAAGCATTGATTCCATCCAGTGGCTTTCCCAGAAATTGTGGAGAATTAGGAGAAACCGATAAAGCCAAACCTACAAAACAGAAGAAAGGGAAGGAACTGATATTTAAGAACCCCATGCAACTTGAAGAATAATTAGCATTTATTCCCTAATTTAACTGCACAGCAACCCTCTCTCGGCAATAGCATTATTGACCCCATTTCTTTGATAGTCGGGAATACTGAGGTTCAGAGAAGCTAAGCATCCTGGCCACTGTGGTGCAGCTACTACAGCTGGGAGCAGTGCCATTGACCTTCCTCTCTCCTGCCCATCTGCTCAGTGCCTCCCTTGCAGGGTGTGCATTTGACAGCTCCACTAGTCTTCCCTGAAAGCCTTAAGCCCACAAGGGTAAGAAATGCCTGGATGGGCAGCNTAAAATAAAATAAAATAAAATAAAATAAAGGAAGGCGCTGGTAAACCGTTCCCCAGTCAGTGTAAGCACTGTTGTAACAATTCATTCAATTATGCTAAGCACCCATTAACGGAATCCTAAGTCCTCCCTTGGGCCATTTCCCGTCTCTGAGATTGTAATTGTTTGAGACTAACCGTGAGTTCTTCTTTTGCCTTCAGGTGATTCTCATTTTGACGAAGCTCTATGACTATAACCTCGGTAGCATCACTGAGAGCTCGCTCTGGAGGTATGTAGATAAAGTGAGCTAACGACCGATTACTGTGTTACTTAAGCATCATGCCCAAGACTGCTGTCCCCGACCCCCTTTTCCCTGGGAAGATTTTTGGTTTTGTGTACTCATTGCCTCCTCTTTTTGCTGTTTTTCCCTTAGTCACGGGTTGGGGTTTATCTGCACGCAGGCCAGATCCTTCCTTCTTTCGAAGTTTGTTTTGGTCATAGGCCTTTTTGCTAAACTGTTCATCAGGTTGTCTTGATGCGTGTGGGTTCCCCTCAGTTCTCTCTCATCTGTGAGCTCATTGGAGCAGCAGCGAAAGAATGGAGGCATCTTTGAAGAGGGGATCAATGTCACCTCTGGGTTTGCAGTGCCTGTGGAACCTTCCAGTGTAGATTCTGCACTGCATCCCTTCCTGGCCCTCTGCTCACCAGCACCCACGTGTGCACACACATGCATTTGCATGCATGCCTTTATCTCTGGGATTCACAGTGTATTGCCTCACATGTGTAAGAGTGTGCAGTAAATTCTTTTCCAGGGAAGTGCCGTTGATCCTTTAGGATCACACAAACTCACTGAACACCTGCATAAATGTGCAGTTGGGCTGAAACTAGGGACAGAAATGTCCTCAGAAATCCAGTATCCAGGAGGCTATTCTCTCCTTTTGTTCTTGGGGACTATATGTTCTGTTGTTTCTGTTTGTTTCTGAAAATCTGCTTTATTGATCTAATTCTGATGGGGTCTTTGCCAGCCTCTGTCACATGTCCACACCCAATCCAGCAGGAGAGCACTGGCTCTTATCAGTTGGGCCTGGATCTTGTGACAGTCCCTGGGTCTGGGAGAGGATGGAGATGACTGACCTCAAGGATAATAGTCATTGATCATGGGTTGATGTCCAGCCTGGAGTCTGATTGATCAGTGCCCTGGTTGTAACGATGGCTTAGATATGGTGGATATCACTTCTGATCAGCCATCGCTGACCACATACACTTGTGTGCACAGATGAAGGGGGACGGGGTATACTAATAACAGAGACGCTGAGAGTAGGCTCAGCGCAGACACAAGCTAGTGGGTGTCCTGCATGTAAGACCAGTGGGGAATTTCATCACTTGTCACTTAATATGACCAGAAGAGACTGGCTGCTGGTCCTCAGTGTCAGGGCTCAATTCTAGGGAGAAAGATTCCAATCTGCCCTTTGCTCCAGGGGTCCATCCCTGCTACAGTGAACAGTGACTGGTCTAGAGGGGGGTGGGGGGAGGTTACTTTACATAGTAACAGTTTGGTCGCAGGGCCTGCCCCTGTAGGGGAGTGCAGTTGTCACACAGAGGAGGGCCATGGATTATACATGCTGAGGGAATCTACCGCTCAAAAGGATTGTTGGTTGAATTTTGTTTTAACCTGATGGCTATTTTCCACTGAGCTTCACACTATGTATAAGAAGCCCCAAAATAAATTGTTGTGTGCTTTAGGAAAACCCCAGCAGACCAAAGAAAAGGATAGAATCCTGTTCTTGTGTTTGTTGCGAGGTGTTTAGATTATTGAACTCCTCCTCTAACTGGAAGGTCAATTATGCAGAGTTTCTGTCCCAAGGAAATTATGTCACTAAATTAAAGTGTGGGAAGTGTGGAAGGAGCCTCAAAAAGTACAATTCTGTTAATGCATTAAGGACCTGACACTTGCTCTGTTGTTTGAATGCAGTACGCCGTCACCAGGCTCTCTGTGACTGTGAGTAAGCTTATGCGTCCCTGATAGATTTCTCTAATGCATGTACATACATGAAAGTGAAAGCCAGCTTTTATTCCTCCATGCACGTGCTGTATAAAGTGTTGTTGGCATATTAGAAAATTAAAGGATATGCAATTCTGTCCCAGTGGGACAGAGGCTATTAGCAGCCATAAGTCTCAACCTGAGCGGTGGGAAGGGGATGCCTGGGGGATGCTTGCCCCGGACTGCCGAATCTCAGGTTCACTGTGCCCATTTCCTTCTCATGGAGCTCTGGGACCAGCCAAGCGAGAATGGTTCTTTATCACCTTAGGGGAGAAGTTTAGTAAAATAAAAATGACATCCAGTAATACCAAGCCTTCTGAAGGAGCAACCTCCATGGGCTTAAGCTTAGGAAAGTGTGGCAGGAGCAATCTGCTGACACTTCAATCTTATCTTCAATCAAACCCCTCAGTCTCAAAGGAGAATATATACATACACACACACATAAATATACATTCATATACATACACAAGTATACACATATACCTACATATATTTACTTTTCTGATATACCCACCTTAGTCATTTGCCATGTACGCCCTATGTTACACTTGTCATTTGTGGCAAGTAACTACTATGGGTGCTCTATAGCATTAGAACTATCATTTTAATTCTTTGATAAAATAACCCATGCCCTAATGAAAATATAATTCAGAAAAGAGACAAAGAGAAAGAAAAAAAATATTTAGAATGCTTCATAAGTGCTTTGGTAGGGCGTGCATTTTGGGGTGCCTCGTGATGCCCATGTTTGGTCTTTAGGGAATCTCTTTGGGGGTATTAATATAAAAGAAGAGATGGAGAGGTCTGGGTAAGCCATGCTTAAGGAAACTAGTGCTAGGTGTGGATTCATTTTTTCCTACATCAGCTCTTAACTTTCTTCTCAGAAAACCTGCCAAAAATTGGGGGGGCATTGCTGGGGTCACACCGGGGTTTAGGTATTATCATTACATCCATAGCCCAGAGTGCTGGACTCAGCCCATAGATGATGCTCAGTAGGTACCTGTTTTTGAACAGACCAGTGAAATTTTAATTCCATATTCTTTATTATTCATTTGTTCCACAAAGATGTATGGAGTAACTTCTTTAGGTCTTAGATTGTTCTGATCCAGAGACAGGAATATGGCTGAGTACACGGATCAGTGGCACATAAGCTCTGTCTGACTGTCCTTCAGGTGTTCATTGTCTAAAGGGGGCAAATTTCTGAGAATAGTTCACATGAGAGATAAATGCACTTGTGTGTAACCGGCCTTCTGTAACTGTATTGAATTGGGTACTTAGGCAGCCCCCTAGAACTGCCAATTCCCAGAAGAAGATAAATCCAGTGTAAATAGACAAACTGTCATACAATCATAAGTGTTGTGATAAAGACACAAGATAAGTGTTGCTTCTTTACTTTGCTCATGTGTATATTTTTTCTTCTTAACTAGACTCTAAATCCTTAAACTCAGCACCTTTATGGTTTAATGATAATGGCAGTGATGCTGGTGATAATGGTGATAATGACAATATCAAAAACTAACTTTTATTGAGTGGTCACTATGCATCAGGCATGATATTAAGCACATTATTGCATCCTCTTAATTCATTTTTATGATGTATTCAAGGTCATATAATTATAAACGATAGTGCATACACTTATGGGGGTATTAGTTAATAAACTTCAGTCATTTCACTGCTATACCTGTCTTCTAGAGTCCCATGTGCCTTCTAGTGGCTCTTTCTGTACATCAGCAAATAAGAAAACAAAATTTTAATCATAAATATATGAAATGAATATGGTTTTCAAAGCACTGTGACATTATGAGCAGCTTATTACCTATTCCAGAAAAATATGGGGCAACAGGGAAATGGCTTCTTGTACAACAAACAGATCCATGCACTTTTCAAGTGAGCCCTTAATCTTTACAACTTTTTCCCTCTGAACAGTGAGAAAGGGTCAAGTTGCAGATGCCTTGGGGTGTCAGGACAGGAAAGTGGCCAGGAGGCAGCTGACCTTGTAGTGATGTCCTAGGGCTTTACACCTTGCTGGACCAACAAGCTCTGGATGACAGGGTGAGACGCTGCTCTGCTAAATTAATGAGCTTTTGCTCCCAGATGGTCTTGGCATTGATTACACCTTAATCTTGGAGCAAGTTGTTGATTTTGTTTTGTTTTGTGTTGCTGTTCACTCCGGGAGTCAAACTGAGAGGAAAGGGGGATGAGCTGACACAGAACAATTATCTACACCTTAGAATCTTCTCTGCTTTATAGTGGATGAAGCTTTGAGATTTGGTTCGGCCGGTGGTTTTACCATATTGGAGCAAGATAAGCTTAAAGGTTGAGATAAATAAAATGTCAAAATCTAGATACATTATCTCTGAGAATAAATATATTCATCTTTTTTCCCTCTTGTGCCAGGGTAATCAGCACTTTGCTGAGAGAGGCTTAGCTGGTGAGAAAGCCCTAGGCAATTCTGGAAAGCAGAATTCTGGAAAGCATACTCTTCAAGGGACGTGCAATCTGCAGTGCCTCCGTCCTAGAGGCCAGCTGACATGGCTGACTTCTTCTCAAGCACAGTGTCCCAGTTCAGAGTCAGGTGAAACACAAGCCAGCATCCGAGCACATCTTCAAATGATGTATTCAAGGAGCAATACCTGCTTTTGGGGGACAAGGTGTGTGGGATTAAGGTAGTGACAATGGTTAGGCTTTCTGTTTGATTCCACTCTGGGAGCCAGTCCTGTCTCATCACAGGAGCAGCTTTGTTTCTTCTTGGGTGTTCACACTCCAGTTACCAAGAGAGGCTTCCCAGTGGTGTCTATGGAGAGGATGGCCATGGAGTCCCTTGGGGCAGTGTCTGTGTGTGGCTGCTGGCAGACAACGCTCTCTGGAGAGCGCCTGGGGTCCAGGCTGAGAGAAGCTGACCTGAAATCTGTGACTCTGCCAGCCCTGCGCTTGAGGCACATTAGCTGAACGTGTCTGGCCTTCCCACCCATCATCCAGAGGAAGAGGAGGGGGCAGCTTGGCACAGATTGTCAGTCCCTGCTTTGAAGGCTGTTTTGCTACAAAATTCTATCATCTACAAAAATAAGGATATAAAATAGTGATACCCACCCTAAAAAAGAAAAAGATTTTTAAAAAAAGAAAGAAAAAAGAATCAAGCTAGAGTGTGGTAATTTCCCCACAGGAGGATCCTTCTTGTCACGCAGCTCTGATGATGTAACTCAGCCCTGTGCAGGCAGATGTTTAGTGCCTTTCCAGGGCCCCCAGTGAGAGAGTCTCCCTCCCCAGAAGGACCAGTAGCTGCTTAATTTCTTTTAAATTTTTTATTTATTTCTGAGAGAGAGAGAGAGAGACAGACAGACAGACAAACAGAGTGAGCAGAGTAGGGTCAGAGAGAGAGGAAGACACAGAATCTGAAACAGGCTCCAGGCTCTGAGCTAGCTGTCAGCACAGAGCCCGACACAGAGCTCGAACCCATGAACCATGAGCTCATGACCTGAGCCAAAGTCGGACACTTAACCGAATGAGCCACCCAGGTGCCCCTAAATTTGGGATTCTTTTAAGCTTTCTAAATACCACTCCCTTTCCCATATTTGTGTCACGTGGAGTTGCTGTGGCTTTTGGAGTTATAAGCTTATTGCATTAAACCTTACTATTATTTTTTTAAAAAGTAATATATGCTCATTATAATGAGCCAAACAATAGCAGAGACTACTAAAAAATGTTAATAGTCTCTTACTCCCCACACAGATCTAGCTTTCCTGAAGCCGGTGATGCTGAGAGATTTTGGTGATCCTGTCCATACCATTATGACCCAACTAAAGAAAAAAATATATATATAATATAATATTTATAAATCTATAAATATATATGTATATTTATCAGGATCACTTTTTTGTTTAAAAAAATAAGAGTAACTATCCATAGGACTCTGCTAACCTGTTTCACTTAACAGTGAGTCATGGGTGTCTGTCTAGATGAATACATGAATACTGTCTAGATTGTTTTCTAGAGAAAAACAAAAGTCAGGTTTGTAAGCACCAAAAAGTGTGGAGGTTGTATGCCAGATTAAACAACTATATCCTAATCAGCTTATGCATTGTTTCATGTGCACCAGAAGATGTTCTCAGTGCTGTTTACCCACCTAACAACACTGTAAAATAGGCACTTCTTATGTCCCCGGTTTGCAGATGAGAGAGGGGAGGCATGGCGGGTCAAGTAATGCCCAAAATCATGGAGCTGGGAAGTAGCTCTGGAACTGATCTTGTGCAAGCTTGTACCTCCCGTTACCCTTTTAATGAATCTGGAGCTCATTTCCACAGTATTAGTGATTATATATAGTACTTCCACAAACAGATCTGTCATCATGTCCTTATGCTGTGGTAATTTTCTTGCTGTAAAATACTCTAGAGCCCTAAAGGTGATATTGTTGTATCAAAAGTGTATTCATATACTGGGGTGCTGTGCCTGGGTGGCTCAGTCAGGTAAGTGTGTGACTCTTGGTTTCAGCCCAGGTCATGATCTCACGGTTCATGGTATCAAGCATCATGTTAGGCTTTGTGCTGACAGTGTGGAGACTGCCTGGGAGTGTCTGTCTGTCTGTCTGTCTCTCTCCCTCTCCCTCTCCCTCTCCCTCTCCTTCTCCTTCTCTCCCTCTCCCTCTCTCCCTCTCTCTCTCAGTCCCTCTCTCTTTTTCTCTCTCTTGCTGTCCCTCCATTTCTCTCATTCTCAAAGTAAATAAATAAACATTAAAAAGGTATATGCATAGAGAATGTGAATAAATAACTGAGATGACTTTCTAAAAAGATGGGAACAATTCTCATACCAAGCAGCAGCAATAAATTACGTACTTCCCGACGAATTCATCAGCACTGGGTATTTTCAGTTTAAAAGTTGAATTTAAATTTTTAGTTGTCATTTAATTCCATTTAATCTTTTGCTAGTCTTTTTAGTAGAAATGGTGTCCTTTTTTTAAAATTTTTTTTAGCAGTTATTCAGTTTTGAGACACAGAGAATGAGTGGGAAGGGGCAGAGGGAGAGGGAGACACAGAATCTGAAACAGGCTGTGAGCCATCAGCACAGAGCCCGATGTGGGGCTCAAACCCACAAACCGTGAGATCATGACCTGAGCTGAAGCCGGATGCTTAACCCACTGAGCCACCCAGGCACCCCGTAGAAATGGTGTCTTAATTTCCACATGCTTTAATGGGTGTTTCTCTGACCACTAGTGATGCTGAACACTTTTTCATATATTTATTGCTCGGTGGGACCGGAGGCCGCCTGTTGCCACCTGCCTCGCCCCCAAGCAAAAAGAAATTGTTGCTTACTCAGCAATCCCCCAGTGTGTTAGGTATCTTTGTCTTAGGATGGTTATTAGATACATATTCATTTGGTTTTGTTTAGCACAAATCATCTAGCCTCCTATTCTCTACAGGCCCCTATGCGAGGCAGATATTGGCTGGAAAGGAGCAGGTAAGAAATTGTTCTTCTCTGCAAAAACTGCAAATCTAGTGAGAGGCAGACACTCAGTGGGTGATTTCAGAAGTGTGGCAAATTCAGTGCAAAAGTTATGCATGAGTTAGTGTCTATGTTCATCTATTTCCATACTGGCCTCTTTCCAAAATCAAAGGCTATGGCCAGGTCTTAGTTATTTTTGTTTGTTTGACACCAAGCTGAACTTGGCACATATTAAATATCATTAAATGGTTTTTTGGTTAGAAGCAGTACAGTAAGAAATGGTTTCGGGTTTTTGAAAGCCTGATTTGTGTCTTTACTTGTTTATATCCTAAACTTTTACCCCAATGCCCTCCATGTAGGAGATACTGTTTTGAATATGTGCTGCATGATCCCGTGAAACGCCATCAGCTGCATTCTAAAGAGTAAGAACATAGCCAACGCCAAGAGTGAAAAGCCCAGATTCAAGTGCGGGAACCCAGTTATGTCCATAGAGTACCATGAATGCTTGTTAGCCCCCTCAACCCTCAACTCTGACAAAACCTTCTTGCATCCCCACATGAAAGCTGTTTCTATGGGGATTTGGCTGCCTTCTCCCTACAGACTGCAGACCTTCCTGAGGTCTCTGGGGAAGTCGGCCCCTGGGGGTACCTCTGCACTCCGCGTTTGCCTCATTTGCCTCAATGGTTGGTTGGCTCTCTGTGGAGTTCCCCCATTTCTCTCTGTAGCAAGCAATAGATGAGATACATGCAAAAGCATTCATTGCCCTGATGTTCTAGTAACTTCACCAATATGAGTCCAGGAAATAAGAAAACTTTACTAGAGAGAGTAGAGTAACTAACATTCAAATGTCAAAACTAGTTAGAGATTCAAAAAAAAACTTAGAATGTTGATTCTCACTTTACTACACTGCCTTTGAGTAAAGAACTGTGTACTTGGCACAAAGAAGTTCAGAAGATACACAATGTAATTATCATGTGTAGCTACATACAGTCTTATGATTCGGTCCGTGTGACTAACTTCTCCTCATTTTTCCGGTCTCAGCCTGAATACCACCTTATTTTTAAAAAGGCATTTATATCCTCCTTATTTTAAAGAGGACCCTTGTTTTTGTCCACCACAGCTCTTTGTTTATTTCATTCACTGTACATGTCCTGATCTGTAATGATTTTATTTATTACTTGTCTGTTGTCTCATGCCCACCACTAGAATGAATATAAGCTCCCTGAGGGCGGAGACCTTGCCTGTTTTGCTTTCTGTTTTACTTCAAATGCTCAGGAAACTGCCTGGCGCATTGATGTTCCAGTGAGATTCGTCAAATTAACTGAATATATAAATAAGTACACACCTGGAATGATGCTACATGGTGTGAATCCAGATATGAATAAGATCTGATTGTTGCCCTTAAGCAACTCACAGTCTGATGGGAGAGACAGATAAATAAGTGAGAGATTAATGTGTCAAGTACCATAATAGAGGCACCAGAACATGCTCTGGGTTGGGGAAGGGAAAGGATTAGAGGATACCTCATCTGACTCTTGATGAACAAGTGGGAATCAAGCCAGTCAAAGGGCTAATTATTCATTTATTGAGTGTGTACTGTATTCCAGGCACCCTTACCTGCCGATGGCGATCTGAAGGAGATCACACAAGATCACAATATAGTCTGTGTGTGGATGGAGCATTTGCAGATGGTTTTGGAAAAATAGAAATGGACCAGTTCACATTCATCTGTGCTAGATATTCTGACATTTATCCCAGAGGAAATAATGCATCATTGAAAGTTTGGAGCAAGGGAAAGACCTGATGAAATGTGAATTTTAAGGGAAAAAATGACCTTTGTGTCATGTTGGGGATTCAGTTGGAAAAGAGCAAGACTGTTGACCGTGAGAAGAGTAGTCAGTAAAGTAAGAGATGAAAAGGAGCTGACTTTTTTTTTTTTTTTTTTTGTGGGGAAGCATGAAGAAATGGAGTATGGGATATGCTTGGTGGGGGTGATGATTCCAGTAGATCTTTTACAGTGAAAAACACAGGACCAAGGGTGAGTGGGAAGGTGCGAAGAAGAGCCGTTTCTACAATGACTCCCTGCTGTTGTCTTGCATAGTGTGATGGCTGGTGAGGCTATTACTGCATACATTTGCTCCATGGTTGTTTACGGAGCACCTGCAACTGGTGAATGAGAAAAGGGTATAGAGACAACTCTTCCAAGAAAGCAGCTGGGAAGCGAAATGAAGAAATATGGTTTTTCCATAAAGGAAGTCATAGACTAAAGGAATATCTTCCTTTCCTTAAGAGAGGGCAACCCTAACCATGTTTTATGGGGGGATAAATAAGATGTTGAAAATGCAAGAAAACCCCAGAGTGAATAAAACTGGTAGGAGATTGAGTGGTAAACAGGGTACGTGTTGGGAGCTTCCATGGGAGACTGTCCAGTCACGTAGATCAGGATAGATTGAGGGGTGAGCACAGTGGGATTCTTTTACCAAACAGGGAAGCCAGAGTGGGGCACACATAGATCAGCCTTCCCAGGTGACCAGGAGTGAGAGAGGTCCTGACATTTGGCTTTACAGGGAATGGGAAACAGGCTGGAGAAGGGGATCAATAATTTGGAGGAGCTGCTGCAGAGGCAGGATGCGGGACTTGTCAGAGCCTGCGGGTGCAGTACTGGGCATGCTCAGATCCCAGCTGAGGCTAGAGACTGGGGTCAGTGTGGCTGTGCTTTCACTGCCGTGAGCCTTGTGTCATACTCAAGAAGGCGGTTGGTTATGCGATCCCTGAGAGGTGCTGAAGAAGGACAACATGGAATGAGAGCTGAGGGGAGGCTGCAATAGCAGATGAGGGGTCTGTGCTAAATAGAGAAGAAAGTGAAGCTTGGCATTGGGGGAAGGCAGTGAAACAGCAGGAGCCCCAATCCAAGCATGTTTAAAAGCCTAAAGAACACTTAGGAAATAATATCCAGAGGCGTGTGACTTTTTATAATATTAAATGTAGAACATATCTAGCCCCCTCTGGGGTACTTTGTGAAAAGGAACTGGTTGGAACAGGTGGAGTTTATCAGAAAAGCCTTCTATTAAAGTTGCTGTTAAGAAACCCACTCAGCTCTGTGGGAGAATGAGCTGCTGATTTTCTGCATGTGTATGGAACAGCTGGATCTGCTTGTCAGGTGCCCCACGTTCCTAGGTATTTGTGAATGACAACTTACCCCATATCTTTGGGGGACACTAGGCCGCATCCTCTAATCTGGTTATGGTGGCTTTTCTCCAGGCAGGTCTTACGTTCAAAACCTCAGACTTGTATATTAACCACATCTGGTAGTCACTGTCATGCCTTTAGAGAGAGAAATAAAGAGAGACAGAGATCAGACAGCAGCCCAGATGTCACTCTGAAGTGATGTTGAATTCTTTCTGGTCACTTCCCCCCCACCCCACCCCCGACAATTTCCCCTGGAGCCCATGCCAATGATTTGCTCCTTTTATTTTTAAAAGTCTAGTTTTGGGACTTTAATTTTCTGGATTCTCAACTGATGCTGACTTTGGCTTCTCCTGTCTCTCTCCTCTCAATAACCATATTTCTTGAGTTTGATCACTCTGCTTACTAGAATTCTCAATAAAGGAAGATCATGGGGTGCCTGGGTGTTTCAATTGGTTAAGCACCAACTTCGGCTCAGGTCATGATCTGATAGCTCGTAGGTTCAAGCCCCGCGTCGGGCACTGTACTGACAGAGCCTAGAGCCTGCTGTGGATTCTGTGTCTCCATCTCTGCCCCTCCCCCACTTGTGCTCTGTCTGTTTCTCTCTCTGTCTCTCTCAAAAATAAATAAACATTAAAAAATTTTAATACATAAATAAAGGAAAGTCATTAGATGTTCCTACCATGGTGAACTCTCTGTAGGTTCTGTCAAACAACATTTTTTCTCGGAAGGCTGGTCCACAAACAAGTCAGCACTTGGGCTTGGGTGTTGAGCTGCCCAGGCATGAATCTAGCTCTGTCCGCCTACTAACTCTGAGATGCTAGGGAGGTTTCTTCATCTCTGGTCCATCTCCTCCTCAGAAAAAGGCTATAATAGTATATACCTCAGAGGATTAAGGTGACATTTATGTTAAATTTGTATCATCTACTGAGCACTGAGTAAATGATGCGAAACAAAGAAACAAACATTGGATCATATACTTCTGTGGTCATCTTTGCTTGAAATGTCTTTTCTCCTGTATTTGATTTATCTAATAAATGAAAACAATAGCTGTTTATACTGGCTATTTACGATGTGCCATGGACTTCTCTTAAGGGTGCTTTATACATATCAACTAAATTATTTCTTCCAGTAACCCCATGAGTTGGTACTATTATTGTACCTATTTTATAGACAAGGACACTTATGGGGCATCTGGGTGGCCCAGTCGGCTAAGCATCTGACTTCGGTTCAGGTCAAGATCTCACAGTTCGTGGGTTTGAGTCCCGCGTTGGGCTCTGTGCTGACAGCCAGCTCAGAGCCTGGAGGCTGCTTCTGATTCTGTGTCTCCCTCTCTCTCTGCCCCTCCCCTGCTCATGCTGCCTGTCTGTCTCTCTGTCTGTCTCTCTCTCAGAAATAAATAAAACATTAAAGAAAAAGACCAGGAAACTTGTCCCCAGGGTCACAGGAGTATTAAGCAGTAGAGAAGAGATCTGGGTCTGGGGTCCAGGCTTTGAACCTCATAGGGACTCTTGTGTGATTCCTTCCCTGACCCCCTCCTTCATACAGAGAATAAATTACTACTCCTCCACTAACTCTTCCTGTTAGACACATTTTCATTTTAAAATGCATTACTTCGAATTGTAAGTACTTTCTGTATATTTATTTCCCTTACTGGGAATGTTTTAAAGGTTGCTTGCTAATCTTACACACTTTTGTATCCCTGATGCCAAGGACAGTTCTTGGCCTGTTGTCTGTATTCAGTGAAATGGAGTACCAGGACAAGTGTATTCGGGAAAGGAGACTTTTCTAAAAAAAAATTATCTATGGACGTAATTAATTGATATAAAGCTTGTCTCGTACCATATATCGCAGGTAATCAAAGGTTAACTACCCTCTGTCATTGAATTCAAATGTTCTTGCTGTCACTTATTGACATTGCACAGGAAGAAGGTGACAAATATTGAGTCTAGCCTGTAGATTGACACTGTTATGTTACATGTCTATGGCGATGCCTCCCTGAGTGTCAGAAGTTGGTATGGTTGTAAAAGGAAGTCGAATTTATTTTCATCTGTGTGTCCTAGTTGCTTGTCCTTCTGTTAGTTTTAGAGACTTGTTTAAAACAAATGTATGTTTGGGCGCCTGGGTGGCTTAGTCGGTTGAGCGTCCGACTTTCGCTTAGGTCATGATCTCACAGTTCGTGGGTTCAAGCCCCGCGTTGGGCTCTGTGCTGACTGCCAGCTAAAAGCCTGGAGCCTGTTTCGGAGTCTGTGTCTCCCTCTCTCTCTGACCCTCCCCTGCTCACTCTCTCTCTCTCTCTCTCCTAGAAATAAATAAAAATATTAAAAACAAAAAAAAACAAAAAAAAAGAAAACAAATGTATGTTGAGCCCATGGGCCTGATCCCAAGGGCCAGGCTGTNCCCCTCTCTCTCCTAGAAATAAATAAAAAAATTAAAAACAAAAAAAAAAAAAAAAAAAAAAGAAAACAAATGTATGTTGAGCCCATGGGAGTTCCTGATCCCAAGGGCCAGGCTGTCATCAGAAAATTAACTCTAGGTAGAGGGACATGGGACATCATGATAGATGGACCTCACTGGGCACAGAGGCGAGGGGAGTTGTACCTGTCACCGAAGCTGGTAGCCAGGGGTGGGGGCTTGCCCTGTGTGTCCTGGGACCAGAGGAATGAAAGCAGCATCACTGGAGAACTTGAGAAAAACCCTTTGTCTTATTTCAGGTGAGGTTTCCCGAAATACCATTCATCCATAAATCAAGCTGGGGCACTTTCTGTTCTGTTCTCCCCTTCCCAAAGGGAAATGGTGTGCCGAAGAGTTATTCCCCAGCACGGCTTTATTTCTTCCTCCTGCTGCGATGTATTAGCAAGGTCATCACCTTTGGTTTATTGGCTTCAAACAATCTGTGATTGCAGAGGATTATGACTTCTTAGCTTGCAGAAGCAGGAGATGCAATCAATTCATGAAAGGCATAGGACTTTTTTTTGAAAAATGTATATTTATTTTTGCCAGAATTTCTGGGGACCAAGACTTAAAAGAGCTTTTTGAAAAGGATTTATCTTTGAGTGTCCTGCTTCATCATCCCTTTCAAATAAGAACATTGAGTCAGGACAGTGTGAACTTAGCTTTAACTCTTTGAGTTTGAAAGAAATAAAGATGACTTCACAGAAGTCCGTCTTCTCCATCCCCAACTCTAAACAACATTAATCAGGAAATTTATACTTGCTGCATTATACCAGATACATATACTTGGAAATAATTGGGGACTTGGATTAGCCATGCTTATTTTAAGTTAATGCATAAATTCTTTTCTTTGGTAGGGCAAGGAGATTTTTCATCTGAAAAGCTTTGAACCTGATTGGTAATTATTCTGAAATTTGTTTTCTCACTTATATTGTCATTTCTTAACTTCCTAGATCACCCTGTCTTGATTTATTATTCCCTTCTCCCAGTTGGGGATCTGTCACTTCTGACCTCAAAGAAGTATCAGAATTTAAACCACTCCCTTCCCTCTCCATTGCTTGGCACATTTCCTCTTGTTGGGTGGCAGAAAGCAATCCCAACGACCTGTCTCTTCAAAACATAAATGAATGTTATAACGTGGTTACTGTATTTTTACCAGGCAGCAGTGGGTCCCAGGCTTCAGTGGCCTTAGCAATCAGAGTTTTGCTGACATCCAGTGATTGTGGTTACTGCTGAATTCTTGATAGAGGTCTGGCCTCTAATTTCCCCTTCTTGGCGGCTCTGCAAAGAACCTAAAGCTCTGATGCTGAGATGGCATAGGAATCTGTGGACTCTGCCTCTGTCTACTACTTTCACATAATTGGGTCAGTTTTAGAGAAGCTACAAAAGTGCTAGAGTCTTACTCAAAATGGCCCTTCTTACTTATCATTGGTTTCTTTGAAACCAATATGATACACCTGTTACCCAATCACC
>NW_027533395.1:5721248-5790570 GCF_008692635.1 Crocuta crocuta | reverse complement strand
GGCTACTGTCCAGACTTCAGCTAGCATGGGACAGCTAAGGGTGCTGCCTCCAGGACACTTCTAATGATTTCAGTTTCAGCAGCCAGCATGGCAGGCTAGGCTACGTCAGTTTGTCCCCTTTGCACTAATTCATCTTTGTTCCTCATCTTTCCCAGATACAGCTCTGCAGGATATATTCGAACTGAAACTTAGAGTGATTTCTCTTATTCCAAAGACCCGTAAGTAGTTGGGCAAAGGTCAAGGTACAGGTACCAATCTCGCTCCTAGAGGCAAATACCAAGCTGGTGGATGTGGGGTGTGAAAAGCCCCTGAAATAGGCTTCGTCACCTAGAGCAGATTTAGAGTGTGCATTTTGGTTCCTCTTCCCTCTAGTTCCCGGGCCAGCTTTCTTCCCTGATTTGACGCTTTATGTCACCCAAGAGTCCCTGTACCCACTGGAAATAGTGCCACCCTTCCTTTCTTAGGGATTCTTTATCCTTGTGGAGAAGATAGAGTTGAGATGTGTAATTACCCTCTTGAGCCCTTGTTTCCCTCATCTGAGACATGGGGCTGATAACCTGCAGCATTTCAGATTTAAAGGAACACAAATATGCTAATTTAAGATTGGACCGAGTTTTTATTGTATTTAACCAAAAGCAGAAATTGATCAAAAGCAAGGTAGTCACGAAGAACTTTCAGTGATTTTTTTCTGTGAAGGACAGTCTGCTGCCATGTCTGAGAAGTCTGGTATCTTGGTTTTTTTGTTTGTTTGTTTGTTTTTAATGTTTTTATTTATTTCTAGGAGAGAGAGACAGCGTGAGCAGGGGAGGGTCAGAGAGAGAGGGAGATACAGACTCTGAAATAGGCTCCAGGCTCTGAGCTGGCAGTGAGCACAGAGCCCGATGCGGGGCTCGAACCCACGAACCGCGAGATCATGACCTGAGCTGAAGTCGGACGCTTAACCGACTAAGCCACCCAGGCGCCCCTGAGAAGTCTGGTATTTTGAATTTTGTTGATGCTTATAGAGTCAAGGCTTACATTATATTCAAGAACAATCTTTGCATTTGATGCTTCCTTTTATGTTTTCATTTTTCTCCGGGGCTAATGCCAAATCTGCCATCATCAAGGCCACATCTGGTCTGTGGAGGAAATCAGGGTTCACTAAATCCCTGAACAGTAGTTCTGCGTCCAGCTTCCCAGTGTCCATGAAAACCTCATTCCCTGAAAGTACGTCTCATGCAGATTTGCTGTGAGGAAAAAACAGTTTTGAAGCTGCAGATGTATAGTAGGGCTCGTTAAGTGTAAGTTCTCTCTATCAATAGTATTTTTATACTTTGTTCTTTTCTCGACCGCTGGAGACGTTGATTTCAAGCCGCTGAACATTGTACTCGGACCTAAGAGAAAGCCTGCTCTCAGATGGGCTCACCCAGTCTTGCATTCTGTCGTAGACTTGAGTGTCTTCTCATTGCCTTTCATCTCAGCATTTTGTTCTTTTCTGGGCATAGGATTCTGGGGCTGGGGGTTAGTACCAGTCCTGTTGTTCTGCCTCAGAGAATCATGTAACTAGTGGCCACCAGCTACCACTCAGGACCTCAGTGAACATAGGAAAGAAAGAGCTTGGTCAAGTGCCCATATCACAACAGACGCTTTGGAAGACTAAACTGAAAGTTAGCAAAAGGAGGAGTTGAAATTTTCAGCAGTGAATCCGCATTTAAGAATATTTAGCCTCCTGCATCATACTGCAAAGATCACTTTTGCAGTTTCTTAGGAGGTAGAAAAGAATAGCTAACATTCAAATGCAGTCCAATTTGATGGTGATAGAAGTGTGTATTCACAAGAACAGAGCTGAGGGGTGCCTGGGTGGCTCAGTCAGCTAAGCATCCGATTCTTGGTTTAGGCTCAGGTCATGATCTCTCAGTCTCATGAGTTCGAGCCTCATGTCAGGCTCTGCACTGATGGTGTGGAGCCTGCTTGAGATCTTCTGTCTCCCTCTCTCTCTGTCCCTCCCCAACTTGCGCTGTCTCTGTCTCTCTGAAAATAAATAAATAAACTTTGAAAAAAACATTAAAAAAAGAACAAAGCTAAAGAAACAAAACAAAACCAAAAACAGTGAAAACAAAACAAAACAAAAAAGAATAGAGCTTACAAGCTGCCAATGTTTACATTTAACTCTTACCTTTCAGATTAGTTTTTAGAAATGTTAGAAATTCTAAATGAAAATTGAATAAGATTCATCACCTTAGATTTTCCTCAGACTTTTGCAAATACATCAAAATATTAAATCTGTTAGATTTATCACTACTTCAGCCATTCCTATGAAAAGTAAATAGTATGGGGTGCCTGGGTGGCTCAGTTCTTTAAGCGTCTGACTCCGGCTTAGGTCATGATCACGGTTCATGGGTTTGAGCCCCATGTTGGGCTCTGTGCTGACAGCTAGCTCAGAGCCTGGAGCCTGTTTCAGATTCTGTGTCTCCCTCTCTCTTTCTGACCCTCCTGTGCTCATGCTGTCTCTCTCTCTCTCTCAGAAATAAATAAAACATTAAAAAAAAGAAAAGTAAATAGTATGTCTTTTGCGTGTTTGAAAGTTGGTATGAACACATCTTGTATTCTTTTCTTAGCACTGCCAACAATTGTGTGATCCTTGCCAAATCATTTTATTTCATAGAGTCCCAGGCTCCTCATTTATATAAAAAAAGACTCTGTCAGGATAGCTCTGACGTTCCATATTTCTATGAGTTGTTGCCAGTAATATCTACTATGCTCAAAGCACATGTCCTCCTATATTTTGGAAGGCTAATGAGAAGATATTAATACCTTTATTCTAGATTTTTTTCCCTCACATGTCTCCATCACAGCTTGTTGCTAGCTGATTAGAGGTAGACAGAGGCAGGCAAACTCTCTGTGGTTTTGCAGGTCATAACCTGGTTTTATGGCCATAAAATTAGAAAACCCACACCCCAAATTAAAATGATAGAGAACAAATAATTATCTTGCTTATATCCCCTTCTGTCTTTGAACCTTGATTTCCATATCATACTGGGGATGATAGTAATTCTGTCAATCAGGTTACTATAAGGAGTAAATAATTCGTAAGAACTTGTCTGATGCATTTTAAGAGGTGGAAACAACTAAAACTCAGGCCTTCTGATTATAAAGGCAAAGAGGGAAAAGGGCTCCCTGTCATTTACTGAAAAGCCACTGTGAGCCTCACTTTTGTAAATTTTGTAAATTTGTAAAATGGGGATTTTAAAAATGTTTTCCTTAGCTAAGGGTGCTCTAAACAGCTGGTAACCAGATATCACGATGATTCGCATGTTCTTCAAGTTGCAAAGTGATCTGCCCGTAGTTATCCTTAGTTAGAGGTTGGAGCAGGGAAAACTTGACCTTTGTGTTTGCTAACATGGCGGGGGATATTCCAGATGTAACTAGTGTCATTGCAATTCACTAGATACTGGGCTCCTTGAGAAAAAGTGTTTAGTTTGCAACTTTTTTGCCTTGGAGCGCAGGAGCAGAGAACAATGCCTGTCACATAGTGAATACTCAATAAGTATCTCTTTAATGGATCAGTGAATGAATAAATCACTGATTTTTTTTTAGTTTCTGTCTTATTGATCATACACCTGGCAATATGCTAAGTATATTTCATAGCCAGTGCTCTTAATGCTGGGCACATTAGATTTTCCTGGGAAGCTTTTGAAAATATGTGTGTGGACCCACTCAAAATTAATTGAATCTGAATCTCTGGGACTGAGCCTGGACATAGGTAGTTTAAAAGCTACGCAAGTGATTTTAATGTGTGAGAGACACACAGAATCAATGAACCCATGATCCATTGTTTTCCCAGGGTTTGCATGACTGGGCTGCTTGCTAATGCTGCCAATTACTTACTTCCGGGCATCCAAGTTTCAGTGAGCGTGTTATCCCATCTTGCCATTTGTCATGGCTAAAATATTCTACTTTAACAAGGATGCGAATTTATCATCCACATTAAGAGTATAATCTTTTTTGCATCTAGTCCTGAAATGCAGTCGTGCTCTCCATGTAAATCATAAACTTAGATCCTGTTGTAGTGTGAAAGAAAACATGTGAATTAGGATGGAGAAAATTAATGTTGACAAAGATCCCTGATATGTTGTCAATTGCAGAGGCCTGGGTCTCAGACTGGTCTCAGAATTGTTAATAGCTCCATGACATTATGAAATGAGGAGGCAGCACTGGGAAGGTGGTTTGAATTGAGCACTAATTCCTATTTAAGTGTTTACTTTGCAGCTGTGTTGGCTCAAACCCGCTAACTGTTGCCATTGCCACTAAGGGGGAGTGTTCACCTTGAAGGAACTTCTGAATCTTTGGATGCAGAGTAGACAGGCCCCTTCCGAAGTGTTCCTTGAAGCTGTCCTTAAAGCAAAACTTTGTCTGGATTCTTTGAAACTTTGTTGCTTTGTTTTTCTTGGGTGGTTGACATTTTCTTCTTCTCTACTTCTGAGTCCCACTCATGTGTCATTTTGCTGAAAAAGCGAACACCTCACGCTGTAGAAAGTATGCACACACATGTGTTGAGGAGGAGGGGGAAAGAGTGCTATCACTCTAAGGTAATAACACATACCTTTGCTTTGTCACTGAGTGACAATGTAAAATAACAAGTCAGGATTACAGTAATAACACAGCATGACAGGAGTGCTGTGAGGTGCTTCCAGGAAGGGTGATTAGATGCCAAATGAATGGTATCAGTGGGGCTATTAGCAGCTATATGTGAAGTCATTTTTATTCAAGCCAGTGATTTCTACTCTGTTTTTAAGAACCTTAGGGTATCTCTAGGTATTTCAAAAAATGTCACACACTTCTCAAAAATAATAGTATACTTATAGGGTGTATTAATATCATACCTAGTATGCTTTTAAGTGAGCATGGGGGTGGACAAAAATTCATATAATGTCACTGTTCCGGAAATGAGGGAATCACATCGTTAACTGATCTGCTTGATACATCACTTCCCCATGAGAACACCCCCTCCCCTGACTATAACTATCAATGTCCCTAAACCCTTTCTTCCTTGAACCTCCTGGAACCATGCAAATTCTGTGACTATTTCTGCTGTTTTGGAAGAATCTGCATTTTCCCCTCAGACATTTGTCGTATCTCATGGGCACATGCAATCTAGATTTGTGGTGCATTTATCTCGTATCCCCCTTTGTTTCTCTCTTTCCTCTTACCTTTGATTCCAGAAATGTTTTTAAAATAATGGATGGCAGTTAATAAACAGCATGGCAGACAGGAAAAAATGAACAGCGGTGTGCTCATTTTGATAGACTATGCTGTCTGCAGATAATTTACCAGGGCAGAGTGCTGACATACACAGCCCCGCAGAATGGGCTTATCCCTGATCTTAAACCCAAATCATTCTTGAAAGTTTCCATTATTCATAAGGCATGATCCATGAAAGCTGCATGAGGCTGTCCTATGATGATGCCTCGGAGCTGGTGACTCTCCGGTTCAGGAGCTGGAAACAAGCAAACATCTGTATTTGTGCACTTGGGGAGATTGCCAACTTTCAGAGAAAGAACTTCACACTGGAGGCCAGCATGGCGAAACAGAGTTTTCTGCCTTTATTACCAAGTATTCTCCCTACCCACTTCCATGCGCTCTGCAGTGAGTTCTGAGACCCTATTCTTGCAGCTGCTTTTAACTTCATCACATTGGATGCATTTCATCACCTTTCTGTCTTGCCTCAACTATAAACCTTTTGATGGTAGGACAATGTGGCTTTGTGTGTCGCTTGCCTCCTAGAGTGCCTGCCACATTAAGTAGGCTCATTAAAATTAAATGACCGACTGAATGAATAAATAAAGATCCAAAAGAGTATTTCTGGAGTGTTCTGGGTAGGATCTGAGTGAACCCTCTTCCCAAATCATATTCAGCCTTCAGAGTCTGCCAGGAGACAAAGGGCAAGACAAGTATCTCCAGGTCTTCTGAGAATTAGCAAAGAAACCATACAGTGTTTATCTTCCCAGGATTCTACCCCACAACATATGGCTTTTCCAGAATCACACACCTATAATTTGTAGGGATCCAAAGTCTATAGTATCTGCGTTTCAATATGCCACATAGCCGGCTTCACCACAGTTCAACTCCAGGAAGTTCTGATCTCAAAGCGCCATTAAAATCTGATGAGATGATCCTGTTTTTGAAAGGCAAATTCCCTCTTGCCTTTGGTTACCAAGGCTTTGAGCAGATATGAGTTGTGGAGGTCATGAGAATCATTAGGACACTAGGCCTCCTAAACTCTTGATAGAAATTTCACTTAGAAATGCGGGGCGCCTGGGTGGCTTAGTCGGTTAAGCGGCCAACTTTCGNCTCCCTCCCTCCATCTCTCCCTCTCCATCTCTCTCTCATTCTCTCTCTCTTATAAATAAACTGAAAACAAAATCAGAGTCCTTACTCTAAGAACTAGCATGTCTTTCCAGAGTCTAAGCAAAAACAAACAACACGAAACAAGACACCCTGATCTAAGACTTAGCACATCAGTGGTGCTCTCCTGTCTCGGTGCCAGGCCTGGGAGCTGGCCGTTCTCTTTAAGGCAAAGATGATCATTTCTAATGAGATGGGCAAATGTACACATACATGATAAACCTACACATGCCAACTTCTGCATATTCCCAGCGGCAGAATGCGGCAAGGCTGGCAGAGGGTTCTGCGAATAATTTGTATTCAGCTATACAGCAGCCCCACCATTTATTTTGCAGGATAAGCTGATAACTGTTTACCCTAAGCATAATGACTCTGTTAAGAGTGACCTTTTGTGATAATTTTCCAACCACTCGGTCTTAACCCTTTAATTAATTCATTTGCTTAAACAGAGGGAACCCTTCCACCCCTTTTCGCTTAGCCATCATTCATTTGACACCATACTCAATATTATTAGTGTGGGAATTTTAATGACCATACACTATTTATTTTCATCCTTCTGGCTGGAATATCGGCAATGGACGGTTCTGATTATTCTCTGTGTGTGTGTGTGTGTGCGCGCGCGCACGCGTCTGTACATGTGCGTGTAGGAATATACCTTTGCAAGTGTGTGTTGTCATTCGTTTATTATAGAAACCTTGCTGACTGCTCCAAAATTCAGCCAAGAACAGCACCATAAGTCACAAAGTTTGATTTTCCATGCACTCAGGATGCTTAAACAATGGAGGCAAAATGAACCAGAAAGACTGCAAAATAGCCTTTCTTGGGTGATTTGCTTTTCCAGAAGCTGATTAGGGCTCTGATCTGTCTTGGTGTGGCTTTGTTATTAGAAACAGGGAAAGAGGAAGAAGGAAATAGTGCCTTCTCTTTATAAAAAGGCTGTTTTAATAGGCATAGAAAGTAAATATAGCCCATATCTCTGTGGATCTCAGTTTTCTATAATGGGACAATTCACATATTTTTCTATTCTAATATCCCAAATCTTTTTTCTTGTTTTTATGATTTGAATTTTTCTATTAACTGTTACAAGGAGATCTTCATATAATGTATAGTGGAAAGGAGATGGAAAAAGGCTGAGCAATTTTAGAAGATTTTAGAAATCTTTTGTTCTGAAAAAATTCATTCTCTTCTGATCTTTGATATAATTGTAATCCCCTTCTAAGGCTGTCCTCTAAGGCTAAGCCACCCTTGAACATGAAGCAGTTCTTAACCACTAAAGCATATTCATGGAGACAAAGCAGCACAGAAGGAGCCATTGATAATCTCACCTGGGAGAGTGTCTGTCTTTCCTATGGATGTTTCAATGCTTCTCATCACCAGTGTGCTTTATGTTATTATTATTTTTAATTTTTTTTGCCATCTGTCTACTTTAATAGTATTCTTAAATTGGATATAATTGCAAGTAAAGAAAATTTTCTTTTGTCCCATATAAAATTACATATACATGCAATCACAGTCACTGTAGAAAAACATTTTAAAAATATAGCAAGTCTATTTGCTTAGAAACAAGGCAGAAGATAAAGAAGAGATGGAGATGGGTGGGCGGAAGCTATTAGCTCCTCTTCTCTGTGTGGGACAGTCTCCCTTTCCCTACTCCTCTTTGCCTTCTCCCAGAAGAATGGATTACTTCTGCGCACAATCACTTGAAATGCCAGCTCACATGCTCAAATGGGGACACTGTTTCTGTGGGCCTAGAGCCTATTCAAAACGGGATCCTGCCCTCCCCTCTCCTCTGTCCACTCTCCCATCTATGTACCTAGCTCAGAAGAACCCTGGTTACAACCGTGTAAATATATTATTTTTCTTCTATGTTCTATTCCTGGAACTGTTATAGATACATGCATGTTATGACTGACATAAGCATTAGTCATCGTCTCTTGATGGGACGGAGGGCTGTAGTTTAACACCTTTATTCTAATATCATTTTACTTTTTAAATTTTTAATGTTTTATTTTTATTTATTTATTTATTTATTTATTTATTTATTTATTTATTTTTGAGAGAGAGAGAGAGACAGAGACAGTATGAACAGGGAAGGTTCAGAGAGATAGAGAGACACAGAATCCAAAGACAGGCCCCAGGCTCTGAGCTAGCTGTCAGCACAGAGCCTGATGCAGGGCTCAAACCTACGAACTGTGAGATCATGACCTGAGCCAGAGTCAGACGCTTAACCGACTGAGCCGCCCGGTGCCCCTCTAATATCATTTTAATACCAGTAACACTATTTAATAATTATTTTACTTCAGAGTCAACTGTGGGATGTGTGCCTCTTTATACTTCTGTGTGAGATTTCACAGTTTACTTTTGTATCCTGTCTTCTTCTCTAGTATTTTTAGTTTTAACCATATGAAATTGTGATTTGTTGACCATTTTTGAATAACACATGGTTTGATCTTAAGATAATAGTGAATGCTCAATAAAATGTGACTTTATCATTTATTGAGCACTTCCCACGTATCATCCACATTCAGTCCCAAATCAGTTCACAGGATTGTTTTTTAATCCCCACCTTTCAGATGAAGTAATTGAGGCTCAGAAAAGCAAAGCGACTATGATTATTAGATGTCAGACAAGGAGGCAAGCCAGTGTTAAAATGCAGTTCTCTTTGACTTTCCAGTTGTTTATTCAAGGCAAACACATTATTTAAAAAATACATATTCTTCATGGCAATGTAATAGCTCATTATGTAGGTCTGCTTTAGTAGTTTTAACTTAAAAATATTAAATCCTATGATTAACATTTACATTGTGGCTATTTTTTCATTAGTATGAAGAATGCTGTGATGAATATATAACTCTTAGTATACGTATAACCATACACATTAGCTGAAATTAAATGTATTTTCTGCCCCTGTATCTCATCCTGTGATCTCCATAGATGGATAATATCCAATACTAGCCTCAAGGTGCCAACAGGGAAATTACCTTTTTTAAGTCATCTTTTACTTTTGAAGAGTCTTATTTTAGAATATTTTTAATAGCAGCGCCCTGGTTATGTATTTATATAAAACATTAGGTTTGTGCACAGGAACACAACTATTTTAGAGAGCCCGATATACCTGTAATTGCTTCTCCTTTCCATCATCAAGGAAAT
This sequence comes from Crocuta crocuta, assembly GCF_008692635.1. NCBI lineage: Eukaryota > Metazoa > Chordata > Mammalia > Carnivora > Hyaenidae > Crocuta > Crocuta crocuta. Next base: position 5,781,036 of record NW_027533395.1, on the reverse strand, counting down.
CTTAACAGAGTCATTGGCTTTGTATTGCATAGAACATGCTGTCCCTTCGGCTCTAGTATTACTCCCAAAGATAGAGGGCAGTTGTTTGTATTGTGTTGTTTCACTGGGAAGGAACAATTTCATCCTAAAAATAGAGAAACAGACTTGAAGCAATTGTATGTGAAATGCTTCATGAACAAATTTCAGGTTATCTAGACATAAAAAGAAACACTAATTGTCTGGCCTGAGATGTTCTTCCTCTCTCAACCAATTTTTGATGGAAGGGTACAGTGAAATGGGAGTAGATTGCTGTTTAAGGTTGGAAAGACCCTGACTCTTGTCCTGGGGTCTCAGCCAGTTACACATCAGGAAGTGAGCTTGAGGCCAACAAGAAGTGCTGCTTATGAGCATCTGTATTTCAAGTCAATTTCAAGCTAAGCAGGGAGCCAGTGTAATTTGGGTGTTGAGTTTCTGCTGCAGGGGCAGCCAGTTAAGTGTGGTGGTAGTCCCATCCGGGAGTGAATGCTGTGCCTTGTGAAAAATGAGTCATGCAGAGTGTGTTGCATGAGTAGTGGCCAGCAAGAAGCCCTGGGGGAAGTCTGAGGCTGTTCTGACTACAGAGGAAGAGGGAGTTGGGGAAGGGACCTTCGTGAGCTACAGCAGAAAACATTAGAGAAGACAATCACTTATCCAGGATTATGAAGCTTTTTCTGCTTCCAATTAGCCATTCTGCCTTAGTTTTGATATTTTAATTTGCATGGACTCAGTGATTGCAAAAGGATATTTTTAATGCATATGACCTGATGCATACTATAGGATCGAAGAGTAAAAGTACAGTTTTATAATAGTTTTTGAAGTAGATATGTTTTGGAAAGCAGCTGTGTGTTTCTTTAGTATACCTCAGGAGTGAGCAAAATAATTATCATTTTGCATAGATCAGAACATCCAAAGTTTGTTGAAAGCAGAACAAAGATTTATAAAATTCTAGATACTTAACAAAAGTTACACAAGAAATGCATTTGTCTGGTCTGTCTTTGTGGAAAAAGTGAATTCACATTACAATCATCTTACCTTAAAATGGAAACAAAACAAACTGTATTTACATGTAAAATAATAAAAATTAATGAGTGGAGGATTCCTATTCACTCCAAGGATATCCAGTCACAGTATTAATATTGGCAGAAATGAAAAGATGATGGTCAACTGTTTCATTAAGTTGCTTCCATGCTAGTCATTGTCTTCTTCTTATACTTTCTTTTCAAATTTCTCTTTTGCCTTTTGCGTATCTTTGGAATAGTACGTTCCTTTGGAAAATGTGTACAGTGTACATATTATCTATATCTATATGGATATTTAGTGAAATTTCTGGGATTCTCATATTAAATTCAGAGCCAGCGTTTGTTTGTTTTGATTTTGTTTTATTTTTTTTACCATATCAGGCAGTTTTATCATATCCAGTAGGCTTAAAGATCCCTTTCCATCATTGAGCAGTTTATCAGACATCTCTGTCATCATGTATCTCACCAGAGCCAATGATTTTGATGAAAAAGTAGATGATCATTTTAAAAGATTTTTTTTTTCAAATGAATGAGAAGACAAGCCACCAGACTGAGAGAAAATGTTTGCAAAACATGCATTTGATAGAGGTGTATTATCCAGAATTTCCAAAGCATGCTTAAAACTCAACAGTAAGAACCTACTTAAAAAATGGGCAAAAGATATGAACAGGAACTTCACCAAGGAATGTATGCAGACATGTTACCAAAGAAACCATATAAAATGATGCCCAGCATCATCTATTATAAGGGAATTGCAGATTAAAACAGCAGTATTCCATGGCACTTTTTAGAATGATTACAACACTGGCAAAACTAAATGCTAGGGTGGATGTGGAGTAACAGACACTCTCCTTAATTGCTGTTGGAAATGCAAAATGGCACAGCCACTTTGGAAGATGATGTGACAGGTTTTTACGAAGCTAAACATAATTTTACCATATGACCCATCAGTGTTGCTGCTTGGTATTTACTCAAATAAGTTGAGAACTTACATTTATATAAGATGCCTGCATATAGATCTTTACAGAGGCTTCATTCATAATTGCCAAGAGTTGGAGTCAACCAACATGTCCTTTAGTGGGTAAATGGATAAATAAACTGTGGTACATGTTCAGTGTACAATGGAGTATTGTTCAGTGCTGAAAAGATATGAGCTACCAAACCATGAAAAGGCATGGAGAGATAATGAGTGCATATTTCAAGTTGAAAGTAGCCAATCTGAAAGGCAAACCCCTGAAAGGCAGGGGTTGAGGAGAGAAGGGAGTGTTCACCTCACACTTAACCTTGGAATCATAACGTCTGTTACACTGGCACCTTGGTAGAAACTGCACAGACTCACTGGAACCTATAAGCCCTCTGTGAGTGTTAACATTAAGGGTCTAGTGCCTAGAAACACAAAACAAATTATATGCCATTCTGGAGTAGGTAAAACTATTGAAACTATAAAAGAACCAGTGATTACCAGGATTTCGGCAGGAGAGGAGGGATGAAATGGGATATTTAAAGCAGTGAAACTATTCTATGAGATACTATAATGGTGGGTACAAGTCATTATATACACTTTCCAAAACCTGTAGAATAAACAATACCAAGAATGAGCCCTACTGTAAACTATGGACTTAGAGTGATGATAAGGTGTCAGTGTACCTTTATCTATTATACCAAATTTATCCATTGGGCACAAATGCTCATAGTAAGGAAGACTATGTGTTGGAGGCCAGGATATAGGAACTCATACTTTCCACTTAATTTTGCTATGAATCTAAAATTGCTTTCAATGAAATAAAGCCAATAAAAAATACACCTATAAATGCCTTTGACAAATTCTATTACTTGATGGTCCCAATGCTTTGACTTTCTGATCAACATTTTTATCTGTTTGTGGTGTTAGTTTACTCTCATAAGCCCTTCATAGGGGAATGAGGAATTTGTCCAGGTAACAGAACCTGATGGAACCCTCAGGTGGAGGTGAAACCACGTAGTCTCATCTTCCCTGTCCCTTGTGAGGCAGTCCTACGTTTCTTATTCTGTTGAGGTTCTGTATTAGTTCTCAGTGGTGGTTGCCTTTGAGCACATGATACATGGAACCTGTCTAAAGGAAATCAAAACTTTGGCCTTGGCACAAAATTAAAGTGCCTAAAGTAACTTATCCGTTTCATTCTTTCTTAAGCCCTAATGTTCACCACCTGAGGAGACCTGTCTACTCAATATGACTGTCCATTTACAAGTGGCATTTTCAGATTCTTGACCTTATTATATATTTCTTAGTGTTTTCTGCTTCTGGGACTTCAAAAGTTCAGCAGATCAGAGGGGATTTCTCAACTCCATATAAGAACACACAGGAAAGCAATTTCTTAGATTTCCCTTGTGGGAGTAAGGTGCTTGGCTCGTATGAGGAAGGGCCCTAGAGAGAGCTTTTTGGGAAACCCAGGAAACATGAAAAGAAATAAGCACTGTTCAGATTGAATTTATAATGGATAGAGGAGGGATGTCAGCCTGCTAACCTGGTTTTGTATTTCTAGGCACTAGAAATGTTAGGACTTAATGTTAGGACTCACAGAGGGTTTATAGCTTCCACTGAGTCTGTACAGTTTCTACTGAGGTGCCAGTGCAATAGGCGTTATGATTCTGAGGTTAAGTGTGAAGTGAACACTCCCTCTCTTCTCAACCCCTTTCTCCCATACCATATACTGACCTAAAAGTCAAATGGTTGTTGTAACCTTCTGGACATTCACACCCTTCAGTCAAATAGAGGAGTCAGATAGAGGATATGCAAATAGGTCAGGAGAGTGAGAGAATGTAGGATGGGTACCCATACAAAGAGAACCAGAGAAAAGTATACTCTGAGCCCTGTCTTCCCAATTTCAGGAGGTTGATGCCTGTCACATCACTTGAGCCTGGTAGGCATCAGGAGACAGAGGCATTTAGTAGGACGTGTGTGAGGAGTTGGAAGACGAAGATTTCTTGAAAAGGAGTTATCAGAGCACTGAGCTATTTCTTGTTGCCACCACAATGTGATGAAGAAGTGGGCCTCAAGAGAGCTTCCTCTCTCTGTCTCCCCAAATTTGTTAATACAAAGACTGGTACCTAACTCTTGACTGCAACAAAATGGTTTGTGGATTGGAGTGTGACTCCTGCCTGGCAAATCTAAAGCAAGAGGCAGGAGCCGACCACCTGCTAGATGGTGGGTCAGAGAAAAGGCTGCTGCTTTGGTGCCCTGGGTCTGGGGAACTGGGAGTGTGTAGCAAGGACCAGGTTGCGGAGAGTGTTGCTAGTGTCCTCTAGGGTCTTGGTCAGCAGCCCTGTCTGAAGAGTCCAGGAGAGCGCACAGTGGAAAGGGAGGGCTTCCAGGTGACTACCAGCGGGGGTAGGGTCTCCAGTTATTAGTTAGACTGGAGATGCACCCATCTGGGCCCTGGCAATGTAGGAGGCAGGGATGGCAGAGGGCGCTGAAGACCTCACCAAAGAAAGAGTCACTTTTACCATCCTCCGTGCCCAGATTGCTGAACCACCCAGCAGGAGGAACAACCCTTATTCCTGCCCTGCCTCCTCTCCTCCCCTACTGGACAGGCGGCAAGTAGAGAGTTCAGCAAGCTTGCTTAGACTGCTCAGAGGCCAGCAGGCCTCCCTCCCACAGTGCAGGCTTCAGCCTGGAAGGGGCGGGAGGGTCAAGGTGGGACGAATGGGGAGCGGGAAGCAGGTGTGGGAGGCAGGAAGGTAGAGGGAGGGGAGGGAGAGAGGGAAGATTTAATGCAGTCAGATACAGCTTTCAGCTTACTAACTTCAATTGCACAATTTACTGAATTAATACAGCATGTAGATTTTTTTAAAATTTTTATTTATTTCTAGGAGAAAGAGAGAGAGACAGTGTGAGCAGGGGAGGGTCAGAGAGAGAGGGAGGCACAGACTCTGAAATAGGCTCCAGGCTTTGAGCTGGCAGTCAGCACAGAGCCCGACGCGGGGCTCAAACCCATGAACCATGAGATCAGGACCTAAGTGAAAGTCGGACGCTTAACCGACTAAGCCACCCAGGCGCCCCAGCAGCATGTAGATTTAAAGTAACTTTGGGGCTGTTAACATTGAAATAAACAGAAAGCTCAGGGGTTTTCTAGGGGGTTCATCCAGGAAACATTGCCCAAAGAATAAAATTTAAGGAGAGAAAGAAATAAAAACATATTTTAAGTCATAAGTCATGTTTGTTTAACACTGTGGTTACAGGTATAGGTTTGAATGTGGAAGGTGGCCCTGGGTCCCAGTGGGTGGCTGGGTCACTTTATTTCATGCTAGTGTCTGCCTTTCTCTTTGCGTTGGCCATTGCTGTCTGATGTCCTGTGGTGGGAATGTAAAAATATTGTAGCCTCTGAAGAGAAGGGGAGGAACTCGTCACCTAGTCCCTAAACCTATCTAATATCATGAGCTCCCTGTGAGAGGAAGTATTCAAATATTTTAAATGTGATTATACTGAAACTTAATAATATACTAACCCAGGGGCGCCTGGGTGGCTCAGTCAGTTAAGCATCCAACTTTAGCCTATGTCATGATCTCGCTGTTTGTGAGTTTGAGCCCCCCATCCGGGCTCTGTGATGACAGTTCAGAGCCTGGAGCCTGTTTCAGATTCTGTGTCTCCCTCTCTCTCTCTCTCTCTCTCTGCCCCTTCCCCACTCACACTCTGTATCTATCGAAAGTAAACATTTAAAAAATTTAAAAAACATTAAAATTAACATATTAAAACTAACCCAGTCACATACATTGTGAACCTGGAGGCATATTTAATGTGATTATACAATTAAGTTTTAAAACTGTGACTCTTTTGAGAGGAGACACTAGAAATAATCATGTTGAGACCACAAGAATAAACTGGGATTGTCCTGAACAAGCCAGTACATATGTGGTCATTCTATCCGTATTCTCCTTCTTTATAGAAGAGGTTCTTTCTTTCTTTCATTTGTTCGTTCGTTCATTCGTTCCTTCCTCCCTTCCTCCCTTCCTCCCTCCCTTCCCTTCCCTTCCTTCCTCCTTCCTCCTTCCCTTCCTTCCTCCTTCCTCCTTCCTCCTTCCCTTCCCTTCCCGTCCCGTCCCGTCCCGTCCCGTCCCGTCCCTTCCCCCTTCCCTTCCCCTTCCCCTTCCCCTTTCCCTTTCCCTTCCCCTTTCCGNTCTTTATAGAAGAGGTTCTTTCTTTCTTTCATTTGTTCGTTCGTTCATTCGTTCCTTCCTCCCTTCCTCCCTTCCTCCCTCCCTTCCCTTCCCTTCCTTCCTCCTTCCTCCTTCCCTTCCTTCCTCCTTCCTCCTTCCTCCTTCCCTTCCCTTCCCTTCCCGTCCCGTCCCGTCCCGTCCCATCCCGTCCCGTCCCGTCCCGTCCCTTCCCTTCCCCCTTCCCTTCCCCTTCCCCTTCCCCTTTCCATTTCCCTTTCCCTCCCTTTCCTTTCCTTTCTTTCCTTTTGCTAGAAGTAAAAGCTAAAATCTTATCCTGCTTTTTTTGCAGCATCATGACATTTACTATGTAACACCATTAAGCATCCCCTGAATGAAGTAGCTTAGGGAACTTACTCTTTATTCACTTCATGCTCAATGATATTATGGGTCACACACACACAGCCATAGAAGCCAGGGCATTTGAACCAAGGTATCAAATTATGAAGCAATGCATATCTCTCCAGGAATCCTTACCTGCTCCTGGTTAGAGATCCCAGCAGATATTCTTTTCCCAGGCAGACCACGTTCAAGGTAATAGGGGGAAGAACGACCACAATTGTCATGATAGTAGATGAGGAGTCAGTGAAAATAGGCGTGTTCCTTGTAAGAGTCAATGGGATAGGTTTGGAAAGTATAGATGATTTAGAATCATAAGACCTGGACTGAAGTGCCTCATGCTGGTATTTAATTACTGCATGAGGTTTAGCAGATATTTAACCCTTCCACATGAAAAGAACATTGCTCTCCTTCCATCCACTCTTTATAAAGAGGTGTTTAAGTGGTCAGTATTACAAAAGGCCTTAAAATACCTACTATTTTATACAACTTCCAAGGTAGTCATTATTAAAGCCCCTGTTCTTTTCATTTACGACTAAAATTAGGTATAAAACTTTTCAGCCTTGGCTCTTCGTCTCTCTGCATCTGAGCTCAGATGTTGAAACTTCTGGTAAGGAATAATTAATTACTTGTTTTTCAGTCCTGGTAACAGATTTTAGACCACTGAATGCACCATTCATTTCTGTCAGTCTCTGTCTCTCTGTCTCTGTCTCTTTCTCTCTCTTGGTGTGTCTCTCTGTGTCTCTCTGTTTGAGGAGATAATGTGTGTGAGAATGCACAGCAAATGGCAAAGTTCAACCAGGTTTTCATTATTAAGAAGCCACTTTGTTCAGGTGCTCATGTGTGTGGCAGAAGGCCCTGTAATAAAACAGGTGCAGATCCTTATGTCTCAGGAGGATGTAGTCGACAGGAAGATAAAAAATACAAAAGGTAGTTACAATGATGAAAACTTAATTGGTGAGTTTAGGGAATAGTAAACAAGATATAAATTCACCTAGTGTTCCAAGGATGTTCAAAATGAGCTGTATCGAGACAACAATTACTAAGGAAGGAGTTAGCACAGGCCTCCAGCCAATTTGGCTGCAGTTTCTAGTCCTTGAAGTGAGCACCACTCATAGGAGCTGTCAGGTATTTTGAGACATTTGTTGTGTTCCTTGGCCAGAGTGGAACCATCCCTCCCAAACTTTGAGGGACCCTTGCAAACCTAGAGATTGTCAGCCTGGTTTGCAATCCATCAATCAATATTGATTGAATTAAACCCTTAATCCAGTGGTTCTCAGTGGGGTATTGAGGGGTGAATTTTCCCCCCACATGATATTTGACCATGTCTATAGACATTTTTGGTTGTTGTGGCTGAGGGTGGGGGTTGCCACTAGCATCTAGTCCTTGGGAGGCTGCAGATGCCGCTAAACATCCTGCAGTACCCAGGACAGCTCCTCATGACACAGGATCACTGGGCCCAAAATACCAGCAGTGCCAGAGTTGACAAACCCTGGCCTAACCTTTCTGTGGCTTTAGCACCATGGGGGATACAAAACAAGGAAGAAATAGGATCTCTGCCCTCAAGAGATTTAGAGAAGTAATTCAAAGACGAGAATAATATGTTCATTAGTTGACATACTACATTCTGAAATATTTGCTGAGCACTTACTGTGTGCCAGGGAGTCTGCAAGGTTTTAGCATCACTGGTAGTCATGGGAGCATCTGCCCTGAGGAAGCGTAGGATGTACTGAGAAGGACACATGTTATAAAGGAAAACATACAGATAATTCTCTGTATCATGAGATAAGTCATAATGGGAAGGGAAATTCATGTTGCTCTTAGAATAGCAAGAAGGTTAGATTAGGTGATCAGGGGTAACTTCCCTAATAACATGGTATTTCAGGTGAGAAAGAGTTGGCCAGGTGAGACGTGAAGGGGGTAAGGGCAGTAGGCAGCGGTAGCCAAGTGCAGGTCCCAGGTCCCAGAGCAGAAAAAAGCTTGTAGCTATGAGTAATTTGGGTGGTTTGTTTGTGCCAAAACATACAGATGGGGTGCAGTTGGGCCAATTAACCCACTAATAATTCAGGGAAGAGAGAAATAAATTCAGGTAAGAGTCACCAGGGAAGATCTAGAGGAGAAAATAGGAAGTTGGTGGGGGCGGAGAGGGAACTTCAGGCAATGTTTGGAGAGAGAAATAAACATGTCTGGTTTATAAAGAGAAACACTTGGCCTTCTTGNAATTTTTGAATTTATATATATATATATATTAAAGTTTTGAGAGAGAGAGAGGGAGAGAGAAACTGAGCAGGGGAGGGGCAGAGAGAGAGAGGGAGACAGAGGGTCTTACTTACATGGGCTCTGTGGTTAAGGGGCTTGAACACACAAATCAAGAGATCATGACCTGAGCTGAAGTTGGACACCTGACCAAAGTCAGAAAGGTGCCCCTTATCAGAGTGTTTTTTAAATGGGGCCCTATCTTTGGTGACATCGTGTGTAACTGAAATGAAAAATTTGGGAAAGGAGACCCTGTTTGCAAAGGGATGGACACAGACAACTTTATGGGAAGAGCTCTCTAGCAGGGAAAAATCATATAATTCAAAGAAGCAGGTGTGTGGGCCTGGAATTAGTTGATGGTGGGATGGAAAAAAATGAAACATACTGCTATCAGCAGCTACCCACTTCATTCATTCAATAAATGTGTCTGAGTGCCTTTGATACACTAGACCCTGGGAACGTTTTGGTGAGCAAAATCAGAAATGGTTTTCAGCTCTCAGGAAAGGAACAAGTAAGCGCAAGAGACTCCACTAAAATAATAAAAATAATAAAGTCTTCACAGAGTTAAGTACTGTGATGAATGGAAATTTGTCCTCATATAAACTGGCGTAGAGGATTCTAGCTAAGCAGCAGTGACAGGAAGGACTGTTCTGAGAAAGTGGTGACCAAGAAGCATATAGATGTTGGCCAGTGAAGTGGAGTGGAAAGGGAGAGAGGAAACACCTTGGCCAGGGTACTGGCATGTACAGGGAAGAGTCATGGACCGTAAGAAAAACGCAAGGAACTCCAGTGTGACTGGAACAGAAGGGGTATGGGAAGTAGAGTATAGATTGTTGCCCATTAGTAGGGAAGATTTGGGTGGGAACAGGGAGAAATGGGCAACTATGCATTTTGGAAGATCCAGGAGAAAGCGCTGTCAAATTACGTAGGAAGATCCTGCAGAGAACCAAGAGAGGGATGGTGCATCCGTTAAGGTCTTGATAGTGAAAACATGCACTGGATTGTTTATATTCAAGAAATGCTCAGCAAGGGTTGGAGGCTAAAATCTAAGATTTAGGCATAAAGTCATTGACGGAGGTGAGAGTGTCAAGGATGAAGGCGAGGTGCCTGAATTGCCTAATGGTACAGAGAATGGTACCATTCACTGAGGGAGGGAGACTTGCACCAGGACCCATCTTGGGAAAGAAGATCACAGGTTCAGTTTTAGAAAAGTTGCCTTTGAGATGAGTTTGAGGTATCCTAGAGGAGTTCTCATATGCAGATCTGGAATTCAGCGGAGAGGTCTGTACTGAAGATAGGCAGCCACCCTTCTCCTGCTTCCTTCAAAGGTGACCCTCTTTCCTCTGCAGAGGCTAGTCCCTTGCCCCATCCCCCACCCTATCCTCACAATTCCATCTCCTTTGACCTGCAGGCTTGAAAATGGCGGCCGCCTACCCCTTCTAGCTGACAGCACTGCTAATCAGAAACGAATCAAGGAGCCAAAGAGAGTTTAAATCCAAGAGCAGTCATTGAACACGTGCTTAAGGGAGAAAGAAGGGAGAGGGTTAGCAGTCAGGTATGCCAGTGTTAAGGGGGGACACTTCCACCTGACATGATTTGGAGAGAAGGGAATGGAGTCTCCCATTAGCCATTCATATAAGCCCCGAAATAGCTGATTAATGCTGCATTAATGAGCTAATTGGATGGCCTGACTGTCTTTTGGAAAGGGATCTGCAGAGTTATCTAGACCAATCCACGTCTTTTGGGGCTGAGGAAATTACGGTCCAGGGAGGAAAAATGGCTTACCCAAGTTCATCCCACATATTAAGGACTTATGGAGGCTGCCATCCAACCCAGATGATTTCACTGCCCTGCTGCACTTTCCCCGGGAATTCTGGTTGTGAAGGGGAATAACACAGAGTATTATTTCACTACCCTGCACTTGGAGTGTAGATGTTGATCAAATAGCCCTAGGCCCATTTAGCTGAGAAGGAAGTGTTTTGTTACTTTTTGCTGGCATATGCTTATAAATCACCCCACTGAAATCCAGAATGGCTTAGATAATGATATGAACCTTAGCTACGCATTTAGCAGTCCGTTATGGCGTTCAGCAATTTTAGTTTATTACTGTCCCAAGGGGAGATAGGGGAAAAACGTATAAGAAACAAGCTAATAAATTTATTTTTAAAACCTTAGGTCCTCCTCCCTCCTCCTAGCAAATGTTATAAATTCTGGGCATTTATGGTTTGCTTGAGGAAGCAAGCTCAATGTCAAAAGTGTTTTAATAGCCTTTGATTTACTTTTTAAGTGCTTATTAGGATGATTGATGACAGTGTTTTGAAGCCAATCACAAACTTGGGAGAGATGGGGAGTCCATTGCTGCTTTCCCCAGGACTCCAGTTGGTTGGTTTGGTTTGGGAGGGGGATTCACAGGCAGAGCAGAGACTCTGCCTGCATTTCCTTTCTCTGAGAGTGCCAGGTGGTTCTTCTTTTTCCCATTTGTCACCTCACAGAATATGGTTTGGACATAGGGACATTCCTTAGGCTTCTGTCCCTCAAATGCCTAGTTCCAGTAGCCTTCTACTGAGCAAGAATGGAGTTGGCCTGCTTTGGGGTCTACACCCTGCCTTCAAGATGTCCAGGAAAAATTATCCTGTGTTAGGCCATGAACTCAGACAAGAACCAGCACTCCATCTCACGTGCCTCCAAGTCCTACTGAGAAGTAAACCAGGTGATTGAAACAGTAATTGGCTTGGGTTTTCATTTGTTCAGGCCGTAATAACTGCGTCACCGCGCACAGCCCCAACAGGGTGAGCTGTGAGGCCCCTTTCACTAGTGAACAGAATTAAGTGGCATTTCATCCTGAGCTCATTCTCAGAAGCCCCAATGGCCAGCAAAACTGGGCTTTTCGGATGTAAATAATATCACCTCTGCACGAAAATCCATGAAGTCACTTCCTGGGTCTTTCCTTACAAGACCTTGAGATGAAGAATCATTGTATTTCAGTTCAGGCAGCATTTTCCTTCCCTCAGAATCCATCCACAGTCCTCATCAATTTGTTTAATAATGCCTGGGGAGCCTCTGGTTCCAGCATTGAATAATGGACATTCAGAGTGCTCACTGCTTTAAATACTTTCTAAATCTGTGTTCCCTTTTGTGCAGAAGGCAAATTGACAGGAAGGAGATTTTCATTTTTCTCATTCTAAAGAGAATTGACATAGATGAGTGTGTTTGGGTAATGACACCTGGCAAAAGAAAAAGGCGTGTTGGCATTGTTGTCCCTGCGGCTTTTTTTTTTTCCCCCCACTGGCCAGTGGTGTTGCCATCACAAACCCTGACTGCCTATCAGAATCCCATATAAAGCTTTAGAAACATGAGAGGGGCAGGTCCCACATCGGGATGGCTGGAGTTGAATCTGGGTGTCTAGATTTTAAACTTCAAAGAGTTTGGTTCTGCTTATGCAACCGGAGTGGAGAACCAGGATTTTGCTACCCAGCAGGGTTTGCACAGCTGTCTCACAGAATCACATAGAGCGCAGTCATTCTAAACTTTTGTGGGCTTAGATGCTCTGGGGAACCTGCTGAAATGCAAATCCTCTGGCCCCCAGAGACTCCGATTCCAGTAGGTCAGGGGCAAGTACCAGGCATCTGCAGTTTCACAAGATCTTCTTGTGCAAGAAATAAAAGGATCATCTCATGAGAAAAAGTGGCACGTGCAGACTAGCAGGTGCCATTGCTGTTCCATTTTTGCTTGTTTTTGTTTTATTCTTGTCTGGTTATCCTGACTTAGAGGATTTGGCTACTTTAAGCACCTTGACTGCATTTCATTCCTGCTTCTCTCCGTGCTCCCTAGATGCAGCCTCCTGTTAGGTCATGGTTAACCTGAAGCAGTGGTTCCTCAGGAGTCATCCTATTTGAGGAACTTTTAATATAAACGGATGCCTGAGCCACTGTGCCCACCAGGAGGTTCTGTGTAAATTGGTTGGGCTGGCACTCAGACCAGTACTTTAGAAAATTTCCCCATACAATTTGTAAGGTGCACCCAAGATTAAGAACCACTGTCCTAGAAAAATGCGCAAAGCCCAGAAGTTCTTGGATTGGCAGAAAGACGCAAAGAGCTTTTTTATGACTGCAGATACTGACAGTGCTGTTGGGTCAGGTCTTCCATTCTTGGGGACCACCTCACCCAAGACTGAGGTCAGGATCCTGACTCCCTGATAGGGATGTCCTTAAGCTAATCTGTAGAGAATTGGGCTGAGACTTTGTGACTTAAAACAAAAATATCAAGGGGTGCCTGAGTGGCTCAGTCGGTTGAGCGTCCTACTTCGGCTCAGGTCATGATCTCACAGTTCGTGGGTTCAAGTCCCACATCAGGCTCTGTGCTGACAGCTCAGAGCCTGGAGCTTGTTTTGGATTCTGTGTCTGCCTCTCTCTCTGCCCCTCCCCCACTCATGCTGTGTTTCTTTCTGTCTCAATAATAATAAACATTTTTTAAAAATATCAAGAGAAGGGAGAGAAAGGACATATGTAGGTTTTTTTCTCATTACTGGACTCCAAGGGTGATGTCAATAATTGGTTATTGCAGTAGGGAATCCCAATGTGCCACTGGCTGGGGTTGCAGTCGTTTGTGGCATCCTGAATGACACATCAACCAGGGAGCTTATGGATGAAAGAAGCTCTCTTTTCTTTGAAAAGCCTCCTTGTTGCTTGTCAAAACTAATCTGCAGGCATCATCAATAACAACAAAAAGTTCTCGCACATCAACTGAAAATTAACACTGTGTGCTTGTCCAGTGCCTTACAGTTTATAAAACCCCTTCATACACATTTTCTCCCCTGGCCTTTACAAGAGATCTGTGAACTAGACCAAATGAGGCAAGTGAGGTTCCGAGAGTTTAAATGATGTCTCCAAGGGCACACGATAGGCCAGACAATTTTGGGGTGTAGGAATCAAGCTGCTTCCAAATGCAGACAGTTCTCATAGATTGGACATAGATAGATGTATTTAAAATGTTAGTCATTGCTGTTTGTTTTATGAACATTAGTCAGTGATCAATAGCACATCGGACCTATGATGTCATGGTTGTTATCTGAGATCATGCCCAAGAAAAATAGTTGAGTTAATTTAAAGAAGAAAAAAGGAGAGTGGAATGAGGGATACCACATGTGGTGGTCTAGGGATTAGGTAGAACCCTGGTGATGACACATGGATGACCTTAGTTGGGCAATGCTGCTCCAGCCATGCCTTCGTTATGTTCGTATGTATGTTCCAGTGGATACAATCATTGGAAAGGTTAGGCACAGAAAAACTGTGCAGTTAAATAACAACTTACTATAGCTTCCTTTGCCTTCTGCAGGAGATAGTTGTCGTAACTGATGTCCTTGGTAGTAATACAGCCCCACCCTCTATGCTCCGTGCAGTGACTGTTAGGATGAGTCAAGAAGCAGAGTTGTGCATGGCCCCTCTGTCTAGCGCAAACCCCAAAGAGGGTGTACTCAGTGCCAGGCACATGATAACACCTTTCCTATGTCATCATCTCACGTGTGCCTCAACGCAACCCCCATGGCTCAATATCATATTTATGTGCTTTCATATTATCTCCTTTGCTGCATTTTATACATAAAGAGACCATGACACAGAGTTGTCAAGTAACCTACCCCAAATTCACACTGTAGAAAACCAGACTCCTGACATCTAGAGCCCAGACCTCAACTTGTTTCCTGCACCTCAACCAGTTACAGACTTTGCATATGTAAAGGAGAGCAGGGTCAGGTCTAAGTTTGCAGGCAGAGGCCACAGAGAACAGAATTGTTCTGCACTATTTATTTAGCAAAGCTGTTTTACTTTATTAAAGCAGAATGATATGGCGAGGGGAAAAATGCCAGTAAGTAGTTATGAGTGAAAATTGCTAAGAAGTTTTTAAAGTCATTTTTCCTGCCATGATATTCAACTTGGTTTCTTCCCCACTGTGCGGCGCTCTGGAGACATAACTCCCTGCAGATCAACAACCATATTGTAGCGATCCCTGCACACGCATTGTGTGGGTATATATACATGTTGTGGGGCATGTGTGTGTGTGGAGAGGTATCAGGCAAAAGGGGACTGGTTTTCACAGGTAAGAGGGAAAGGAATGGCCACTCAAGGTAATAAGTGAGGGAGACAGAGAAACCAATTTGGAGTTGGAAGTAATTTTAAAAATTAAATATTTTGAGAATGCATAAAAATCATGGGAAGGATGTGTGGTAGAGAGATTAAACTGTTAACCGGGATAGAACAGCACGCCTTCACCCTGCCCTGTTTGTGCAATAATGCATAGTTGCTAGAAAAGGAGTATCTGTGTGTTCTTGGCAGAGGTGAAGTAGGGACAGAGGCATGTGGCTTTCAGAGTTGATACGATGTCATGGTCTGAGAGCAAAGAATCCCTCTGTCTGTAACTGTGTGTACATGTGTGAGTCCACATTTCTCTATTTCAGTTTCTGTTCCTGGGTATATTTTCTCTCTCTCTCTCTCATGCCACACTTCATATTCTCCTACTCTCTACCTGTAGCCACTTTGCAGGGAAAAGATGGTGACTTGTGACAAAAGGAAATACATTCTTTTCAACCTGGTGAAGTCAGCAAGGGTCCTCAGCATGAGAGCTATGGATTGAGGGCAAGCAAGGCAGCCGTGCAACCAGCATAAAATTGAATGCAGTCCTCAAAGTCTGTGTGGTCTGCAGATTTTCAAAAGGCTGTTTCAGAGCCTTCTTCCCAAACACCAAGGGGGCTAGGATCCTATGCTCTAGGAGGGAAGGGAATGGAGCGGGCCAGATACTGCTTGCCTAGAGGATGTTGTGGGATTAGCTGAGGTGCGCC
The DNA here is from genome assembly GCF_008692635.1 of Crocuta crocuta. Classification (NCBI taxonomy): domain Eukaryota; kingdom Metazoa; phylum Chordata; class Mammalia; order Carnivora; family Hyaenidae; genus Crocuta; species Crocuta crocuta. Next base: position 5,765,382 of record NW_027533395.1, on the reverse strand, counting down.
TCTTGGGGAAAAGCTGACCCTGGAAGTCAAGCATACATTTCATCCAAAGCATCTGAGGGAGCAAAGAAGACAGGAAGGGTACAAGTACCAGTAGACAAATAATGGATGCATGGACTGTTTGATGTTGGTTGGAGAGACAGAAATTAGATGGTTGAACCTAAAGATTCCTAGTGCAGATTTTAATGGTTTCCATAGATGCAGGTCAGGATAATTCTTGAAGTAGTAAATGAACATTCTGAAACCAACTAAGAGAGGCAGACAGTGCACTCTACCTACCTAGGATGGCGTCTAGTGCCTCACAGGGAGCAGTTCTGTTGCAAGGTCCCTCCAGTGTTCAGGGTGTGCTCTCTATAAGGGCCAGGGGGCCCTTGGGAAAGGGTAGACCGTCTATCCTACTGAAGTTGTGTCCAGCTTGACCCTTGGGGGGAGCACACTTAACTACACAGGGAAATTCTTCAGCTGTACGTCTACAGCAGGGAAGCAGTCCCGCTGTCAGCCATGCCAGTCCAGAGAAAGGACAGAATTGATCATTGGAATAAAAGAGCATCAATGCTACGAGTTCCTAGAAGCCTTTAGTGTTGATAGGCAAGTGACACCAGCTTCAGGCTTAACATGTAATTCTGTGTAGTTATGTGTTCATGAAATGTCTTAGGGCTACTCCATGGTAAAAACACCCACCCAAACATTAAACATTTCCAGGACTCCTGGGGACTTAAGGAGTACGAGCATATGCCCAGAGGTCATAAGCTCTGGAACTGTTGCCTGACAGTGATGAGGGGAGCAGATACTTGGGTGTAACAGTGTATAAGCTGCTATGCCAGGTTCAAGGGTTGGGGGCAGAGACGTATAAATCATGACTGCTGACCCTATAGGCAGACTCCTGCCCAGAGGAAATGGTTGAATGAAAACTTAAGGCTGCGTATTTTGAGAGTCAAATTATGGATACTTTCCACACTTCAGAGGAATGAGAGTGGTCTCTGGCTGTTAACTAAGCTTTCCTATGAGATTTGGAACAGGACTGTACTCGCAGCATGCATTGAGTTTCCATATAGGTGGCATAATCTTTCTTGACCTTATTCATAGATATTTTATTTTTGTTATCAAAATGGAAACACTTTGATTACTTTTCTGATTGTCAGAGTAACATAGACTTTTTAAGTGTTAGAAAAATTAAAATATATAAAATCTGTAATCTCAGTATCTGGGAATAAAAACTGTTGATATTTGTATATGCATGCTTCTTTATTTCTGTATGTGTAGGCACAAATAGGGAGCTAGTTTAATTACAGTACATTTGATCTATATCCCTTATTTTTTTCTCATATTAGTATGTATTAAGCATATTTTCATGTCAATAAATATCAACCTATGTCTTTAATAAGTGACAATACTCACTGAATATATAAAAAATGTGTGCCCGTGCACCCATTATTGGACATTAGGTTCTTTGTACTGTGTTACTATTATTTGAATGCTGGAATAGAATCCTTTGACCCAGCATTTTCACTGCTAGGAAAGAAGGAAGAAATCTTGTAAAGATTCACACAAAAGGATGTGCATAGTCATTCTTCAAAACAATTGCACTGAATATATACCAACCTGCAAGTTCTTTAAGTGCTTGTCTTCCCATACACTTGGCAGAAATGGGTATTATCATTCTTTTTCAATTTGTGTCATTCTGCTAGCTTGGAAAGAAGATGTGGTGAAATAGCATTTTGGGGAGTCTGTATGACCTTTATGGTATCTGCAGGCTGATTCTTTTATATTACGGCAAGTTGGTCACTTGGCACATCCCTCAGTTGCATACCCAGCCCCTTCCTCAGGGCGCTACAGCTGAACTTTCCACACTCTATTAATTTAAAAATGTTTTGGGATCCAAGCAGAATGTCAATTTCTATACTCTGGCCTTTCAGCTTTGTATTCAAAGTAGACTCACCTGTTATTAAAATGTATAGTTGTTGAACATAAATGTTTCCCCAAAAGAGAGAGAGGTGTTAATAGGAGATAAGAGAGATGAGGTTATAAGGGGATAGAAATTGACTTAGTTATAACCTCAGAGACTATACAAAGAGTTTATAGTAAATTATGGGAGGTTATTGATAATAGATTGTGATACTGTTTTAAAACATTCCGGGACTTCCTAAGCCTCAAATTCTGTGTTTGCTTTGTTGATAGTAGTTGGTCAGCATCCAGTATAAGCCATCCTTCTGACACACCCATAAATACACACACATACACACACGCATGCACACATGAACCAGTGCTTGTGTTACAGGCAAAGAAAGTGAGATCAGGGAAGTAGCATAATTTGATGAAAGTCAGACAGCAGATTATTGGAAAACCAGAGTCCTGAAGCCCTAGTTTGTTTGCAGATTCATTCCCTTTTCTGTAATAACTGACCATTTTAATTATAATGTTATTTAGAGTGAAATTACGTATGTATTTTAAAATCACTCACAAAATACCCTTACTCTTTGGCCTCCTTGAGAAAGAAGAAGATAGGGAAGAATGACTAATAGTTTGTTAACTTTTAATAATCTTTCCCCATATAAGTCACAGGGATGAAAAGTAGTAAAGTGTAGGGAATATAGTCTATTATATTGTAATAACGTTGCATAGTGACGATGGTAACTACACTTATCATGGTGAGCATTTCCTAATGCCAGCAATTGTCACATCCCTATGTAGTATTCCTGATAACAATATGACATTGTATAGCAACTGTGCTATAATTAAAAAATATATATTTCACCATAATTCTAGTTTTTCAAATTTTTCTTTATTGCATTTTGGTAATACCAATTTTCTTAGAAATGTATTGATTTGACCTAGATTTTCAAATATATCAACATTACATGAATAGAGGAATTTATATATTCTTTAAACACTGCTGCATTTATCTTTTCCTTCTCCAATTTTATCTTTTCTATTAATGAATTCACCAGATTCACATATTAATGCTTAATATTCATACACTAATTATGTTTCCTTAAGAAGCAACTCCTGGATTTAGTGAGAAGTTTTAATATATTTTTTTATCTTCTCTAAGTCATCCTTTCCCATTATTTTTATGATTTCCTTCCCCCTGCTTTGTTTGTAAAGATTAGGGTTATTTTTTACCTTCTTAAATTTAATAATCGGTGTTTTTTTGTCTTTATTTAAACTACTTAATTATTAAAGCATTTGAAATGAAGCATTTATTTTAAATGAACAGCAGAGTTGTGGTATATCCCATGTTTTGATAATAGTGTTTGCATTTTCATTATTTTCTAATTAGTCCGTAATTGTAGTTTTTATTTCCCCTTTCACTCAGTACTCCTCTTTGGAGAGTGTTTTTGGTTTCTTAGTATAACATTACTCTTATTTAAAAAATTATTAAATAATCTAATTTTACTTCCTGAAGTTAGCAAATTATGTAGCACAGTTTAGAAGTCACGGATCCCAACTTTCCTCCTTATTTTACACCAGATGTCTACATACAAGTTGGCCAACAGAAGTCCACTCGGTTGGACCCATCTGTGAGATAATTAGGTAGGCTTTTTCCAAATTTGACATAGTTAAGCTGTAACCTTATTTTTCCGCTTCTATGGCTGTGTACCTTTCCATGATTTTATGGGTTTGTCCAGATGAGGGGTTAGAGAGATGGATGCCACTAATAGTTCTATCCAAACAGTTAATGATATATTTCATGTCTCAGTGCTAGCACCCAGACTGCTTGGCCTCCACTCTCCCCTCAGGCCCTGGGGTATGATTTGTCTTACCACTAAACTCCTGTGGTCCTTAGATGCATTCCTTTCTGGCACTTCTTGCTTCTCCTCTTTATGGGGCTGAACCATTAAATATGGATCTTCCCTTCTCCACTAGAAAATAAGCTCTTAGAAGGCATTCTTACATGTTCTGGGTTATTTTATATGTCTTAATATAGACCTGAGCATATACTATGCACATAATAAACTCTGGATAAAGTTTTTTAAAAATAAATCTTGAGACCGATTTTACATTTTAAAATTGATGTAAATGTACTTGATTTGGCAAATTTCAGCAAATTCATGGCCGCCTATGAGACTGGTGAGGATAGGCAGAGCTATAAGTACACATTTACTATCTGGCACATTTCCCTGGTGTGGCTATTGATAATATTCCAAGGAGAAATTTAAAGGAGCTGGACGATATCCATGATTCCAGTAGTAAATATGTGAACTTTGGCAATGTCAATTCACTTCTTTCTGCTTCATCCACAAGCAAAAAGAAGCTATGTATTTCTAGAGCTAACACTCCTGATTCCTAAACTCTGAGTTAGAGCTGGAGAAAGAAAGGTGATTTTTCTAAGTTATTACAAGGCAAACAATGGCAATGATGCAAAACCCATCACTTGTCTTGGAGAAATCATAGTCAACAGGCAAATAAAACTGCCTAGTCATTTGCATACAACAATGGATGTAAATTATAAGATTTGCATATAGCTATAGTCCAGTCCCTAAGACAAAACCCAAAGAGATGAAGAAAGCAAACCTTTTCCCAAGCTAATGAAGAATCTCATAGTAAGTAGGATTTGATTTCTTTGCCCGACTGAGAATGTTATTAGTATAATTTAAAGGTAATTAAAAATACATTTGGTTTAGTTGTTGCTTTGTCTTCAAAACCTTCATTCTTTCTTGTCTCTGAGAAAGCCCTGCTGTGTCAGTTTGATCTTCCAAAATAAACAATGTTCATTAGTTCATAGAAATTTTAGGCAAAATTCTGTTAAGAGAAGATGGTGTGGGAAATCACCACAGAGCCAAGTCAAAACAGGGTTGTCTTGCATTGTATTTTTAAAAATTTTCTAACAGTTATTCTGCTGCAACTCTTGGAAATGACAAGAAACAATTGACACTTACAATAAACCTCTTTTTTCTTACTTCAGGAAAACAGTTCATTATCAGACACATGGCCTTGGCTTTGCTGTTTTTTATGCTTGTCAGTTGTTGCCCTAAATAAAATTACAGAAACAAAAGCTTTCATAGAGGTTCGTGAGCCCTTAGAATTAACACTTACCCATTAACCACAAGACTTTGCAATGATGGATGTTAGGACTGGAAACATGAAAATAGAAGGGGAGGCATGCACCACCCGTATCTGGAGGATAAATTAACAGGGAAGACCGGGTAAATGATTTTATTTCACCTGCTAGTACTTGTTCTTGATTCAATGCCTGATACCCTATCCTGCAGGAATAACCACCCATAAATATGCTTTCCCCGTTAGAGCCAATCTATATTTTAAAATAACCTGATATAAATAGAAATATTATGCATGTGTATTTCAGAAAGTTCGGAAATTTCATGTGTTGATAAGAAAATAAGTCACCCATAATACCATTATTGATTATAATAATTATGAATCACTTGATGTTTTTCTTCCCGTCTTTTTTTCTAGGTTTATTAACATTAAAAAAAAAAAAAAGCTCATACCATATATAAAATTATAAACCTTGCATCTTTTTAAGCTTTATGTGTTACTTTTCATGCCATTTTGTGGCTTCTAAAAGCTCAAATTTTAATGTTTATTTTAAGTATCCTAACATATGGTTGAATAGTTATTTATTTATTTTCTCTTAGTTGGCATTTAGGTGATTTTTTAATTGGCTATTATAAATCATAACATGGTGATTCTGGGGACATACTTTGTTGTATATGTGGGTGTGATTTATATCCTTAAGGTAAATCTGTAGAGGAAAAATAATAAATTAAAGGTTAGGGAATATTTTTTAAATTACTGGGTCACATTTCAGGTTCTATATTAAGGCTTCTATTACAAAATGCCAAATTAATTTTCAAATATGTTCTCCCAATTTACACTTCCACTGACTTTATACCAAGTGTCTATTTTACTAAAGTTACAAAGGCATTGACCATTATCTTATTTTAATCTCTACTTATTTTTGTAACAGAATAGTAAATTCTTGTTTTCTTTTTTTAAATTTTTAATAATGTTTTATTTCTGAGAGAGAGAGAGAGAGACAGCATGAGCAGGGGAGGGTCAGAGAGAGAGAGAGAGAGAGATACAGAATCTGAAACAGGTTCCAGGCTCTGAGCTGGCTGTCAGCCTAGAGCCTGATGCGTGGCTTGAACCCGCAAACCATGAGATCATGACGTGAGCCGAAGTCGGACGCTTTACCAACTGAGCTACCCAGCTGCCCCTAAAATCTCATTTTCAAAACTTTGTGTATCTTTGATTGTTTAGGAAGTTGAGCATTTAAGTGTGTTCTCTTCCTTGTCTTCATGTTGTTGATAAATGTGTATCTCTTCCAGACTTTTCTACCTTGCCTGGTTTTCATTAAAAAACAAACAAAACAAAAAACACTAGCTTTGTGTACTGCATTGTATACTGCATTTGTGCACTTGTGTACTGCTTTGGGCTCTTTTCTAGTTATTGTGGAGGAATCTCTCATATCCTGATCATTACGATGGCGACACTGTCTCTAAGACTCTAGAGTGATCTCTATTTGTTTGGCTGGAATGTTCTCTCAGGGAGAGGGTTCAGCGTGCTATTCCATAGGTGCCGTGCTATAAACTTTCTCTAGAAAGCAGCCTTGTTAATGGAGGGGCATGGTTAACAACTGGTATATGAGCTTTTTTTAAAAAAAAGTTTAATGTTTATTTATTTTTTGAGATAGAGACAGAATGCAAGCAGGAGAGGGGCAGAGAGAGAGCGAGGCATAGAATCCAAAGCAGTCTCTAGGCTCTGTCAAGCAGAGAGCTTGATGTGGGGCTTGAACTCACAGGCCATGAGATCAAGACCTGAGCTGAAGTAGGATGCTTAACTGACTGAGCCACTCAGGTGCCCCTGAGGTTGTTAAGTAAAAATGCTAAAAGGGCTAGTGGAAAAATAAAGCTACTAGGGAAAAAAACCAGAAAGTCCTATAGGTAGATTGTACCTTCAATTATATGCTGTAAACTTAGTGGAAGTTTACATTCTCTACACCTCAGTTTTCTCATGTATGTAATAAAGATGAAATTAATTCCTACTTCATAGAGTTACATGACTTTTTAAACTTAAAAAAAATAGTATCAGACACTGTCTCAGGTGAGTTCCCCCAGAAACAGATGCTGATAGTAGGATTCTCGTACAAGATATTTAATGTGAATGGATCAAGAAGAAATACTACATGGCAATGAGAAAAGATAAAATCTGGCCATTTGTGGCAACATGGATGGAACTCAAGGGTGTTATGCTAAGTGAAATAAGTCAGGCAGAGAAAGGCAGATACCATATGTTTTCACCCATATGTAGGAGAAACTTAACAGAGGACCATAGGGGAGAGTAAGGGGAAAAAATAATGGAGAGGGAGGGAGGCAAACCATAAGAGACTCTTAAATACTGAGAACAAACTGAGGGTTGATGAGGAGGGGAGAGGGGAAAATGGGTGATGGACATGGAGGAGGGTGCTTGTTGGGATGAGCACTGGGTGTTACTTGGAAAACAGACAATAAACTATATTACAAAAAAAGATATTTATTGTGAGGCAATCCCTGGACACCAAATTTGAATAATGGGAAAGTGAGACAGGCATAGGAAGGGTACAAGAAAGTGAACATTATCAACTCAGTCACCACAGTGAGTGACTGGAGCTGTCTCACTGGAGACATCTAGGAGTCAATGTAGAACTGCCACCTCTGAGTCATCGTATATAAGGGGTGAGGGGATTCGATTGTTTATATGCCAACTTTCATCAGTCTTTGATTGAAGGCTGCTGTAGGGGGTGTTAATTCCCTGGCACCTCCTGCCTGCCTCTGCAATCAATGGAGAGGAGGGTGGGGGGCTCCTGAACCCCTAGAAAAGCCACAGGCAGTTGGAAGTAGGGTTGTGAATACATTCTAGTAATGAGGCCAAGGACATATGGCTAGAGGATTGGCAGTTTTGCCGCTGTGCAGTACCAGAGAGACTACAGATCCCTGGATAGTCCGTACCTGAACATGCCTGTGATCCTCATGCCCTCCCTCAAACACAAGCAATGTAACCTCTGATTTCAGTTCTATTCAACAAGTATTGTTACCAGACACTGTGAGAGCCACTGGGATATAATGACTAAGACATGGATTCTGGATTCAAGCAGCTCACAATCTTGTTTTTATACACAGCAGGAGTAAGCCAACAGTGTGATAAATCCATGCCATTTCAAAATCAGGGTTTGATAAAGATTTCTGGGTGAGACAACCGTGGGCACTCAGAGTGGAAAGTCACATCTGTTCAGTGTGTGGTTTGAAGGGTAGTTCAGTAGAGGTGACCTTTGAGCTTCCTTTTGAGATATGAGCAGGTGACAGCCTTTCAAGGAAGGAGGATATGGATACCCCAGGGAGAAAATTTATATAATGTAATGGATAAAAGCATGGGGTGATGAAATAAGATGGTTTAGCCAAGGATTTACCAGTACTTCCATACCTGGTACTTTTATACCTGGAAAAAAGGGCGGCTTTGGTCAAGTGGTAGTTGTTGAGTCTGGAGAGCCATAGCGGGAGGTAATTGAGGACCTGGTGAAGGAAGTAGTGACAACCTTGTGAAAACCTTGGGGGCTCATGGATAAACTACACAGGAAGCATTTCGAGTGCTGTTTGGAAGAGACTTTGTACAAACATGATTCTAGAAGCAAGGATGCCAGTTTAGGGGCAACTGTAGACAGTTTAGCAAAAAAGTAGTAAGCCCTAGTGACAGAATAGATTTAAGTGATGGTAACAAGGTGAAATCAAAAGAATGTGAGCACTAAGTTGTGTGTAGAATTGTTGAATCACTGTGTTGTACACCTGAGACTAATGTAACACTGTATGTTAACTGTAATGGAATTAACATTAAAAAAAAACCCATGAGACAGGTCACGGGGGTTGAGGAGTCAGATGAGTGTGATGGAGTAGGCCTGGATGGTTTTCCAGATTTCTGACTATGCCACTGACTGCATGTTTATGCCTCTCATCAGCTAGATGTTGGAGAGAGAATGGCACGTTAGCGGATGGAGGACAGGATGATTTGATAGTGCAGAATGTTGCTTTCTTTCTTTGGTATCTGTCATGCCCCCTTCTTCTTCCCCATTAACGTCAAGTTGCATCCTCCATCTCGATGGAGCAGATTTCACTTTTCTTGCCAAACCCATGGTGTGAAATCTTCAGGACACAGTGAGGAATCCATATGGGGGAACTTCATGGCTCCCTCTTTGGTTCATGTGACAGTGAGAGCAAATGAGTTGGGATAGGGTGGGTTTTTACCTACAACAGAAAAAAAAAAAAAAAGATTTAACCTTGGCTTCTCATCCCAGCAGCCCTCCTACCTATCAGTAGGACTTTGGAATAGATCTCTCACTACCTGAACAGACCATTGTGAGAAATGAATGACATCTGAAATAAAGAATATGCCTAGTAAAACCTTAAGGAATGTGTAAAAAAAGCAATTAGTCCCTAAAATAAGGAAAATAAATTAAGTTAAAACACGACTCTGACAAGAATAGTCAAGACTATGCAGTGGGTCCCTTACCTTTGAACTGGGGACAGAAAATAAATAATTGTCCTTTAAGGTTTGTGGGAAAAGGTGATAATAAAGACAAAGGCAGAAATGTGTGGCTTAGAATAGGAAAAGAAGCCATCAGAATGGTAAATAAAGTCAGAAGCTATTTCTTAGGGGAAACAGAAGGAAGGGAAAACAAAGAGATTGAGATGAATGATGTAATCAGGTTGGCAGCCCTACACGTCTTTCACTCCCCCACAAGTCTGGCCCTGGCTCCTGTCAGACACACCACCCACATCTTCTCAGCAGTGTAGCCTAGATCTGCACCCCGAGAGCCATTTCCTGGCCTCCCCACACACAAAAACTCATCTTCTGATTAGTGACAGTGGCCATTTGTTTGAAGCGGGCGTTGTGGCTTCCTGGGCCGCATGGATTTTGGAATGGCTGACATGGCTGTTCTTTCGTGAATAATCAGAGGAGGAAGATTATGAGTGTGGGTGGCTCATGAGCTCCTAATCTACCTATAAAACTTCTGCATGGAAAGTCCAACAGAAGAACAGGAACCTTGCTGAAGAAGTTGGTTGTCAGATGTCTAATTAGATGGGAGGGTGATTAGCAGGCTCAGTGCTGTAGGTGAGTTTATTTTAATAGTGTTTGGGACATCAGTGGGCAGAACTGCAGCTGATCGGCATGAATTGAAAGAAATCTGAAGAGCAAAATAACAAGACTGGAAGTAGGAACATGGAGACATTTTCCTTGCTGTAAAGGAATCAAAGGGAGGAGAGGCTTTCACGGGGCTCTGGTAGCTTGTTGAGATGGGAGTGAGGGCATTGCTCTTTTCAGGTTACTTGTGCAAATAAACGTTGTCAGGTAGTGTTTTCTATTTGCAAGCAGCAAGAACCAGGTCTGGCTAATTAATTGAAGTGGAGTTTACTTTCAGGAAGACGGGTGCTCACACAATCCATAGGAGTGATGCCCCAACTGAGGAATGGATGGTGGCCAAACTTGCACCAAAGGTCTGAAAAAAAAAAAAAAAAGGATTTCAGTACCATAAGGTCAGGATACTAATAAGAAATGTCCAAACTCAATTATTTCTTCCATTCTTATGTTTCTCACTTAAAGTTCAAAACCCTGGGCTAGCATGTTCCACTGGGTAAGCTTTGGCTATAGGATCGCTCTGGTTCTACATAGCAGAAGGAAAAGGATTCAAACCCTTTTGAATTCTACACAGAGAAGACATCTATTTTTAACCTTCCCACCCAAGATTCTTCTCAGTGGTGGAGAGGTAATCCCCTATAAAGGAATTTGGTGGTTGGGAAGGAAGAATGGATTTTGAGTCACATATATTCACGCCCATACACACATACACACACAAAGGCAAATTTCCAGTGTGGAAATGGTATGGAGGTGATAGGAAAGTCCAGCCACAAAATTTGATTTTTTTAACGATATGATTGTCAAATATTAAGATTTCAGGCCAAGGAGAAATAGAAAATGTGCATTCTGTATTCTATAGGCCATAGTGTAAGGGTAAACTGAAAGATAGGAAAAGGATCAAGACAGGCAAATGACAGGGGCACCTGGGTGGCCTTAAGCATCCGACTTTGGTTAAGCCTCCAACTTCGGCTCATGTCATAAACTCATAGTTCATGAGTTAGAGCCCCACACTGGGCTCTGTGCTGACAGCTCAGAGCATGGAGACTGTCTTTGGATTCTGTGTCTCCCTCTCTCTCTGTCCCTACCCTGCTTGTGCTCTGTCTCTCTCTCTCTCTCTCAAAAATAAATAAAACATCAAAATTTTTTAAATTAAAATTTTTGAAGAAAAGAAAGGCAAATGACAGATCAATGATAAGGCAACCTAATATTCTCAAACCTCTCTGCCACTTCTGGGCCCAGGCACACTAATAAAATAGTATTTGGGGCATGAACAATGGAAATAGAGGAGCTAGGATGTCAGAATACTTGAGCCTATGACCTTGAATTATTTCACCTTTCTTCCTAAGCTCTAATAAACTGAGATTCATCTTGAATATCTAATACTATCAGCAGATACTTTAGCTGGAGAATGTACATCTGGTCTGTTTGTGAAGTTTATTCTTACCTTTAAAATATGATATAAAAACTTATACAATATAAAATATTTCATCTTAACCATTTTTATGTATATAGTTAATTAGTGTTAAATATATTCACGTTGTGGTAAAACAGATCTCCAGAATTTTTTCATCTTGCATATCTGAAACTCTATACTGATTAAACTTATAATAACTACTCTTTGTTCCTTCCCTGCAACTCCTGATAACCGCCTCTCTGTTTCTTATTTCTATGAATTCAACTACTTTAGAATGCTTAAGTAAGTAGAATCATACAGTATTTTTCTTTTTGTGACTAGCTCATTTGTCTAAGGGAAAGGTCCCCAAGGTTCATGTGTGTTGTAGCACAGGACAGATGTTTCTTTCTTTTCCATTGTGTATGTATGCATTTCACATTTGTTTATTCATCCATTGATGGATATTTAGGTTGTGTTTTACCTTTTGGTTATTGTGGATAACGCTGCTATGAACATGGGTGTGCAAATATCTCTTTGAAACTCTTTCAATTATTTTAGATAGAGACAAGAAGTAGGTTTGGAGGATCATTGTCATTATCATTCATGGAAATTCTTTATATTTCTTTTTAAATCATGTTGGTAATTCTGTGTTTAGTTTTCTGAGGAACCTCCTTAACATTTTCCATAGTGGTTGTACCATTTTATAATTTTGCTTGCAGTGCACATGTGTAGCAATTTCTCTATTTGACACCAACTTCATTTTTATGGTTTTAAAAAAAACTACCTAAAAGTCACAGACCATCCACAGAATTAGTGTATAAAGTAGGTGGGGATCACTAAGATGCTGTTTCTCATCATTTTTGGGGAGCCTCCAGTGATTTCAAAATACATGCTACAAAGGAATTTGGGAGAGGAAGCCCAAGAGAGACTTGCGGAAGGTAAGGAGGAAGCATCTAACTTTGGGGTCTTAACTCCCAAATGAAGTAAAGAGGTTTCAGTTTAATTTTTTAAAATTTATTTTTGAGAAAGAGAGAGTGGCAGGGCACGAGCAGGTAAGGGGCAGAGAGAGAGAGGGAAACACAGAATACAAAGCAGGCTCCAGGCCCTGAGCGGTCATCACAGAGCCCAACACGGGGCTCCAACTCGTGAAACATGAGATCATGACCTGAGCCGAAATCAAAAATTGGATGCTTAACCCACTGAGCTGCCCAGGTGCCCCAAGAGGTTTCAGTTTAAAACCTTGAGTAGTGGGGCACCTGAGCAGCTCAGTCGATTAAGCATCCAATTCTTGATTTCAACTCAAGTGTTCATCTCCTGGTTTCTGCGTTCAGTCCCTGTATCAGGCTGTGTGCTAACAGCACTCTCTTTTCTCTCTCCTCTCTACCTCTTACCCCCTGCTCATGCTCTCTCTCTCTCTCCCCCTCAAAGCAAATAATAAGGAAAAATGTAAAAAGCATCAGTAGATCAAGTTTACCTGGGGATCCCTACCAGGAAGACTCCCAGCTGATACCTGGATTATATCTGTTAAGAGAAAAGCTAATAAATTGGAGTATTAAAAAAAAAAAGACTCAAGGCACCTGGGTGGCTCAGTTAAGCGTCTGACTTTGGCTCAGGTCATGATCTCACGATTTGTGGGTTCAAGACCCCCCTGAGGCTCTGTGCGGTCAGCACAGCCCCGGCTTCAGATCCTCTGTCCTCCTGTCTCTCTGCCCCTCCCCTGCTCTTATTTCTTTCTCTCTCTCCAAAATAAATAAATATTTTAAAGAAGACTCCTCTTAATAGCTGTATGAAACATATTCTCAGATTATCCCCATTCTGTGGATTTAGAAACTTAGATTTGTGGAAAACAACTTGCCCAAGATTTTACTGAGAGTATTTCTGAATCTGGCTAGAGCTCTTGGTTCTTCTACTACATTGTGGAATTCATTATGTCAATAATGTGATGAAATAGCAAGGCACTTTTTGTTTTACCTGTCTAGAAAGTTTGTTTTGCTGATTCTATGCATCCAAACTCTTGAGCAATTCACTTTTCTTGGTGGCAAGGTCAGATGATAGCTCCCTCAACTCCTTCCTTCCTTCCTGGGCTTCCCAGGTTTATTCCACACAGTCTTTGGAATCGCACCTCAGAGGTCCCCAGCATTGCTGCTTTCATTCTCATTATCTTTTAAGTCCAATCCTTTAAGGATCTGGCCTGAGATCACCACATCTCAATAAGTATGGTCCTCCAGCACATAAACCATTGGTTTAGACTGGTGTGAACATGGATTGGAAGTCGTGGCTTAAATAGCTTTTTACACACACCACGTAAGTTCAGCCTTCCTTCATGTTCACCACAGAAGACTGCCCGCTCCCTCTCTCTCTCCCTGTCTCTCCACACACACACACACACTCACACGCACACACACACGCCCCACTAACTTGCTGCATGCTGACAGATTTTCCCAGTTTGCTGTTCATTAAGTTATATTAACTGTGGAAATAAAATATGTCACATAATCAACTGTTATTAGATAAAAATGAATTTGCCACCTGCTGCTTCACCCCTGCCCCTCTGGAAAATAAAAGGAATTGGATTTGCTGAGAAATCCCAACTTGTATTTTTTTTTTCCCTTTAAGAAGTGCCATATGTCAGGGAGAGAGCCACAGCTGTAGTGAGTAGTTGAAAAGTCCATCTCTGTTAATAATGAAGAACTTCTGTGCAAATAAAAAGCCCCATTTTATAAGATAAACTTCCTGTTTGCTTGCAAACTCATGTTTTATATCAGAACTGGTGATGTATTCAACCTCATGCTGCTGGCCTGAAGAGCTGGGAGATAATTACCCATTTTGGAAGAGTGTGAAGTGTTGAATAAAAACGTTTAGTTTGTCTTTTGAGCTGAACACTCCCTTACTCTTCCTTCCCCTCTTTCCCACCTACTTTTTTTTTTCCTTCTGTGACTCTCTCAGAGGGGGGAAAATGACACTTCCTGGCCCTTTACAATTATCTGCAATAATTTTCTAATTATTTTTCCCTAGACTAGATGCAGCATATGATGACAGCATCTTTTTTTTTTAATATTTATTTATTTTGAGAGAGAGAAAATGTGAGCAGGGGAGGGGCAGAGAGAGGGAGAGAGAATCCCAAGCAGGCTATGAGCTGTCAGCACAGAGCCTGAAGTGGGGTTTGATCCCACAAACTGTGAGATCATGACCTGAGCCATGATGAAGATTCAGACTCTTAACCAACTGAGCCACTCAGGTGCCCAGATGGCATCTTTTCATTTGAAGGCTATTTAGGGATATTCATAACTTTGGGTATGTAAGATTATATTGCATTAATTTATTTCACTCATTAATTAATTGTATCCATTCCATAAATAGTGCAGTATGGCTCAGGCACTATGCCACGTGCAGATCACATACTAATGACCACAAATACACATGGCCCTTGCATGTGGCCTTTGCGTGGAGTTTTTAAGCTAATAGGAAATAATAATAAAAAAGGTTAGTAGCTTTAAATGAAGGTATCATAAAATCTGAGCTAAAGTTGATGTTTATAGAACAAAAGAGTGTTTCTCATTCATTTTGTTGGCTTTATGCATTATAATTTTTGTAGAGTATTCACTGAATGTGACCATATTTGGTAACTGATGACCAAACTCTGCCCTTGGGTGAGGGTAGGAGAACGACAATTGATAAATTTTTGAAACGGATTTCATTTCTGTTTTCTTGTGATTTTATTGAGGGAGTTTTGCAAACTATAAAAAAAAAGACATTTGTTTTTCATTTGAAACCTGGAGTTCAGTGTGTAATATATAGGGTTTTATTTACCTAACACACTTTAGGATGTTAGAACTACACAGTGTGAACTCTAGAAGGATAGGAATTATCCTTATTTATATTTACCTTTTACCTGAAGGAAAACTCTGGAATGGCTGTAGAATAATTGGAGTGGATATATAAGTAAATGAGTAAATGTATGGATGAACCGTAGGTGCTGATAAAATCCTAACATATGTACCTAAAACCTTTGTTATTCATGTTTAAAGGCTTTGAACTGATACGGCACTTAGGTAAATGTTGGCATGGAATAGTCACCTCTGTTAGGTGTTCCGTAGAGCAGAAGAATGATATGGACCCTGAGTTTTCCAGATATGGTGTGATTGAGGACATTGTCCAGGAACTACTTGAAATGGATAAACACCCACAGCTGTTTAAAATAAGTCAAACTCTAGGTGACATAGAATAATATACTGTTTTTGAATCAGAGGACTAGGCCACAGTTGCAATCCTATTTGAATCGTTGCTTAATTCTAGGGTCACCAACTAGTATCTATAGGTTGACGGGTACCCTGGTGGATTTGACTACGGGCGAAATCTTGGTGCATTTCTGTCAATTTCACATCTGCAGATTAGCTTACTAACAAGCCCATAAAGGGTACAAAACGCCAAGAGACTTTGTCAATGGATTGAGAGAAGGCTTTGTGTCAAGTACATTCAAGGTCACATGTAAATGTAGTCTGACAGCAAATGTTAAATTTGGACCAAATTAATCAAAATTAAGGCAGTATTGATGCTTACCAAATTGGGCAAGCTGTGGTGGAAGGAATGGCTTATCTGCTTCTCAAAAGGAAATGAAATCACATTGCATCTCTTAAGTAAGTTAAGTATGGGAGATTGTCAAATAAAGCTAGAGGTCTTTTAATTCTTCTTTATGTGTTTAAAGAATAATGGATGGATGGATTGGTTTAGTTGAAACCTTAAATTAAGACAACACTCTATGATGTAATTCTTACTTTTTTCCTGTTTAAATCTTTTATTCTGTGTAATTGTCAAAGAGGAAATCATATTCAGTTTAAAGAAGATCTAAATTGAAACATAGGATTACTTTAGTGTATTGATATGGATCAAGGGAACTGTAAACTTAAATCTGTTCATTCATTCATGTATTTGGCACCTACTGCACACAGGCATTATTGTTCATTGGGATCACTCTGCTAACTTGTTTATTTCTCACCCCAAAATACTTTTTCTTTAAGTTTCTAAGGGCCACTGGTTAATAGCACAATTTACCAGGTGCACTGTGTAAAAACAGCTTCTTACCCCCTCCAGACCAATCATCAGCTTGATTAATTAATTTAATCAAACACTCCAGTGTGACAGTTCATCCTAATTAGCTAATATTCTATTTCTCAGCACTCTAGGGACCTAGATATTTTTGTTGTGTAAAATAACACAGTCACCATATTGCCTTGCTATTCCTGAAGGTCTGGGGGCTAACCAAATGTGGGTTAAGTTTAGAAGATATTTTCCACTGAGAGAGAGGAAAACGGATCATAAATAATACTAAAGGAATAATCTTTGAATCTCGAACACATGCTAAGTGCTGGCCTTTTTGCTGGGGCAGTCATGCTTTCTGTGACCTGGTATCAGTGCCCTCAGCTATGTTCCATAGGACAGTTTATTCAGTCCCTCTTGAGATACAGGCCCATGATTCTACTTTCAGCATAGTTGTCTGGGGGAAAAGAAACAAAACAAACAAAAACACACATTAATTATTTATATTTATATTTTTTATATATTTATAACCACAAATGGCACCAGTATTTGGCATTCTACTTAAGTCCATAGTATCCCAAATGCAGCCAGTAACTACCTTAACGAGGCTTTTCCCACCATAAACCAAGAGTAGATTTTGTTAATTTCACAACCACTGTTAAGTTAAGAATTGAGAAAAGTCCCTTACATTTCTGTTCGGCATTCTTCCCTAGTAGCCCACTGATTTATTTGACCATCTCTTGTTTCTTTGTCTGCCTAAAATGCCAGTTAGAAAAGTTTTCCCCATCACAAATGCCTCTCAAGGCTGATTTTACATACTCATCACCAGCGATCACATTTTAATTACATGGGCCTTTGTTTTGTTTTCTCCTTTTTAATAAGGCTCCACTGAGGAGATCTTCCCCTTTCTGGGTCTCATCAGGTTGTCAGATCAATTAAGGTAATTGACAGCAGGTTTATCACATTCCTTAATCAGGAGTGTAGCCATTTTATTAGAGGAAAACAATCCCCAGATGATTTAGAGATAGAAAAAATGGTTCAATCTGTATAAATAGAGGGAAGGAGAAAGATAACCTGAAATCTCAGAGCTCTAAATGAGGGAAGAAGATCAGACAGAAATAGAGGGTCTTCAGAGACAGACTCCATCAAAAAATAATTCAGTGGCCATCAGAGTTGAGGGTCCTTCAGAATCACTGATGTGATCATTTAAAAATTAGATTGCCACTGATAAAGAAATGTATGAAATGAACACATTGTTCATCTTAAGCATGCACAATGTTATATGTCATTTATTTCAAACTAAAAAAGAATGGTAAAAAAAAATATTTATTTCGCACATAGCTACTGAAGTAGGTATTTGGTAGAGCCTAGAAATCTGTATTTTTATAAAATATCCCACCAGATGAATCATCCCAGAAGGCAGTCCTTTGCACAGTGTACTTTGAGAAATATGAGTTTAAAGATATGGGGAGAAGATGGCCTAGTATCAAGCGAGATCAAAGGCAGCACTTCTTAGGCTTTACCGTGCGCGCAAATCATGTGGCATGCCCACGGGCATGCGCGTGCTGTGAGACCTGTGCTCCTTGAGCAAACGCCGGGGGAGGTCGCTGTTGCTCCTGCGCAGTGAAACGCACTCAGGGTGCATTGAACCTTGTTCTTTTTTCTTTCGTTGCCACAGTGCAGAAGGTATGTCAGGGCCA
This sequence comes from Crocuta crocuta, assembly GCF_008692635.1. NCBI lineage: Eukaryota > Metazoa > Chordata > Mammalia > Carnivora > Hyaenidae > Crocuta > Crocuta crocuta. The sequence continues at coordinate 5,747,124 of NW_027533395.1, read as the reverse complement.
GGGGCCAGGTTGGCTTCCCATTAGAGCTACTAAAAGGCATAAGGTAAGGAGGTCAGGCTTTCTGCCAATGTCTGGGTTACGTGCGGAACTAGCGAATGGGGCTTAGTCCCAGGATACCTCAGCCCGCTGTCACAGGGAGTAACATCTTGACTTCCTCCAGCATTCTCTGAAGTCGTAGAAGGATTATATCTAATCTCTGAATACGTAACACAAAGACAGGCTTTTTTTTTTTTTTTTTTGGCTTTTAAAAACAAAGTCTACCTCCCAGTGTTGGAATGAACTTGATGTTCTGCAAGTAATTATTCTCACACTGTTCTTGTGGCACATAGGTGTCTCCCTAAAAACAGCACCTTGTAATTTTTAATTCTTTCAAATGTCTCAGATGCTTTCACATCTGTGGTTAATTAATTTATCAAACACAAGTTCTCTTCTGGCCCTCCAGTGCCGGATACCATGCTTGGGGCAAGATCTAGGACTGAGTCCTTCTACCATTAAGCTTATAATCTAATTGAGGAGATAAGATATAATTCTGTAGTTTGTATCACTGGCTGTAGTTTTATTTTGTATGCAAACAGGACACTCAGTCCAGTGGAGAATACATTAGTTTCCTCCAACCATCCGAGACTGTCACTCAAGTGACACTGAAATTGGTCATGGAATAAAAACACATGAGGCCAAAAACCAAAATATTGCTCCCCTCAGTTTAAGTAATGTAACCAAGGCTAATGGATTACCCAGAATGAACATGTAAGTCTGTGGTAAACAGGTCAGTCTTGATTACTTCCCCTACATTGCTCTGGCGTCCATCTTTTGACTTTCTTTCAATGCTGTTTCTACCATGAGAGAGAGAGGGAAAAAAAAGAAAGGTGGGGGCGGTGGGGGGCGGTTCTGACCTCCTTAATAAATACCTTCTAATTGTCAACTAGGCCATGATGATCTTGATTTTATTAGAAGATCGGAGACTCTACCTATCTTTTAGACCACTACATTTTATTTTTTCCATCCATTCCATAAAATATATACTACCGCAGGCCAGCTTCTGAAGAATGGAAAAGTGTTAGCGTCCCCTGTGTTCTCGTCTAAGAATCCAAAGAACATTCTCATATTCTATTTCACTTATCTTTGTGGCACCACAGAGGGTGGGGATGAGCCAACACTGTCCCCATTTACAGTTGATCAAATGAAGGCCTGAGGAGCTGGGGATTTGCTTCAGGTCATCCAGTAGGTCTGTCATAGAGGAAATGACAGAGGCCTGTCTTGGTGAGCACATAGCTGCTAGCTCTTTCTGCATAGTTCTTCCATCTCCGGGTATAGTGTATCTGTATGCAAGAGAAGGAACAGAGACATACAGGGTATACAATAAATTACCCACACATTAGGAAACAATGTATTTGTAATGAAAATTATAGTCATTTAAACATTACAGAGCATAACTTAAGAAAGTAAATCTTTAGCGAACAAAGGGGAAAAAAAGAGAGAGACAAACTAAAAAACACTCTCAGCTATAGAGAACAAATTGATGGTTACCAGAGGGGAGGTGGGGAGATGGAAGAAAAAGGTGAGGGGAATTAAATGTACACTTATCTTAATGAGCACTGAGTTATATATGGAATTCTTGAATCACCAAGGCGCCCCCACACTGTATGTTAAGTATGCTGGAATTAAATTTTTTTTTTAAAAAGGAAGAAAAGACAATCACAAAAAGAAATACTGCACAATCTCTCTTACAAGACGTGTCTAAGTAGTCAAACTGATGGAAGCAGGAAGTAGCATCTTGGTCTCCAGGGCCTAGGGGGAGGGAGAAATGAATGGGGAGCATATTATTTAATGGATATAGAGGTTCAGTTTGACAAGATGAAAATTCCTAGAAATCTGTCACACATCAGTGTGAATATCCTATTGAACTGTACACTTAAAAATGGTTAAGATGATAAATTTTAGTTTGTGGGTTTTTTTAACACATTTAAAAAAAACCTTATTAAAAAAAAGTAAACCTCTAAAGTGCTCAATACTAGATTTTTATTTATTTCCTTTTTTTAGATTGTGTGCCACGTGGGCAAATTTTGTAAGTGAATTATTTGTCCCACTAGTAAGAGTTACCACTTATTGAAAGCCTGTGTGCTAAGCACTTCACATCCGATTCTTTTTTAAATTTTTTTAATACTTATTTTTAAGAGAGAGACAGAGTGTGGGTGGGAAGGGGCAGAGAGAGAGGGAGACACAGAATCCGAAGCAGGCTCTAGGCTCTGAGCTGTCTGCACAGAGTCTGACACAGGGCTGGAGCTCTCACAAACTGCAAGATCATGACCTGTGCCAATGTCCGACACTTAACCATTGAGCCACCAGGGCACCCCCACATCTGCCTCTTAATTGGAAAGTTTTATTTAAATTTGGAGTCTCATGACTCTGTGCCACAGTAACAACATTTTTCATCTTCCAGTAACCCTTTAATCCATCTAATATTACTGTGTGTCAGGTATGATTTTGCCACTTTGATCTGTCTGTTCTTTTTAACCCAGAATACTATGAAAATGGTTATGTAAATAATTCCTGAAGTACATAGTGATGTTATCCTGAAATAGTGTAAGTTAACACATTTCTGACTTTATTTTCATTTTACCTTGTCAACAATTCCATAGTTTTATTTACTTAATTATATTGGATTTATTGAAATATTATAATCATGACCCATTATTAATCAATATTAATTGATATCAATATGAATTAACATCTCTTGTGTGACTGCTATTGGTATTTCATTGGTGTTAATGAGTCTATTTGTAATACCTTTCATAACTGATATTTCTACTGTATTTCAGAAGACTTTGACTCTTGGTTCTATGCAGACAACTCTGTTTTAAAGGTCATAAGCATCTGCTATGCCCCGGGTCATCTCTTTCTAAATATTCTGTGTTTAGGGGCACCTGGGTGGCTCAGTCGGTTAGGCATCAGACTTCAAGTCAGGTCATGATCTCTCAATTCCTGTGTTTGAGCCCCACATTGGTCTCTGTGCTGACATCTCAGACCCTATAGCCTACTTTGGATCCTGTGTCTCCCTCTCTCTCTCTCTGCCCACCCCTGCTTATGTTCTTGCATGCTCATGCTCTCTCTCTCTCAAAACTAAACATTAAAAAAATTAAAAAGTAAATAAATAAAAAATTTTCTGTTTTTAGTGTCTGGAATACCCCTGGACACATGATACTTAGTAAAAACTGCTTTTTTTTTCCTTTTATGTTTTATTTATTTATTTTCAGAGAGACGGAGACAGCATTAGGGGCAGAGAGAGAATCCCAAGCAGGCTCCGTGCTGTCAGCACAAAGCCAGACGTGGGGCTCAAACTCACAAAACTGAGATCATAACTTGAGCCAAAACCAAGAGTGGGACAGTTAAACAACTGAGCCGCCCAGGCGCCCCAGTAACCACTGGTTTTTGAATGCAGCTCCTCCAGCTCTCATGGTGCTCATATCATTGTATTGTCTACCAAAGCTGAGCTCCCACATCACACTTTGAGAGTATGTGCTTCCACATATACCTGGCTGTGCTTTTGGGTGTTAGAGGTTCTAGGTTCTGGAAAGGGAATTGATCTGATACATCATCTTTTTGCATGCTTGGAAGTCAGTACATTTAGTTTACTTCTAATGAATGATACCTGCAGAACAGCTACTCAGGATCTTTAATAACATCCATCCTTCTTTCATGCCCAGTCTGGTAAGGTTGAGTTGCAATGAGCTGAACAGATCGATAGTAATCACAGGGTGCTTGAAAAAGACAGCCTCCTCTATAATCTTGGGACAGCTTAGTTAGTGTTGCCACTCAACACAAGATATGTGTGTGTGTGTGTGTGTGTGTGTGTGTGTGTGTAATAGCTGGTTTTAAGTGTTTCTAAGAACAAAACAACAACAAAAACTCATGGCTCCTACTACCTTGTCTTCTTTATCAGAAGATAAGCATGTAAATAGCACAGTGATGCGCCTGCTTCCCCTACTCTCAGGCTGTCTTGTCCTTTTCCCCCGGAGTGGTGCTCAGAGATAGCCTGATTAGTTTCTCACCTTTACTGGAACAATGCATGCAGTCTTTTCCTAAGACCTGCCAAATCTCAGCCCTTTGCTGCTGACCTCATAGGCAAAAATCATCTTTGGATGTTTGACTGTGAGTCCTTTCCTTTAGAGTAAATTAGGAACCATTAAAAATTAAGGGCCATAAGGAAGAAAAAAAAAGAAAGAAAGAAAGAAACACCCTTGCAACCCAGGAATAAAAATCAAATCAAATCAAATCAAAATTAAGGGCCAAAAAGCAGAGAACCCAGGCCAGGCAGTCTTATTCGATCGGAGATTGACCTGAGGAAAGTGAAAAAGGATTATTTTTTTCCTTCTTTCTTTTTCTCCAAGCTCTCTCTCTTTAAAGTTTTTTTATTATATTTTTAAAAAAATAATTGGTGTATCATATAAAAATTAGAAAGTATAAAGAATCAAAACGGGGAAAACATGATGTGATAACTATAGCACTACTATCTATGTCTGTCTAAATTGACTGCTTATGACATCTCCCCTGTTCCATCAAGCTTTCCCAGAATCCAAAGCAGAAGTTTTCCAGTGTCCAAAGCGCTGTCTTCAGCATAACATGAAGACCATAATTTTACCAAACTGCGTCCCTAATGATGGTTACATGTTAATTTCCAATTGTTCATGTGCTTTTGTATCCTTGGTGAGATTTGTAAGCTTCAGTGAGCTTAAAACCTCCTGTACTTCTTTTCTCAATAATAGATGTTTAGTGCTGGTCGCATTGAAATGATTTTAATTATCCAGTAAGATAATGTTTTGTTTTTCCATTACTATCTTGAGATAGCTTTTTAATATGAAAAAATCTAATTCTTGAGTAAATAAATAGATTTCCAGGTCTTAAAAACTGCTCTCAGTCTCTGTTGTTGTTTTGGGTGACTTTCCTAATTTACAACCACTGGTGATGTTCACCCTGAAGAAGTGTTTGTGCTCCAGACAAGTGGAGGAAAATTTAATTTGCCTGGTATAGGCTTTAACTGACAAATGTTAAAAATTGACCTTTTCAACAGAAATTTACTTGGAAGTCCTAAGTGAAGCTCTGCTTTAAGCTGAATTTGTCACCAAGACATGATTAAATTCTTTTAAATGTAGATCAATTGCACGTATTAATGGGAATTGAAATCTCCCTAAATGGTGTCCATAAATTTAAAAGAGAAAAAAGAAAAAAAAAAGATGTGAAGGTTAAGGTGCCTTTTCTGCCAAGTGGATAATCTTGTATTCTCTCGGAACTCTATTTGAGGGAAAGAAAGTTCTTCAGTAGGCTTGGCTGGACTATTTGCAGTATTGCATGATGGGAGTGAATGCCAACATTACTAGAGATCAAGAGCCCCACATCTCCTAGCACATGGTGATAGTGACATAAATACATTTCAAATGAGAGAAAGAAAGAATGAAAGAGTGAGAAAGAAGAAAGAATAAGAGAGGAAGGAGGAAGTTTTGACAACTTTCCTAGATTCTAAGTAGCTCATAGAATTAAGGAGAACCAGTGTTACAGAGATGTGGCCTGATTAATGGCTGATGTGTTCAGCAGGGAAAATAATGATGTATTGGCTCTGCCCTCCAGCTGTGGGTCCACAGTGCACTGTGAAGTTTGAGCCTTAATTAGAGATGCCAAAATATAAGACCAGAGAACACACTGGATTCTCCCTGTTGTGATGCTGTATGAAGGGTCATCTTACCTGTGCAAGGTCAGAAGCATCATTTTCTTTTCCTCTCTTGAGTCAAGGAAGCTTAAGTCAAAGAAGTGAGTGGAGCTGGTAACAGAGATGCAACCAAGATCATTGGTTAATAGATTTGCTAATTATTTTTTATGATTGTGCATATTAGCTCCTATGTGCCCCATTCAATCTTTGAGCATGACAGAACCTGCAAGATGAAAGAGAAATGAAAACTGTTTCACAGGGTAAAAAGGGGAAAATGTGAAGGTGTTACTATATTGCTGATAATTTTTCTAAACTTATGAACCTCACCCCTGATTCAGAGGTACTCTTCAGGCTTATAACATGCTTATGCAGATCAGACACATATCTCAGATTGGTGGCAAGTGGCTCTTCTAAAATCAAATCAAATTGAAAGACATCTGCTTTCTCTGAAAGGTCAATGACTCTACAAATGACAAGGGAAGGAGGCCGGGTGGATATCTCCTGAACAGGCTTGGGACACCTTATACTGAACCTCTTCTGGGACTTTCAGCAGCTGTTTCTGCATATCACCTGGCTTTTGTGGGCAGAATGATATGACTTCTAATGTATAGTGATGACAGTTGTTCACTAGAATCATAATGCAACTTGAGTCCAAGTTTTGCTGTTAGTGGGGGTTGGTTTTTGTTTATTTTGTTTCTGTTTGTTTTTTAATTGAATGATTCCACCTCAGCAGTCATCAAGAAGTCGTTTACTCCAGAGCTCCCAATGCAGCCCTGCCTGGACTACATTTCTAGACAACATAATTTGTTGTTTATCCCATTTGTACTAAAATTCTTTAAGAAAGCCTTCTATCAGAATAACCCTTGCTTTTTGTTTCATTTTGTTTTGTCATTCACCTCCTGTCCCGTTAAGGGCATGTGTGTGTGTGTGTGTGTGTGTGTGTGTGTGTGTGTGTGTGTGTGTAAAATCTCAAAATAAAAATCTGAGTCAGCAACTAGGAAATCTAATCTGAAGAATCTAGAATCTAGAACAGAGTCAGCAATCCTGGCCAAATTCTACTTACCACATGTTTTTGTAAATGAATTTTATTGGACCACAACCACTCCCATCTGTTTATATATTATCTGTGACTGCTTTCCCACTACAATGATGGATGTCTATGGCCCATAAAGCTGAACACATTTTGTGTCTGGCCATTTAGAGAAAAAAGTTTGCCAAACCCTGATCTAGACAATGTTCCCAACATTATGCCCAGAATAATGTTGGTAGAACCAGGTAAATCACATGTTGTTCTACAGGTACCTTGTTGAAGATGAGAATGACACATAAACAACCCAGGAGCAACCATAGTAAATCTCTTGGCAGAGAATTTAGCTACTTACTACTTTCATTGAGTGTCTGAATGAGATACTAACTTATATGTCACTTTAGGTGGATTTCCCTTAGAAATCCTAGAGAGAAATGGACTAATTCATATCCTTTCTGTGTCCAAGGTATTTACAGAGCCTGCAGCATATAATAAAATGTTCAGTACATGTGGTTGAATGAATACAAGCATCTCATAGGGCAATTGGCATCATAATTATTATCCGTTCACTGGGATTGATGGGGCAGCAGGTAAGACATTTGTTGAAGAATGCTGGGTTAGTAGGGTGGCAGCAAATTTTAATCTTCTCAGCTCTTGCTGTTAATCCCATTGGTCTTTAACTACTTTAGTTGTCTCGATTTATTTATTTATTTATGTATTTATTTTCCTCTTCTCCATAAGTACATAAGTTGTGGATGGATAATGGGAATGAATTTTATTAGGTGGGATCTGATGAAGACTTTCCTAATATAAATGATGTTACTGGAACAAATGACTAAGAGATATTAATGGATTTCCTTTTCTGGCCTTTAAAAAATAATGGGATGCAAGGCCTTCTCTCTGAAAAGGTTAAAGACCAGAGGTGGGGATTAGTCAACTTAAAATATGTTTATCACCCTTGGAACTTTTGTCTCCAACAGGGAGCAGACAGAAGAATAGATATTTATTAAATTGCTACAGTGTGCCAAAATGATAATAATTCTTTTAATCTTCACTACCACCCTAAGGGCTAGGTATCATTCTCATTTTGTAGGGAAAGACATTACCACTTGACAAAGATGCAAAAATTAACTTGTAGTCATCTTGTGAGTGAACCACTCAGGATATGAATAAAGGTCTAGCTGTCTCCAAAGCCTAAGGTATTTCCATTGAACCATCATAGCCTCTCTGTTCCAATTGGCCCTTTCTGTCTTTTTTGAAGGCATTTACTCTATTTTGGAAAGTGGATCTACTGCTTGGTTTTTAAAGTAGCACCTGATTCTGTGCCCTAGTACAAAGAGGAATTCTGATATTTTGTTCCATTTCCTTTCTTGTTTGTTCGTCTCCTCTTTGCTTATCCTATAGAGTTTCAAACACTTTCTATCCTTTCTCAAAGTAGATTGTTCTAAATCTAGGAAACTTTTGAAGTTAAAGATTCCTGAGTACTTCTAGGACTGATTGGACTAGAAGCTCTGAGGAAGACACCCAGGAATCTGAATTTTTAGCAGTCTTCCTTCCTCCACCCTTCATTACAAGTGTCAGGCAGATTGTCCTTTAGAGAGTTGGCCTTTTAATGCCCCTCAATGACGTATGATTTAGGAACTCCTCAACTTTGAACTGTTTTCCTAATTAAGTTCATATATATGTATTTTTTCTTTTTTCTATTTTTTACATAAAAAATTCCTTTGTAGTTCTTTAGTTCCAAGTCTAGTTAATATTTTAACTGCAATATGGCTGACTCTTTTTATGATTCTGATCGTCAGGAAGAATACAGCATGCTCATGTAACTAGTAAAATGGAACTTTCGCACACAAATACTTCATTTTGGAATGTCATTGGAGCCTGATCAGTATCTATCCTAGGGTCCAAATAAGGATACAGATTATAAGCTCTTAGCCACCAAGTGCCAATATTATCCACCTTATTAAAACTAGTATCTCACCTGAAACTGTATTAGATTTCTATTGCTGCCTTAAAAAGTACCACAAACTTAACCATTTAACAAAGCACAGTTTTGTAGATCAGAGGTCCAGGTGAACTCTGCTGGTTTGCTGCTTAAGGTTTCACAAGGTTGAAGTTAAGGTATCTACTGGCTGAGCTCAGACCTGAGGTATCTGGGATAGCAGTCTCGTCCATGTTCATGTTCAGGTTATTGACAAATCCAGTTCCTTTGGCTGAAAGTCTGTGGTCACTATTTCTTTGCTGGTTGTCATCTGGTCCTGTTCTTTGTGTCTATAGACAAGCCACATCTCTTCTCACATGGCCTCTCCATTTTCAATCCAGCAGTGACCCCTGGCATGCTTGTCAGGCTTACTCTCTGGCTTTCTCTTCTGCTTTTTCCCCCCATGACTTTCAGAGCACATGTGATTATAGTGGGTCCATCCACATAATCTAGGATAAACTCCCTATGTTAAGGCTAATGGATTAGTAATCTCAATTACATTTGCAGTATTCCTTTTGTCATTTAGTCTAACATATAAATTAGGGAAGGACATCTTAGGAGAAGGAGGCAAAAGACTGCCTACCACATCCACACACATCATTAAAATGTAATAAAAATAAGTTGTCTAGGGGCACCTGGGAGACTCAGTTGATTAAGCATCTGTCTTTAGCCCAGGTCATGATCTCACAGTTTGTGGGTTTGAGTCCTGTGTTGGGCTCTGGGCTGACAGCTCAGAGCCTGGAGCCCACTTCAGATTCTGTGTCTCCCTCTCTCTCTGCCCCTCCTCCACTAGCACTCCGTCTCTCGCTCTCTCAAAGATGAATATACAGTAAAATTTTTTTAAAAAACTGTCTATAATATAAAGATAAAAGAAGTATAGTGTTTAATAAATGAGTATATTTTTCATGTATTTTAATATGTAAGCCTGCAGAGCCTATACTATTAGAAATTAACTGTCCACAGGAAGAGTATAATGAAGGCTTGATATAAATGGTGGGGGGTGGATCCAAGTTCCATAAGCAGCATGGCTATCAGTTATGTGATTTTAAGAAATGGTGAACAACTCTTGGAAAAGTTCCCAATAAAATTTTGAAAAAGAATCCAATCTTCCCTTGAGCTAACTGGGAGTTAGATTCTGTAAAATTTAGCATATGTTAAAAATTCAAAAATACATATATGTAAAACGGACTTTGTAGAGATATTTTTTCAGTTATAGAAAAGCCTTGTAAAATATTTGAAAATTATGTGTGACAATATCTAGCATCTCCAGGCCCATGTCCTATATCCACCCCCCAATCGTTATGACAATTCTAAAACATCAGAAATTATAAAGGTTCCCCTAGCAGATGATGGCACCCCAGATGAGAAACACTAGCAGAGTGAGAAGGGAACTTTTTCAGCTTGGAAATACTGGTTGGTTCTCTCTGTACCTTTAAAAGAAGCTCTGTCAGAGCACCTGGGTGGCTTAGTCACTTGAGTGTCTGACTCTTGATTTGCACACAGATCATGATCTCAGGGTCATGAGATTGAGCCTGGATTGGGCTCTGGACTCAAAGTGGAGCCTGCTTGAGATTCTCTCATCCCTCTCTCTAGGCCCCCTCCCCTGCTTGTGTGGTCTCGTTCTCTCTCTTTCTCTCTCTCTGAAAGAAAAGAAAAAGGAAAAAAAGATAACTCTTCAAAAACAAGTTCACTAGGTCACATACGATCTGGCCACTTATACTATATGTACATGCATAGGAAAGGAATGAGGAGCAAAGGGACCTGCAGTATTCAGTTCATTCTTGGGCAGTGTGTTGCAGAAAGAGTGTAAGGTAGAGGTTACAGATAAGGACTTTGGAGTCAGATTGACCTTTGAAACGAGGTTGTACCCATTATCAGTTGTGTGAGTATGGACAAGTTCCCTTAGTTGCTGGAACCTCATTTTCATCATCTGTAGACAGGAAAGTATGTGTATAAGAGTACCTTGCCGGGTGCTGTGGAAGAAGCCAGCACTGTTTTTGGGCATGCCCTGTCCCTTTGCTCTTCTTCCCTGTACCACAGCACTCCAGCAGGCCTCTGCATGTACCAGGTGATTCAGCTTTAGGGTGTAAACTCTTGAAACTGCAAGACAAAGTTGGCTTTCCAGAGGGACTGAATTCTTCCATAATCTACAGATTCCCATGTCCTTCTCCAGAATTCTGGCAGCAGTTCCTAAAAGTGCCTCGTGATGAGTAGATCAAATACTCAAATACTGAATTTCCACTGCTCACCAAAGTTTGCCCATGTTTCCGGCTGAGGGCTGTATTCATTTTGTGACTAGAGTGTTATCTCTTCAAAAATAGATTGATGTTTGAATTTCCTCTTATAGCCCATTAAGAACCTGAGTTTTGTTCCTTGGATTTTAGGGTAGATTGGTTATTATTCATAATTTGTATGAAACCCCAGCTGTGGCAAAAAGTAAAGATCTCTTTCAAGATTTTCAAACACATTTTAAAGCAAACAAAGGTTGAAATGTCTTCAGAGACATGAAAATAGCAACTGATTCTCATTAGCCTCATCACTGTAAGAAAAAAAAAAAATTGGTAAATGCCTAATTACTGAAGTCCTTATGCCAGGCACTATGCAGAGGACACTGGATAGGCACAGTCTCTGTCCATGGGAAACTTGCTTTAGAAAATCTTCTTTATGATATGAAAGAACCACATCTGTGGGTACAAGGACGGGTGCTGATGGTGGTGGCATTTATAGGAGACACAAAAAATTGCATTGCAGTGTGGGCGGGAAGTATAGCTCACAGCTAACCACATGAATGATGCTCAGTAAAGAGCTAACGATCCAACGAGTCCTGGAGACTTCTTTTCCAAGGCAGTCTCTGAACAGAATTTTGGGAAATCACCCTTCATTTTGGGAGAATTAGGCTCACACATGGTGTGGAAATGCTGGGGCATCCTGTCTGTCATTTCTCTGCCACCCCTCTGTGTAGTTTTGAAACACACTCCACGTTCCTGACCATTTTTCTTCTGGGATGCAGCCAGAGAGTGTATTCCCTTGAGCACTAACTCAGGCATTAATCTCCAGCGTTGTGCTTTCATTTCACTTCCTGTAAACTTCCATCAAATTCCATCTGTAGATCCTGTGCTTGACCTAAGGTTAGATGGCAGGGGAACAGGATACTGATTCTCATTTTGAATCACAATAGTTGGTATAAATAGCAAACTTTATAACCTGGTAGCTTCCTTGGATGCAACGTGATGGATGAGTTTCTGCTGATTTAAAAAAAAAAAAAAGTCCATAACTCTTAAACTATAGTTCAAGTTGAAGTAAACGGTAATAATAAAGCACAACTAATACACTCCTGAATTATTCATGTTGAATATAAAGCTGCGCCTTCAATGTCAAAGAAGCCACATCCCCTACAGTGTATCTGTAATCAGAAATCACAGGAATTACCTAGTCCTAAATGAAAAGGAAGGTTCACTTACTTTCAGGGTTACAGTAAAAAGAGAATGTACTGAAGAATTATTATAACTAGAGAATGTTATAAATAATAAATAGAAATTATTATAGATTGTTAATAGAAATAATTGTTAAGTTATTATGTTTTGGTGCAGTTGATAAGTTGATGGTGACCTTCAAGTACTCCTCACTGAAAAATGAAGCCTAAGGATGACTCCTGACCAAAGTCCTTTGCCGAAGCCATCATTGTCCCCTAACTGGACTCCATGTTTTTCCTATTTCTGCCATTCTCGAGTTTATTCTACAAACAGCAGTCAAATTACCATTTTAAAAATGTTGTCAGGTTATGACATATCTTTGAGTAAATCCTTCCTATGCTTTTCTGTCTCACAAATGAGAAAATCCAAAATTCTTATGTTCTACTTGAAGGGAGGCCTTGCATGATCTAGCCCCTGCCTGCTTCTCTGTACTCATCACCCTCTAGAAGCTATAACCACACAACTTTCTTTGGTCCCTTGAATATACCTGAAGGCCTATGAACCTGTAATTTGTTCTGCTTCAGATGTACACCCATTTCCCTCCCCAGCTTAAGGCATCTGCCCAGAGAGGTCTTCCAAGGCCATCCAATCTAGAGTAGTCACCAAGCTGTCACTTTTTATAGCAATTGTTTTCATCTGAGAACTTTTATAAACAGTAAAATATCAAATAATCTTATTAGTGGGATTGATTGTCTCATGCTAAAACGCAGGCTCCTTGAAAGAAGGATCCTTGCTTGTTTTGTTATTGTAATTTAAGTTTGTTTATTTTGAGAGGGAGAGAGAGAGAGCATGTGTGCACATGAGTTGGGGTGGGGCATAGAGAGAGGGAGAGAGAGAATCCCAAGCAGGCTCTGTGCTGTCATCATGGGGCCTGATGCTGGGCTCGATCTTATGAACTATGGGATCATGACCTGTGCTGAAATCAGGAGCCAGACTGAGCCACTCAGGCACCCTGAGATCCTTGCTGCTTTTACTGAATATTTTATTCCCAGTATCCTACACAATGTCATCTTTTGTCCATGATTCATCTGCTTTGTTGAGTGATAAATTCAGTTGTACACATACTTTATTATGGAAGTGTTAAATATTTTCCCCCTGCATATAATTTTACTGCTTTACTGAGCTAGAATCACTGTTTCCTTTGTTTAATAGGTAACTAAAGCCTCACTGATCTGATTCACTCCCATCACTTAGGAAACCTAGACCATCCCCAAATGCCAGTAGGCTTATATTCAAGAGAAAAGAACCATTTCAGGCATACTGTTGACTGTTATTTTGGAGACCAGATAGTGTTTTCTCTGATTATGCAAATTCTTTGGCTCTTAGATGCCATGAGCTCATTGTATATTAGTAAATATTTATAAAGTGCTCTGTATTGACTAAGTGTTTCACAATCAGGTTGATTAGTGATTCCTCCCGGCAACCTTGTGAGGTCAATCAGCATTATTAAAGTACAGCCCTGAGATGTTGGGCAATTTGCCCAAGGTCACTCAGCAGGTTACTGGCAAAGCCTGCATTGGCGACTTCAGAGCCCATTACTATGACAAGCCCTGGCGTTGACTCCTCTTGGAAGGGTGACCCCTAATTGCTTTTCTTGTAAGGTAGGCGTAGAAACACTAAATGTTCTGAAGTGAGAGAAGTGTAAAGGCTTTGAGTTGAAGGAGTTACTGGTGCAATTAGAAACCAGAGCCAGCTATTGAAAATTGAAAATGGTGCTTAATGGAGGTGAATTAGAGGACTTTATCTTTTTAGAGAATGAGAAAATTAGAGTGTGAAGAAGTAGGAATGTAGAAAAGCAGGGGTATGAGTAGACAGTTAATCTGGGTGGCTTTGGGGGTTGAGAAATCAGAAGTTACAAGACCAAAATATTTTAGGAAGAGTCTGGGTCGGGGTGTCAGATATGTTTTATCCAGAAATAATTTGAGTGTTCCAGGGTGCCACCCTCTCAGCTGCATCAAGCAGTGTTTTCTGATGTTTTGTGAGGGGGAAATCTGCTTTCAGGTGTTTAATTCCCTGACATTCAACATACAAATTACACAGGCCCCACAATATTCAATGTGTCTTGCTAAATATCTTCTAGAAAATGATCTGTTTTAAGAAACCATGCTGCATCTAACTTCCCTTTACATTTTTTTGTCTGTTTTTTTTTTCTTCCTTCAGGATTTAAGATAAGTTGTTCTAAGTCAGTGATCAATTATGTTCTATATAGTTTTTGTCCTATGGACCTTCAGATTCTATCTCCCAACTCCGTTCCTTGGAAGCAAATTCTCTTAAACTAACCACCAACCACAATAATAACTGCTTACATTGAACAGAGAAGTTCTTGTTACACACCAAGAACTTTTCAGGGAGCATCTCCTTTGACCCTAGACACCACTTACATCCCCTTTATACACACAGGAAAACTAAACTCCCAAGTGTAAATACAGAACATTTTTTCTATGAACATGTTAGTAATATCATGCTTGCCCTTCTCAGAACCTTCCAGAGGTTTACCATGGCATGTAAGGCTCAGTGTGGTCTAGGTGCTATCGCCTTCCTGGGTGGCCAACTATGTTAGCACTTTCCTCCTTGTTTATAGCCTTTGCTATAGATGTGCTCACCTCCTTTCCAAGTCATGTACTCGGACCTCAGTTAGTGCCCTGCTACTTGTTTTTCCCCACTGCTTGTAGCACTCTTTCTCAACATAGACACCTGCCCACTCTCTATGATTCTGCTTTATTCTCAAATGCCATATCAAAGAGGACTTTCTATGCAAAGTAGCACACTCCATCTTCACTCTTTGTCCTCCTTACTCCGTTCTTTTACTTCATGGTATTTACCCTCAACAGAAAATTTATACATTTGCATATATGTTTATAAGCTGTCTCTCCCCACTGGAATTTAGGATCCACAAGAACAGCAATTGTGTATTTTTTTCTGTTGTCTCTTTTATTGCTGGGGCCCAGAAGAAGGCCTGGGACATGGGAGACACAACATAGCCTAAATAATTGTTAAATGAATGAAGGAATGGACTCTATTCCTAATGATTAGGTTAATTCACAAAACTACACATTATGCCTGGTTATGAGGAATTGGCTTTGGACTTTAGGTGGACATTTTGTAGCACCTGCTACTGAGCATTCAGGTACCACCAGTGCCACAGAAATACGCAAGCCAAGAAGGATCTGAGTGTTTTAATTTATAGTATGTAAGAATTCAAGGAAGGGGCTATTTTAAGATCATGGAAGGGAGTGCCAGTTTTCCTAGATTACCTTGCTTTTTAAATAAAATCAGAAAATCTGAGGGAAGTGGGACCTGGAAATTCTCCTGGGTACTTTTGGATGTCAGTGTGGTCTGGAGTAATAGCCTAGGTTAGAACTCCATCCCCAGGCAGCTGGACCATCCAGGTTTTATGGAAGCAATTTTGCCTGTGGCTCAGTTAGATGTCACTGCATGCAGACTGGACAGAGTGCACATCAGTGATTGAAGTGTTTCTGGGCTTTTTGTTTATTCCACGAGGGATCCTGGAGTACTTTCTCTGTAAGGATTATATGTAATTAAAATTTTTTTAGTATCCTCTTGATTGACTCCAGCTCTAGTCCTGGTCCCTTTCCCAAATGTAACCATAGTATTCAGTTTGGTATGATTCCAAAGTACAATTGTAGAAGTTTCTTACACATCTAAGCCTCTGTTTCTTTGTTGGTCTTATTTTGGTGGAGAATCAGCTTTTTCACATATAATAACATGTCCTTTCCTTACAGTATTAAGTGACTCTAAGAAGGATAGGGTCTATAAAGTGATTTTTTTCCCTCTGATGAGATGAAAGTACTTTTGCATATATGATAAGCTGTAATTCTGAGAAGTGTCTTGGCAGGAGAATCTCTTCATGATTTGAGCCTCAACTGAATGTCTGACTTGCTTTTCCCTGACTCTTAGTTCCTTCATCTGCTGAGTCATAAGTCTGGGCTTAGTCCATTGTATGGAAACTACTTTATTGATCCCCAGAAGCTGTGTGGAAATGTTAAAAAGTTACTTAAACAGGAAGACTAGGATGTGTGTGTTGGTGTGGAGATCAGATGGATTGGGACAGACCACAGGTGTTCCAATGAGCATAGATCCCTCTCTGTTAAATGTATACTTTGAGTAGGGCTTAAATTATTCCACTGTGAAAGAGAAAGAGAGAAAGAAAGAAAATAAAGAAAGGAGGGGAGGAAGAAAGAAAGAGAAGGAGGAAGGCAAGGAGGGAGGAAGGAAGGAAATCATTGAATAGAGATGAAATCATCTCTAAGACCTTACTGAAGTTCTAACAGTCTAACATTTTTAATTCTCCTTAACGTAACAGGGACCAAAAAAAATGGTGATATTATAAGATACTGCAATGATATGCAATAATGAACAAACNAAGAAAGGAGGGGAGGAAGAAAGAAAGAGAAGGAGGAAGGCAAGGAGGGAGGAAGGAAGGAAATCATTGAATAGAGATGAAATCATCTCTAAGACCTTACTGAAGTTCTAACAGTCTAACATTTTTAATTCTCCTTAACGTAACAGGGACCAAAAAAATGGTGATATTCTAAGATACTGCAATGATATGCAATAATGAACAAACTATGTTTTCTGACGAGGCTCAATCATTTCACTTTTAAAGAAACTAAAAAGAAAATAGATAGGATATAACAAGCAAAGGATATACCTCCATCTTAACACTTCAACCCCTGGCTGTCTTCTACAATTTGGGGATGATGTGTTCCTCTGAATCTTACTTCTCAAAAGTATATTGTAGGCTCCTCTATGGATCAAAGTTCCCTCAAATTCCTCTAGCCACAGGAATTCTTGAAAGTTCCAACCAAGTCTAGAGGTCACCTAGTCCAGTCCTCTTCAATTACATGTGGAAAAGCGTTCACTCATTTCTCAGTCACTTAACTGTTAGAATATGGAAGGTAACAAAAGCTCAGCTATGCACCTCATGTGAGGCTGCAGTTCCTTCCATCTATGGGGGAAAAGCAAAACAAACAAACACATAAAATACCTAACAATTTGACCCTAGACAATCACACACAGAGAACAAGTTATGTCAGGATAATTAGATCATTTAATATCAGGGAATCAAGTAAAACCCATCGTCACCACTTAAATGTTTAGCTGCTTAGGCTTCCAGAATACATTTTTTCACAATTTTCATATGCATGTTCTGATTGAAGGCTTAGGAGGACTGAATAACATTGGCTTCATTCGCTAAATATTTCACTGATATTTGCATATTCCCAGGGCAGGACAAATACAGTGTCTCTTTAGCAAAACTGTGTGTTCTGTAAGAGAGTAAGGCACTCTGGGAGAAGTCACATGTGACAATAAGCAATTATAGCTCAAATTCATTTACTGACCAGGATTGTAAAACAAGGCATATATATGTATGCCATTTCCTGTCTAACACCCTGCACAACCGGGTCCAAAGTCCACAGGGACCCCTAGTACCATCAATACATTTGGAGACGTGTTTTATTACATTTTTGGGCTATAGAGCCCTCATTCAAACACAAATTGACTTTAGGATGCTAACTGGCAGGTATTATACAGAGTGGTGGTTTATCGTTTGAGAGGCAGGTGACCTATGTTCTGTGTGCCTCACTGGGAAATCCCATCCCTTCTTTCCCCAGACTGTCTTCCTATAAAGAGCACACCTTCACTGCATGAACCACTACGTCTTTGTATGAAGCATGCTGACTTTGGAGACTCACTGCCTAGGTCTAAATTGGGCTCTGCTCATTGTTGCTGTGTAGCATTGGGCAGGTCAGTGATCATCTCTAAGTCTTGATTTCCTCATCCATTAAGATGTAAATCATATCAGTACCTAACTTAAGGAGTGCCATGAGAATTGAGTGAACCAGTCCTTGCAAAGTGCTCAGCCAGAGTGTGATGTGTTTTAAGCATTGAGTAAGTGTTCAGTATTATTATTCATAAGTAATTTGGTAAGTAGTTATAAGTGTGTGGGAACATCACCTGTGAAGATGTGGCCTCCATGTGAGGATAGATCCCTGGGCAATGGATCAGGAATGCCTGAGCATTAGGGTCATATCCGAAGAGAGAGCCCTCAGTAAAGCTGAACAGACATGCCTCCCCTCCTAAATCTATATTCATGTAACTAATAAATGCATATTACGTTTTCCATTGCTGTATTTATGTAGAATACATTAATAACGTATAATACATTCTACGTACACATTTGTGTGAGTTCTTCCTAAGTGAGCCCCCAAATTCTCTTATATTTATGTCCCTTAATGACTCTTGCCTGACTTAAACTCAGGGTAGGGTAGCCCTGAAGTTTTCTCACCTCCTTCCCCTCTAAAAAGAAATACAAAAACCAAATGTGAAATTTATCTGATTGTATTTTCTGATAGGAGAGAAGAGCATTTAAGAGAAGTAGGGTTCAGTTCAATCAGCAGCATGATTTGAGCCCCTTTTAGATTTCAAGAAGCAGGTCTGATGTTGGAGAGAGACACAAGAATAGTGTAAGTGAATTGTGCTCTCTAGTAGGTGGTATCAGATGGGGAGAGAATAACCAGATCAGGTTACACATGGCAGAATATAGAAACAATATAGGAGACGTTCAGATGAGTCTGAGCTCCATTCTGCAGAGGGATGTGAGGAAGTTCAGTGAAGAAAGGGATATTTGAACCCAGCCTTGAAATAGAGAAATGGGCAGAAAGAAGGTTGAAAGGGTAAATATGAACTAGTCCTGCCTTTGGAGAACGTAGTCTGTTAACAAAGAAAACTGAGCATTGACCATCTCAATACAATATATAGTTAAATAGAGAGCCAGGCATTAGTGCTACCTGATAACTAAAAATAATGAAAATAAGGTTTTCATTATTTTTATACTCAAAAGATGAATTGAAAGATATTGCAGAGGTAGAAGTAACCCCTAGTGTTCTCTGTCTTATAGACCAACAGTGTCATTACCTCCAACAGAAATATGTGGCATGTGTGGCAATGTGTTGTGTACTACATAGCCACCCTTTCCTTGCAGTGGTACATAGAGTCACATTCAGATGCATTCAGGGTTCCTATATCAACTACCCTGTGTGGCTAGAAAGAACCTTCAGGAACACAATGTGATGATCCAAGAAAGAAAAGAAAACAATGGCACAGAAAGACCAGAAAGATGAACTTTTACACCTTATGGACACATAGATACCCATCCCTTACATTTAGAATATAACTTTAAAAAAATTACATATCAAATTAAATTGGAAATCCTGTGACCTGTGGCAGAGCAGAAATGTCTTCACAGCACACCGATGCTCCTCTCCCTAAACTACTCTTTAACCCCCTTCTCTCTAACTCTGCAAATTAACCTGAAAAGCTCAGGGTATCCAAGAAACAGAAGGAAGCTTGTTCAGCTCAGGATGCACCATAACATCTCAGCAGCACGTTTAAATTATATGTTTAGGCTGACAGACCAGCGTATTTCACGGCAGAATCCTTAGAAAGCAGGAGACAATTTCCTTCAGCTTCACGTCATCGTTTGATGTAGATTGCCTATTATATTCTTGAGGTATTATGAAAAATGGATTTGGAGATATTTTCTTGACAGTGGGTAGACTAATGGAATCTGGTGACTGTATTTAAAATGTGCAGGGGTTTGTTATAACATGGTAATAGAAATATCAATTGCACTGACAGGTTAAAAAAATCTGTCAATGAATGATAATGAAGTTATTTAAATGTCGACTCACTCGCAAACATTTTGCAAACCCTAAATTATTCTCACTGCTCTAACCTCATGCATCCTAAGTTATTAAGAAGCTGTGTCTGTGATGCAGCCAATGCGCCTTTGGCTTTGGAAGCTATTTTTATGCCGCCAAATGCACTAGGAGCAATGAAAGTGGCTGCTCTTAATGATTTTAGGAAAGAAACAAAACACGGAAGCCACAGCTGCTTGATTTAGAGGTGAATGTTGTTCCGCTTTCAGGATATCTCACTGGCACTGATTTGAGTAATGCTTCTATGCTTCCTTGCTTCCTATCCCCAAGCTTCCCTCTACAGCTCAAGTCTTTGCTTTGTGACCTTGGCAGTATGGCTTATTGTGTCTGGGATAGGGCATGTTACCTCTCTGAGGTCTGAAGGTAGAGGACAAGGAGGTCAAGTTATTTGGATACTTTGTAAAGCATTTTTGAAAAAGTAGTCTGACTCATTCTTGAGTATCCATTAGGCTTCATCCATTCATTCACCTTCCATATGGAGAAGACACCTGATGTGCCAGCACTGTCCTGAGTTCCAGAGATTTGGAGGTGATGAAACATAAGCCTCTGCCCTTCCCGCACTCAGGTAGTCTAAGATGGTAGGCAAGCACTTCTTGATTAAAAAGTAGAGGAGCATAGAACATGCTCCCAGTGCTAGTCCCATGTTTCTCCACACAACTGATTCACTCTGATACTAGCAGGGACCGCGGCACCCTGGCCAGACTATGCAGGCTTCTTAATTTTGACTCAGTAGAAGTCTAACTGGTCACACAAGAGGAGCAAGCTTTCGTTGAGTCAGCCAGTCAGTCAAGAACAAATTATGAGTCCCTGATGTGTCTGGGGCATTCCTCTGAAAGCTAGGAAGGTAGCAGTGAACAAAACAGACATTTTTTCTAGTCTCTTGGAGCCTTCATTCTGGTGGGGGAAGACAGAAAATGAAAAAGTAAATAGAAATCTATCAGTTGGGTCTAAATACTATGAAGAGAAAATAGAAGAGGCTAGGGAGGGTTGAGTGTGCTGGAGGTGTGGAAGATGCTATATACAGGATGACCAACGTTTCGAAAGAAATGAGGGGTTGGAGTGGGCGAGGGCGGGGGCAGGCAGAGAAGGCAGGGGGATTAAGAGTTGGACATCTATTCTATCACCAAGTTGTTAGATAAAAAAGTAAATATGACTTGTCCAAAGGAAGTCTGAAGTTTATTTGTTGAGGAAACCAGGGCACTGACTGTTACTCAGCTACTGAATTTTTGTGTCCACTTCTGTTTGACTCTAAGTATTTACTCTTTCTATTAAGCTATGACATCTTGGTAGTCTTCATGAGACATCATCAAATAATTAACGAGTTGACCCACTTACTTTTTCCATTTTTCTAGCCTTACCAGGAGCTAGGGTGGACCATATGAAAGACATGCCTTCTCTTATCATTGTGAGAGTTTTTGTCTACGCTTTTCTTAAGATCGATTCCCTCTGGCAGGTCCTCTGTCCTTTTACCTGATATGAAGAAAAGCCATGTTTGGGTCTACACCATGTAAAACTTCAAAGAGTTTGAGTTCATATTCCTTGTACAAAGAAATGCTAACCCATGTTTGGTAAATATGTTTTCTTTTTCTCTTGTGGCTTTTGAAGAGCAGTGCTGCATGGAGTTAAGGATGAAAGCATCTTCCAAATTGTGTGGCATTAAGCAGTTCAACTATACTACTCCTGGATCCTCCTTATCTGTAACATGTGATTGATATCAGGGTCAGTCTCATGGGGTTCTGCATGTGAAGAGCTTAGATCACATTGTAACCCGATAAAGCACCTGATAAACACTCATTTTTGTTCCCTGTCAGGTTTCCTACACATAATAGTCCATTCAGCAGTGGAAATCTTGACACAATTATTATAGAAGCAGGGTATGGAATCTTTCACTCTCAAATTTCAATCCTTACCCTTACCTCTCCATTTGGAGGCCCACGCAAAGCTACTAGCACACATAAACTTTAAAATATGATAGACTAGATTTGGTTACATTTTAAAAAGGTAGGGGCACCTGGGTGGCTCAGTCGGTTAAGCATCTGACTTTGGCTCAGGTCATGATCTCATGGCTCATGGGTTCTAGCCCCACGCTGGACTCTGTGCTAACAGCTCAGAGCCTGGAGCTTGCTTCAGATTCATTCTCTCTCTCTCTCTCCCTCTCTCTCTCTCTCTCTCTCTGCACCCCTTCCCAGCTCATGTTCCGTTTCTCTCTGTCTCCAAAAGTAAGTCAATGCTAGTTTTTCTTTTAAAAAAAAACGGCAGTAACTTCACAAATATTTTCTAAGAAAGCTAAATCTAAATTACTTTTTGTGATTGAGATTCTTCTTGAGGGTTCATGTTTTGGGTTTTGGTAAGTATTAGGAGAGAATACCTAAAATAATAAAAAAAATAGTGATAAATAAACAAAGGCTGCCATTTAGAGATTGCCTGTTACATGCCAGTCATTGTGCTCAGCACATTTTATGGATTAATTTAGTTTACAGATGATTCTGTGCTTATTTATTATCTCATTTGATGGTACAATATTATAGCAGAGGAAATACAGTCACACATTTTATTTTGACCACTTCTGTGGAAACTAGTCATGCTCTGTGTCAATCCCTTCTTTGAGTGTGATGGGACATTACCTCTGAAAGAGATCATAAGGTCTCTGAGAATGTAGGTGGCACTGTACACTGAATGTGGCTTCTCCATTCATCAGGGCAACTCATTTCAGCTCTTTGAATATAGTAAATACTTAAATAAAGATACACTTTCAAATGTTCTAAAAGTCACTTTTCAAGATATGTTTACAAGAAGGTGGTGTAAGGATTAAGGATCAAAAGCAAAACCATAGGCACCTTGATTTAATCACCTGCATATTTACTTTCCTGGAAAGCTTCTTTTCTTTTCTTTTTCTTTTTTTTAATGCTTTCAGCTTTTTCTTACACAGCATAGGTGTTGACAGAAAGCCTGTTTTTCATCTGTATATAAGTCAATCTATAAACAGAACTCGAAAAAAATTGCTTTGGAATGTTTTAAAAAGTGATACAAGTTGAGAATTCAAGGCTGCTTCTAACGCATCTTAAATACATGTCTGTGTGTTATATTTTTTTAACATTACTTTTGTTTGGCCTTGACAACAGTCACTTTTTAAAATTTTATTGTTATTTTTTTTAATATAATTTATTGTCCAGTGTTTACTTTGTGCTCTTAGTTTAGGGGGTAGATGCCTGTGGTTCATCGCTTACATACAACACCCAGTGTTCATCCAAACAAGTGCCCTCCTCAGTGCCCATCACCCATTTTCCCTCTTCCTCCACCCCCCACCATCAACCCTCAGTTTGTTCTATCTATGAGTCTCTTATGATATGCCTCCCTCCCTCTCTATTTGTGACTATTTTTCCCCTTCACCTCCCCCATGGTCTTCTGTTAAATTTCTCAAGTTCCACATACGCGTGAAAACATATGATATCTCTGTTTCTCTGACTGAGTTATTTCACTCACCATAATAGCTTCCAGTTCCATTCACATTGCAGCAAATGGCAGGATTTCATTCTTTCTCATTGCCAAATAGTATTCCATTGTATTAACCACATCTTCTTTATCCGTTCATCAGTTGATATACATTTAGGCTCTTCCCATAATTTGGCTATTGTAAACAGCAGTCACTTTATGATTAGCATAGGCTGGCACTTTTCTCTGCAGATTTGTTTAAATATTTTTATTGTTCCCCTTTTCTTAGAAAACCACAATTCATAATCTTTAGCCTTTTATCTTTTGCCTTTGACATGCTTTTCTGAAGCATGTTGCTCAGAACACTAATTTAATTAGCTATCCCACAAGAATGAATCCTGTGATCAAATATGTTTGGAAAATGCTTCATGGAATATGCATTTAAGAGGTTCACAGTATGTATTAAAATGATAAATAGATATATGTGTATGAGAATAATTTATACATTTTGAAGTAAAGGCGCATTAAATTTTGCCTAATCAAGCATTTCCTAATGTTTTTGGGTTTTTTGGGTTTTTTTTTTGTTTTTTTTGTGTGTTTTTTTTTTATCTTGGGTAATACTCCTCTCCCTCATAGCTAGGGATGATACTTAAAATATCTAACAGCCAGGACATTGGCTCACCAGCCAGCCTGCTGCTCAGCTGTCTGTCTGTCGTCTGCTCTTTCAGAGCTCAGATCCCCAGGGGGCTGCAGTCCCCACTGGTGACCATGCCAGGATAACTGGAAGTATCTGTTAGTTAGGAAGGCGGGTTTGCAGATGGGCACTAGGAATTGCTTTCCAGGGTGCAGTGCCATCTCCAAGGTCACTGTGTCCTCCACCAGGGCTCAGGCTGATTGCTGTGGGCACTAACCAATCAGAGCAGGTGCTCGCCTTAGTGCTGAGCAAGTTTCTTGAGGACCTCTGCTGTGCCAGCTTTCAGTCTTTTGGTTGCTGGACTGTGAGGAGATCCAGGAGGTCTCCAAGGGAGAGGCCATGTGTTAAGGCTGGCAGAAATGCTACTCAGAGAACTTAGTGCAGTAACTATTTACCAACTGGTTTGGAAATAATGAGTATTTTACTTATGTACTCTTGAACCAATGTATCCTGGCTGATGGTTAGTTTTACACAGGACGCATGTAACACTCCCTCTAATTCTAGTTCTGTGGGACAACCTTTGACACCTGCTAGTCTGTTCCATTTTGGGGTATGTGGAAATGCATCATTTTTCTCTCTTTCCATTTATCAGTTATTATGATGCCATAATGCTTAAACATGCAGCTCTGCTGAAATTGAGAATTAACAAATTTTGATTCAGTTTCTGACCTTTGAAAGCTCAAGGGGCAAGAGATGGCGTTAAACAATAATGGCAGATACCTTGAAGGATCTGGACTGGTGATGTTATTATAATAAGGGGAAAGTATCCAATAACGTACTGTAAACTCTCTGAAAAAAGTTACCAATGTATATGTAAGCTAGTCACTCTATTATCATCTTGTCACATTGAGATTTCAGCTAAATACACACAGACACACACACACACACACACACACACGAGTGATTCCATGTAGTGTCCTTATGGGATCATCCTCACTTTCCCTGTAGAGTATATTTTTGAATGTAAACATCTTCATTGAAAAGCTTAAGGATTGAGTTGATAAAAATGATGAGAAGCTCATCATTGCTCCTTAATAGACTAGTTCCTACTTCTCTGGCCTCCATTCCCATTATCCACCAGGAAAATTGAACCATTCTCTCATCTCCAGCATAGTCCTACTGATGTCCACCTATGACTAGGCAGCACCTGTCACTGTAGCAGTATTTGCACACCCTGTCCTCCTGCCATAGCCACCCCCATGATAGATTTTGCATCTATTTGTTCCTAACTTGTGAGTATTGTTCAAAATAATGATTAGAAGTAGTTATCTGAGGAGAGGAGCTGGATAAAGGCCAGTGAAATTTTAGAGACAATCAAGTCTTAATAATGAGAGGAAGTTGACCTAGTAAGGCCAGTTTATGATGGCACAGGGTGGGGGTAGAGGGAATATGCCAAACACTAAGATTGGATGAGTGGAGAAAGAAGTCTTAGAAATTTTTTGGAGAGCTGGAGGAAATTTCACATCAGCTTAAGTTTGAGGGGAAAAAGATGAATATAGAAGGTGGATCTAAAGAAGTGTGTTGTAGTTCATGGATAAGATCTGTGAAGGTTTTGGATACCCTTCACATATTCTTGGCTATCAAGTCAATGTTTGTTTGGTTGGGAAAGAACACAGGCTAGTCCAGAATCCAGTTATATATTTGGGTAACACAAGGTGCCCTCTAGTTCATGATGCTTTGATTACATCCCTTTCCTAAAACCCTACAAATTTCCATTTTCAAGTGCAATAGTTCTTCCAAGAAACTTTACATTATACCCAATCTTCATTGATTTGGAGCATCATCTAAATTCTCTAAAGTGCTCTTATAGAATTGTTTATAATTAT
>NW_027533395.1:5719749-5721212 GCF_008692635.1 Crocuta crocuta | reverse complement strand
AGTATTTTACTTATGTACTCTTGAACCAATGTATCCTGGCTGATGGTTAGTTTTACACAGGACGCATGTAACACTCCCTCTAATTCTAGTTCTGTGGGACAACCTTTGACACCTGCTAGTCTGTTCCATTTTGGGGTATGTGGAAATGCATCATTTTTCTCTCTTTCCATTTATCAGTTATTATGATGCCATAATGCTTAAACATGCAGCTCTGCTGAAATTGAGAATTAACAAATTTTGATTCAGTTTCTGACCTTTGAAAGCTCAAGGGGCAAGAGATGGCGTTAAACAATAATGGCAGATACCTTGAAGGATCTGGACTGGTGATGTTATTATAATAAGGGGAAAGTATCCAATAACGTACTGTAAACTCTCTGAAAAAAGTTACCAATGTATATGTAAGCTAGTCACTCTATTATCATCTTGTCACATTGAGATTTCAGCTAAATACACACACACACACACACACACACACACACACACACACACACGAGTGATTCCATGTAGTGTCCTTATGGGATCATCCTCACTTTCCCTGTAGAGTATATTTTTGAATGTAAACATCTTCATTGAAAAGCTTAAGGATTGAGTTGATAAAAATGATGAGAAGCTCATCATTGCTCCTTAATAGACTAGTTCCTACTTCTCTGGCCTCCATTCCCATTATCCACCAGGAAAATTGAACCATTCTCTCATCTCCAGCATAGTCCTACTGATGTCCACCTATGACTAGGCAGCACCTGTCACTGTAGCAGTATTTGCACACCCTGTCCTCCTGCCATAGCCACCCCCATGATAGATTTTGCATCTATTTGTTCCTAACTTGTGAGTATTGTTCAAAATAATGATTAGAAGTAGTTATCTGATGAGAGGAGCTGGATAAAGGCCAGTGAAATTTTAGAGACAATCAAGTCTTAATAATGAGAGGAAGTTGACCTAGTAAGGCCAGTTTATGATGGCACAGGGTGGGGGTAGAGGGAATATGCCAAACACTAAGATTGGATGAGTGGAGAAAGAAGTCTTAGAAATTTTTTGGAGAGCTGGAGGAAATTTCACATCAGCTTAAGTTTGAGGGGAAAAAGATGAATATAGAAGGTGGATCTAAAGAAGTGTGTTGTAGTTCATGGATAAGATCTGTGAAGGTTTTGGATACCCTTCACATATTCTTGGCTATCAAGTCAATGTTTGTTTGGTTGGGAAAGAACACAGGCTAGTCCAGAATCCAGTTATATATTTGGGTAACACAAGGTGCCCTCTAGTTCATGATGCTTTGATTACATCCCTTTCCTAAAACCCTACAAATTTCCATTTTCAAGTGCAATAGTTCTTCCAAGAAACTTTACGTTATACCCAATCTTCATTGATTTGGAGCATCATCTAAATTCTCTAAAGTGCTCTTATAGAATTGTTTATAATTATTATATAATAGTTATAATTTATAATATAAGTTATATAGTAATATA
>NW_027533395.1:5671135-5719734 GCF_008692635.1 Crocuta crocuta | reverse complement strand
ATGTGTATAAATTTAAGGGAAAAAATTCCCTGGATCCCCAATCAGAATAAATTCTTAATTCCTTAATTCTAAGATCCCATATACAGCTTTCTTGCTCCAGTGCCTGGTCCGGGGTAAGTTCTTAATGTGTGGTAATGAGGGTGTTACCACAAACTCCTTCTCTGTAGTCTTTACAACCTATAGGAATTTGTAGCTTTTATAAATATCAACAATTAATTAAAATGGTTACATATTTATGTGTCTAATTAAGCCAACTTTATTTTATAAGCCTTGTTAATTCTTCTTAAAAAAATGTTTATGTATTTTAGAGGGAGAGCGTGCATGAGCAGGGGAGGGACAGAAAGAGAGAAAGAGAGAATCCAAAGCAGGCTCCATGTTATCAGCCAGGAGCCCGATATAACCTTATATTTCTGCCACTCAAATAAAGTTGTTAGATTTTGAGAGTGGGGGATTGTGTTGTACCCTGATACATGGTACAGGTTTGGTATCTTTTAGTTCTACAAATGTGGATGAATGAATGAATGAATTGGGAATCTCCTATACGTAAAAAGAAGACAAAGAGAAAATTATATTTCCTTCAAATTAAACAAACAAACAGTGGTATAATGTAAGCAGTGCAGGACTTAGGGCCAGAACACCTGGATTCACATACTAGCTAGTAATTTATCAGCTGTTTTCTTTGGATAGGTCACTTAAGTGCTGTCAACCATTTACTTCAAAGACACATAATATTCCCTCCTGCACACAGTTGTAATGATGATCTAATAAGATTACAGTTCTGAAATATGTAATAAACTTTGATAGAGAAGGTGATTAAAGCCTATTGATTCAGTCAGAATTAATAAGTTATTGACCAAGGGCTAGCTAAAGATGAGAAAATCTCCCAAATAGACAGGGTCAGTGCTGAGAAGTAATTCCTCCCAACTGAAGGCTGCTTAACACCAGAAAAGGCCACCAGATAAGATTGTGAAATTTCACTTATTATTAAGACGCTTTCTTACTCTTAAATAATAGGAAAAGACTGAATGACCTTTGAAGGGACTGATCCACTATATATTCTATGACTCATGAAAGGAAACACAATTTGTAGATAAATCACGAGAACCTGCTTTTTCACTGTGCCGGACATAAAGCAAAAGTTTGAAAATGTCAGATCTCTGTAAAAACTCCTTATTTTTGTGGTCAATTCAAGAGACACTCTCATCTCTTAATCTTTTAAAATTAACCACATATTTTATGCAGAGTACATACATTAAGGAGCAGTAAAGAGATGGAGTTTTAATTTTTACCAATTCAATTTAAATGCAAATGTTAACCACTCACATGATGCTACTGTGTACATAGTTAAGCATCATTATATACTACATGAATCATCTAGAAACCTCCTGAGAGCCATTCTACTATGTAAAACATGCATTATACTGACAAGCAGCCAAATGACGTATACTTCTGTCCTCATTAATGCTCCTTTTGAATTATAGGTCAACTGATTATGGAACAACCTATGAGAAGCTGAATGATAAAGTTGGGTTGAAAACAATATTAAGCTATCTCTACGTGTGTCCTACCAACAAGCGTAAGGTAAGATGTGTCTTCACCGTACTGCTACTTCATGATGTGACTTCTGTCTTGGTTGGCTAGCCTCTCCAGCTAGCTAAAAATCCATTATTTTACAGTTAATCTGGGAGGAGAGGTGTAAAGATGAGTTGATGGATGTGAAGGTGATAAAATGTCTGACTTCTCGTAATTTCCAGAGCAACAGCTGTGAATGTAGGAGGGTGAGAGGTAGGCATATCATTACCATTTCTGAAAGGCAACTCCAAAGAATAGGGCTCCTTGAGTGGATGCTGCTGTCTCTCATAAGAGATCTGGCTAGTCAGTCACAAGAACCAGAATGAGGCTTGACAAGGTAGAAGAAGAGGTGGGGTCTTCATCTGAAGTCCTCCTGTTTCCTCCTGACATGAGTAAATTAACTAGAATTGAAGTGAAGTGAATGTGTCCTCTGGTAGCAGGTTGGACATTTCATTTCTAACGTTTATTCAGCCTGCACACAAATGTCAGTGTGGAGACACTGCTGGAAGGGACCTTGAAGATTGTCATAAACTGCATCCTAATTTTATAGATGAGGAAATTAAGGTTCAACGAACGCTAATGCTTTGCCCCATTGCAGAGTTATTGGCACAGTTGGAACTAGAATTCAGGTTTCTTGGTTGGCAGCCATATTGTTTCCTCTGTTTTACTGCTCCTTGTGAGAGTGTTTATCTCTTCTTCAATGAGAGATGTTATGTTCTCAAAGGAGAAAACATTTACTTTTCAATGAGAAAGACTTACTTGTCTCAGGAGGAGAGTAGCACTACATCAGTTCTTTGGTGTTTGTAAACCTGCACTGTCAGATTCTGAATTCTGACACATAGTTTCTAAGTGTTGTGTGAACTGCATGAAGTAACAGTATCCAACCGGAAATAGGAAATTGCTGTCCATTAATATGTCATAAGCCATATTGATGGTAGCACTGATATCCAGGTTCTCATTTTAGATGTGTCAACAGTTAAGTGTTAGTGACCTCAGCTAGGTTCTGCATTTTGGATTCTGAACTCTGGGAGGTGGATGAGAACATTGCTGAACCATCATTCCTCAACTCTGGCAGCATATCCAAAGCACTAGTTGATCCCCAAATGTGCAAGCCCTGGTCTTAACCCCATTGCTCTGGATTAGGGCTCAAGTAACTGTCCCTTGAGCAAGCTCCCAGCATACATACATGCTTCTGGTATATATCTAGGATTGAGAACCACTTTTGTAAAGTGTGACATTCTCTCTGGCTCTAAACATTTCAAATTCTTCAGTAGAAGCAGTGTACATAGACGCTGGTGTCATATGGCTTGAATGCAAACCCAGCTAACCCAGTTAACAAGTGTATAAACTGTGGTGATTGACTTAATCTGTATAAGCAGTGTCACAGAATTTAAAATAGGGATAATTACAGTTCCAACCTCATGTGAATAGTTGTAACCATTATATGAAATAAGGCATTTCACATGTTTAGCACAAAACGGTTATGGTTCTATCAATGTTTTCTCTTACTTTATTATTTTTTTTCTCATGTGCCTCTTCCTCCTTCTTTATATAATTATTAGAAGTAAGAGTAGTGATTATCCTCCCTCCCTAAACAGCAATGTTCAGTAGAACTTTCTGTAATGATGAAATGTTCCTTTAAGCTGTCCAATACCTTGGTCATTGGCCACTTGTGGCTGTTGAGTATTTGAAATATAGCTAGTATGAGTGAAGAACTGGATTTTAACTCTAATTTAACTTTAATTAACTTAAATGTAAATAACCACCTGTAGCTGATGACCCCAGTAGTAGACAGCATAGCTCGATAATGTCAGCCTCACAAGTGTAGAGTGTATGCTGAATGTCCCCGTCTTCCCCTCACTGGCTAATTATTGGTCCGTCATCAGCAATTACATCTAAACAGTTTGACCTGCTATATACAGTCCTAAATTGAGGACTGAACTTACATCCTTTAGTTTTATAATGAGATCGAGTTGTTTGTTAGCTTTGAATCAATTCTTATATCGCCTATTGATTTCTCCTCTAGTTTCACATTTTTAAATAATTTCAGTTAAGAATCAACAATCTGTAGGCATCATAGGATACAAAGAGAAATAAGTCAGCATTCCACCTTCAAAGGTCCTGTATTCTTCTTTTTTTAAATTTTTTAATGTTTTATTTATTTCTGAGAGAGAGAGAGCACGTGCGCGTGCACGACAGCATGAGCAGAGGAAGGTCAGAGAAAGAGGGGGATACAGAATCTGAAACAAGCTCCAGGCTCTGAGCTAGCTGTGAGCACAGAGCCCGACGTGGGACTCAAACACACGAACCGCGGGATCATGACCTGGGACAAAGTCAGACACTTAATTGACTGAGCCACCCAGGTGCCCCTCAAAGGTCCTGTATTCTAGTAAAAAGTGGAATGTGACTTTCTGACATTGAAAGTTCCACCTAACAGATGACTTTGGGTGTGATATTTACATTTTCCGCTTTGCAAAGTGATAGAGGGGGGAAAAAAGGAATGTATAGTTGGAAGAGACCTTAAAATTGTTCTAAACCTAGAACAGTTGTTCTAACCTAGTAATAAGTCCCTGTTTTATTGATGCTGTTAGAGAGGTAAATGATTTTTAAAAAGATAAAATGCCAGATACTCAATGTGAGCATAGGATTTTCTGTAGCAGCCCAGTAAGTGACTCCAGCATTGTGTGCAGGAGCGGATCTTGGAAAGTGAGACTCGCAAGCCCGGGCATGGCTCCTAAAGTGGGAAGGGAAGTTTAGAGGGAGCACAGCCAGGAGACCTGCACTCTGATCCACTCATGCCCCTCCCTGTGAGTCATCAGCATGCAGCACTAACTGCTGCATACTTAGTCTGTTGTTATCTTTGAGACTCTGAAAAGTCCCCAGCCATGGCATTTAGCTAAAATTAAAACCTAGCAGACCCTATTTCCAGAGAAAGAGCAGTCATCGCCCATGACTAGGAGAACAGGTTTCTCTGGTCCTCTTACCTTCTAGAAGCAGAGGTGGGCCTGAGCTGTTTCAGTCACACTGTTTATGGGTGGACCTAAGCAGAGGGTTCTTTTCCTGTACAGATAAATGAGGCCTTCAGGGTCACTTTCTGAGATGCTGATAGATTTAAGAAATATTGGAGGACGATGAAGGCCTTTACAATGGTGCAAAAATCAATAAAGTTGACATAGCAGTATATTTGTGTACAGTTTTTCTACTTAGGAGGTGAATTTATCACCATGAAATATGCACTCCCCCCCACACACACCAAAAGGGACATACTCTAACCAAAGATATAGTACCTGTACAACATTTTAAGTGTGAGTATATTTCCCCCAATCAGTGAGAGTTTATATTTTTGAAACGAAGTGAAAAAAGAAGAAGAGATAAAGAAATATCAGGCTCTATTAATTATGCAGGACAAAGGCACTCAAGTTCGCTCCAGTTCTTCTAGGACTTCTGTGTCCTCCAGTGAAAAGGCAGACTCCTTTAGAGGGTTGTATTAATTCTTTTCCGTCTCTAGGGTGCTATCGAGCAAGTTAACATCTTTTGTACCAGATATGTCTCTCTGCTTTTCACAACAGTGGGAGCAACTGGAATAAAACTGACATCAGGGTAACTGCCTTGCATTCCCAGAAACCTGTTTTGCCTTCACATCCTTATTGCTATTTTTAGCTGCTTGTAAGGACAAGAACAGTTCTTCAATCAACATGGCTCCAACAGCGGGCACGATGCCCTGGCTTTGCAGACAGCTTGTTAGGGGCATTCCTGGGATCAGAGTCCAGAACAAAACAGGCCCTTATTTACAGTTTAAATTAATGATCATCCATTGGCTGTTTCTCTGCAAGCCTGCTGTAAATGACGGCAGCTTTCCTTGTATACGTCTGTTACAGTAAAAACTATAATCTCATCATAAGGCAGTCTAGGAAATCTTGACTCAGAGACCTAGAAAGCCTGCTCCCAGGTATTGTCCTAGCTCATGCATACCCTCTTGCAAAGGAGCCCTACACCTGGCCTCTGGGAGAAGAGATAGGCCCAGAAGTATAAGGATAAGTGGATCCTGGTGCCGGAGGAGAGGCAGGCTAGCTGTCTATCACCGTGTCTCCAGGGAGAGTGCTCCCCACCCCAGCCCTCGATAAATCCAAGCCTTGTTGGGTGTCAGTGGTGGTTTATTGGCCACATACGTGTAATCGTCTATGAGAAAGGATGATTTACATGCACCTGAAATGAGCAACTAGGATGTATAGGGTGATGGAAAGAACTACTACAAATGTAACAAAGAAAAACAAAATCGATGCTGAAATCTTAGTCTCAATCTTAAATTCTCACTGAGTTTATTGGTATTCTGCCTAAAAAGAAAACTTCTTTATACTCTGCATGTGTCTGTCGGCAGTGTGTGTCTGTCACCCCCAACCAGCCTTAGCTGCTCTCCCTACATGAGCTGTTATAGAACATCTTCGAGGATTAAAGAATACAAAATCCCAAGTAGAATTCATTGGGAGGAAAAGAAGAAAAAAAAAGTGTTTTTGTTTTTTAAACTTGGAATATCCAATTCAGTTCATTGTTATATCCTTGCCCTCTCCATGCACTTTGTTCTCAGCAGAGAAGAAACCTGGAGAGTATTTACTCTTTATACTTCCTGTGCCCCCTCCGCACCCCAGTTTCTTCTCCTTTCTGTGTTATCACCACTTAATTAATACTATTCCTGCTGAGAGAGCCTTCCAAGACTTTCATTCTATAAATAGGACCCCAGCTCCTCAGACGCATTGATCATTTTTGCGGGTCTCTTGGTACATGCCAGCATTAAACACTGTTTGCATTTTCTCCAGATGTTAGGTTCTAATTACCTTACTGTATGTGGCACTTTCTAAATAAGCATTTGTTATTGACTCCTTGTCTCTTCTCTTTATATCCATGGCATGCTTAATTCCTCTTGACATTTCCATGGGAGGTGTGTGTGTGTGTGTGTGTGTGTGTGTGTGTGTGTGTGTGTATGCACGTAAATAGATATAGATATAGATGATATAGACATAGATATAGATGTCATGCATGTGACTTTTGGGGACAGGGAAAAGGTACAGTTGATAACATCTGCCAACTTCTCTTAGGAAAAAATATGGAATCATTGAATCAGAACCTAAAAGTTGTTACAGGTGTTCAGATTCTGCCTTTTCATTTAACAGATATGGATACTGAGTCCCTAGAGTTTAGTGACTTGCCCGAGGTTGCATATAACTCGTGAGTGAGAATCTAAGATCATTAGACCTTTAAGGTAAATGTCAAATATCCTCTATTCCACAAAATCTAATCAATTCCATTAAAGAGATGTTCTCACCCCTTCTTATCTTTTTTATTTTCCAAGCATCTGCTTCTCTTTTCTAGCACTTTTATCTTATTCCTAAGTAGTTGGTCCTGACCTTGTCTAATGCCCCATTTAGAATGAAAGACTATAGAGAGGATAAAGGACCTTCATCAGCTTCCTAGGTTGTAACAGGCCGAGCACAGCATCTTGGTGTATGGTAGGTGTCCAACAGACAGCTGAGGGTTTGAACTAAACTTAGGTTGGCTTTTGGGCTACTCAGCTGAAACTTGAAAAGCAAAGCACATTGTAAAACCAGCTTTGGCTCATTTTTTCCCCCTCTAATTATGAAATTAATTCTTTCAAGTGAATAAATAAGGATAGTAAAAATCCCTGTAGATTTTAGTTATTTCTAGGCCAAAATGTATAATTTTATCTTTTCTAGCCAAGAAGGGCATGATTAATATTTAAAATGCCAGGACTTTGCATAGCACTCACTCGACATTATCTAGCGAGGCCAAGGGGAACCAGCATATTGTATAATACATCAAAGGGGGTACATGACATTTGCCTTGGTAGACACTCAGTAGTAGCTCATTCTGCCCTAACTCTTTTATCTGTCCCTTTGTACACAAGATCATGCATTTGCCTCTAATCTTTTAAAAATAACATGTATTTCATTCATAAATAAGTGCAGCCCATGAACTCAGAGACACAGAGGAAGTGGCATTTTCCAGACTTCCCTATGCTTAACCTGGTCAATGATGGCTAAAGGGAGAGATCATTTCCTTTGATCCTGCCTGGGAAGAGTTGAGTGTGTATGCTGTTTCAGTCCATCAATCTCTGTTGTGTTCTCTTCTTGAGCATTTAGAAAGAAAATCAAGTGCTGCATGTACATTTTTTTTTTCTGGGTGATTTTCTAAGAGTCATCCAAGCCATTGGGTTTCAAACAGGCTACAGAATAGTAAGTGTGAAGTGCTCTGTTTGAAACACGCAGGGCTCCAGGAGCCGTGCCAAGAATAAACCCCCTCAGTACCCCAAGGTGGCCCTGGGGAGCTCCCTGGGCCTCCTGGGCTTCATAGAGTGCAGTTGGGGGAGAAAATACTCATCTAGGCCATCCATCCTCTGTATACTCAGCTACACCTGAAACAGCCATGTACCTTATACAATTTTATATGAATCAAAGTACCTGTGATAACATTTATAATAAATAAATATGAGTAAATCCATAATCCTTTTGATTTTAGCACTTTATAGTAGGTGCCTCGTTGATTTCTATTAAACCTTATCTGTGTCTAACACTAATGTAAAAAAATAGCAAGTTTATAATATACCAATTTTCTCAGAACTGATCCAGTTAAGTGGTATATTACTGTATTATTTCATGTAGTATTAAGTATTACTAAGTACTTCTTTGCTGGAAAGAAGCTTCTTGCATAATTAACATCATATATTTGTTATTCCTCATTTGTAAGATGTTGTGTCTATCACGTATAATAAGCATCTAATACATTAAATATTAATCATGAGTTGCTGATTTAAAAACTTACATGTGTATGAAGATCAAGTTTATACAACATTGCTTTTATAATTCAAAGTTGATTAGTTATGATTATTTTCTTAAATACACAGCTAGCTAGCTAAATAAGTAGAAAGATGATAAATCCACAGATCACCCTTTTCTAAGTTTAGATAATGCTTTCTAGTTGGCATCAAGTGGTATTTCTCTATCAAACTGAGGGAAAAAATTAGAACTCTGTCTTTTGGTTCTGTTCTTTTTTAACAAATGAAGCTAATCAGGATGGATATAGTCTGAATTGGTCTCCAAATTTTATGAAGTAAGAACTGGCCCTGAAATTGTATTTTTCTTGTACCACTGACTGGGTCTGAAAAGGTAGGTTTCCTTTTGTGGCCAGGTGAACAGAAGTTTTCATAAAGGGAAAGAAGCCTGTATCAGACACCAGTCATCTTCAAATACACACAATAGACCTTCTTTGGGGATCAGATTTTTTTTTTTTTAATTTAGCTATCTGCCTACTTTTTATTTATTTTTGCCTCATCATCTGTCATTATTAGAACTTGTATTCTCTGAAGCCTGGCTGGCCTAATGTTAAATGCCCATCCATTACCCTTTTATGAAGGTCAAATGCATCATTTCAGGTTGGTTCCAAGTTATGCTCTGCTGTGGAAAATGGTCAGAGGTCTTTTCAACATTCTGGTCTGTTTGCTTCCAGCATACTCCCTGTGGCTTCTCAGAGGTTTCCATCATCCGGTGTTTGACATACTGTATCTAGAACATTTGTTTCTAGTGAATAGCCCGAGCTGCTTTCATGATGGATGGAGATGAATGCTGGCCGCTACAGGAAATTGCCATATTTACTAGGGTGGGGATGTTTCACTCCGATATATCAGATCTGCCTCAAGCTTTCTCTTGGTGCTGTCAGGAAAAACAAAGTCAATGTCGGTGAATCTTTAATAAAACCACTTTTTCACCCCTTGGAGAAATTAAGAGAACACCACCGGCCTCAGAGGATCATTCGCTTACATTTAAACGTTCCTTCTCCTGACCTGA
This sequence comes from Crocuta crocuta, assembly GCF_008692635.1. Taxonomy (NCBI): domain Eukaryota; kingdom Metazoa; phylum Chordata; class Mammalia; order Carnivora; family Hyaenidae; genus Crocuta; species Crocuta crocuta. The sequence goes on along the minus strand of NW_027533395.1, from coordinate 5,710,306 downwards.
CCATTCTCTTGACCAAATCTTTTTCTGTTGGTTTCGTTCCTCCGTTCTTCTAGGCATCCTCCTCCCATTTTACTGGGTACCTAACTGCTCATGTAGTTCTCATCCTCTAACCTTCCAAGTCAGCTGCTTAAAACAACTTATACAAAAAAAAAAAAAAATACTGTAATTTATAGGTAACAGGGTGGGATTAGATCTTCAGAGGTAAAAAGGCCTGCACTATGGGATATACATTTTGATGACTGGGAAAGAGAAATCTCTTCTTCTGGCTGCCTGGGGCCATGTGCATGTGTGTGTGCATGTGTGTTTGGGGACTAGAATACTAAGTATTTCCTTGATTGGCAGCTTCCACCCCAGAATGAGCATGCCTGTAGTGAAGAAGAGGGTGATGTGGATGAATCCGAAAACTGTACAATCAGGAAAAACTGAATCTTGGAATACACAGATAAGAGAAGAGGTATAGGAGGAAGGGCAGGAACGTTAAGCCATGAGAGAAGGTGGTAGCGATTACTGTAAAGCATTTAAAGTAACAAAGTGTTAATGAAGGAAGCTAATACAAAGTGCACAGTGAAGACATAAGGTAGAAGAAAAAATAGAATAAAACTATAAATGTTTTCAACAGTAGATTAAGAATCTCTTGAGATCTCTCAGAGAGAAGAAGGCTAATTTACCGGGAACTTATTAAGACTTTCCAAGGGAGTACAATTTACCCTTATCTCTCTGTTCTTCCTGAGTGCTTTCAAAGGGGTAAAGGATGTTGATGGCCGTGGCCGAAATTGGTTTTTCCAGAAAGGAAAACACAATTATGACTCAAGTGTGGGGGAGTAGGAGGCTGCCATCAGGGCTCCCCAGCTCCCAAGCGGCAGATTCAAATATCACTGCTGCTGCCCACAACTTAACGAGTTTTTGTCCTTCTAATGCCACCTCTCTTAGCTGTTCCTCATCGCTCTGTGCAGTGGCAACTTCTACTTACGTGTCCACCTTGTAATTTCTGCACTTGTCAGGTGTACCGGCTCAGCACCTATTTGCAGTCACAGTGAAGCTACACTTTGTCATTGGAAGGTGGTCATTGTAAATTTTTGCCTCGTGGAATCATTAGTTGTGGTATAATGGTTCCTATAATGGACCCTGGAGCCAGTCTGCCTGGCTTTAAATTCTAGCCAAGCCACTTACTAGTTGTATGCCCTTAGACAAAGGTTTGTTTTGTTGGTTTGTGTGTTATTAACCTCTCCGTGATACAGTTTCCTCATGTCTAAAATAAAATAGAATGATTGTGTCAATATGGTAGTGGTGAGAAGAATCAAAAACAAGCATAGAAGAACAGTGCCTGACACATAGCAAGCGTTCAATAAATGTTTATCTCATTGTGACCACTATTATCTCTTTCAAATGACATGGCATTGCCTTACGCTGTCTTTTGTTAACCCCACCAAAATTATTAAATGTCTATTTTGTTCCAGATCTTTTTAAGAACTAGGAAGTACAATAAAAATGTAAGGCATTGTCCTGTGTCTTAAGGATTGTGCAGTCTGGTAGCAGAGATGAATGTATAAACAGTCAACTATAGTACAGAACTTATGTATCATAATAGTTGTGTACATAGAACTCTGTCTTTGGGGATTCAATGAAGGCTTCACGGGAAAGCAAATATTTGTCAAAGGAGAAGGGAGAAAGAAGATGAAAACTGTCTTTCATTGTGTGTGTTGTGAGAAACCAGTGTTCATAGACCACAGTGCATACATAGCTTTGATTGGTTTGCAAATATTAAATGAATAAGCATGGGCCTGTTTTGACTCTTAAACATGCTAATTTCCATTTACATCCGACTGTACTAATTAGACACCCCAAAAATGCTTTCATGATTCAACTGAATTTTAATCATAAATAATAATACAGTGTCTTTTCAATTGTCATAAACCTTTTTCCTGTCTTGCTTATAAAATCAGTGAATGGCCAGGGGTGACATTATTAAGATTGAATTAATAAAAGTAAATTTTACCTTCTTATAGTTGATCAATACTGATATATTCAGCATTTATCTTAACTACTTGTCATTCAGAACTACTGATGAGATTTGGAGGTACAATTTTAAGAAATCAATGGACACATTTTATTGAAAACTTGGCTTGTGCCCAGTTCTTTGCAAGCACATTGGTGAATGTTTAAAAAAAAAGTGTGAACCTTGCATTGCCCTTATGGAGTTTACCATCCTGCTGTAGGGATGCAATTAAAAACAGTGCAAGACAGAAGATGATGGATTGCATGGCACAAATGACAAAGGCTCTAAGAGTTTAAAGAGGAATGTATTCTGGAATCATCAGAAAAACAGCATGAAAGGGGCTTAAATTGCCCAGTGAAGCAGACTGGTATGATGCAGGGTCCTGACATTCACAACAGAAAAATGTAATTGAGTTGAATCAACATTATTTAATGATAGGTGGTAGAAATGCAGATATGCATAAAACAGGGCCCTGTCTGCAGAAATGCAGATTGAGGGGAGATATGTAGGTAGAGATGAACATAGGTTTATATTGGTACAGGTACTACACCTTTTGTTTCCTGAAAACTTAATAATTTGATAATGTATATTACACATCCCACTCTTTTGCATTCTAAAAGTGCTCTTCAAAGTGGTCCTTTGCTTATCTGAACTGTGGATTTTGAAAATATAGTTTGTTTAAATGTATTGAGTTGTTAGGAGAGTGCCCCGATTAGGGCAGTAGGTGACTATCAGTGATGGCAAGGAAATGAGAAGTAATGAGTGAAACAATGCAGTAAGAGAACCAGTGTAGCATTTGTAGGGGGCTGGGATGGTGTTACCCTTTCCATTCAACACTTCTTTTGTTCGGTGACTAGCAGTTCATCTTTTCCCCTACTGCTACTAAGAGGGATCCAATTTTCTTCTGAGAGAGGGAAGAGCTACAACTTCTTAGCAAATGCCAGTGTTCTCTCTTTCAGCAAACCCAAAATTCACTTGGATGATGTAGCTTTAGAAGCTAAGCCTATCCACCTTGACTCAAGTAATGGTAGAGTTTGAATTTCAGAGGATGTCCAGGAAGAAAGCCCAACTTATGGCAAGGAAAAAGATGTTGGATCTTACAAAGGCTCTTGTCGGATACTGGAAGCAGTCTACTTTATTTTGCCGTTATGTTATCCAGTATGTTTGTGTGTCTCTGTCCCTTATGCTTTATTAATTCATTATTTCACCAACAGTTTGCATATTTTCTCCATCAGCTAATGCTGTCTTTGTTCCTTGGGCCCAAGCCCTTTGTGCTTCCATTTGGAAGTGTGTTACTGACATTTACAAACTCCCACAGAGGACTCAGTCAGTTACTACCATAGATATCCATTGTTCCAAGAGAGCTGACCTTTACCCCCAGGCACCAATTAAAATCTATTGCTACTCACCCCTGCAGTGCTTGCTGTAATTCTGGCTCAGTGCCCAGTGTAACTGGTATGATGCCTTCTTCTTAGTGTCATCCTCTTATTTTTCTTCCCCAAACAAGAAGAGAATGACCTGCAAATGGAAATGCATGCTTCTTCTGGCAGAAAAAAGAGGCAGACCACCAGAGTGGACAGCAGTTTTCAATTAAATCACCTTTTGTGTCGACACAAATGAAGACCTTAAATAAATGGTATAATTAGGCGAAATTTGGGTCACTGCCTACAGGTTTATCCCAGATTCACATATCAGTGGAGCTCTCCGTTACTTGGTGGTGGTGATTTGTTACTAATTGCAGGGCCAGTCTGCCGTAAGCGTAGCTCGACCTGCTCTGTAGCAAGCTGAGAGAGACCACATCCCCAGCCTGCAGGAAATTGAGTGCGAGCCCTTTACATGTCACATTATAGGTGTTACCAGCACAACACTAGGATGGTAGCCTTTGGGGTAAACTTAAGTTTCTTTCTATAAAGGATTTTGAGATTAGGGTGTTTAGGGCTGGACGTAGTTTGTATGAGATCACAGATGCTCATCCTAAAACGATTGCTGTTTCTGCCAGACCAACAAATTAAGATGTGCTAATTTAGGGAAACAGACATGACAGTGTATTCAGAGGTGTATCATCTCCTTTGTCACCCGTTCTGCTCTTCCGTATCCCCACGTTCTGTGTGCTTGATAGTATGATGATGCTGACATTTCAATGGTGTTTGAAGACAAATTCTAGTGACCCAGTTATTTTAGTAGAAATGGCTGTACTGTAAACATAGAGACAAGTGGCCCAAAAACAAATCTCTATAGTCAGATTGAGACCAGAAGTCCCGATTTTCTAAAAGTAAATGGAGGTTGAAATTTGCCTTTCCCTGTTTAGTTTAAAATTCCAGAGCTAAGCAAGTTAAAGCTTGATGGAAAACACCGTCCTCTTCCTGTGGAAATGGCCTCTCCCTCCCACCTTCTCCCTGCACGGACAATGTGAAATGTACTGAGAGAATGCAATTAATTCTTGCATCTGCAGAGAAAATGGTTCCTGCAGTTATATTATGCTCCCCCTTTCCTCCTCTCCTTACTATTTGAAATTTTATAGACTTGTGAAGATTATATTTGTATGAGGGCTTAAAATTTCCCAAGAGCCACCACATTTCACTTTTCCTGCCCCGCAGGCCTTGGTAGAGCCTGAGAGGGTAACACGGCAAGTGGGAAACCTTCTGGCTCCCTGGAGATGCTTGTCAGCATCCCATTACCCAGAAACCAGTGGAAACTGGTTAAGCTCATATGACAAAACCCAGAAGATTATCAAACCCACACCATTTGGCTCCATTTATTACAAATACAAAGTTTCATCCATGGTTCATTATGTTCCTCCTATACCAACCCAACTCAGGGGAATTACAAAGAACTCTGAAATAAATACATGGGAGAGAGCTGTGTTGAAATTGGATCTTACCTGTCTACAACTGCTTAGTTTATTTCTTCTTTCTTTTCCTTCACTCCCCAAACCCTCCCTTTCTGCCTTTCTTCCTTTTATATACTCTCCCTGTGTTTCTTCCCAGAACTCATTTATATGAAAGAGAGTGACAGGACCACTTTATATATTTGACACAGAATATGTTTTCAAAATGATTACCAAAATGTGTGTGTGATTATCTCATCCATAGAAAAACACTGGGTGGGGAGGAGAAGTATTTTCTACCTGAGACCTCGTTAGTGACTGGTGGTCTTTAAGCAGAACCCAGGTCTTTGCATTTCTGGTCTTTGTTCCTTCTTTTTTTAATTATGAGAGAGAGAGAGAGAGAGGATGGGGGAGAGAGAGAATCTCAAGCGGGCTCCACATTCAGTGCAGAGTCCCATGTGGGGCTTGATCCCACCACCCTAGGATCATGCCTTGAGCCAAAATCCAGAGTTGGACACTCAACGGACTGAGCCATCCAGGTGCCCTGGTCTATCTGTGTTCCTTCTATCACATTTCCTAAATATTGTTCCTGTTGTATTCTCTGGGATGTTACCTTTTGATAGTATTCTTGAGACTAAGTGCTGTTTCCTCTACAGACCTTTAATAAATTTCATGTTTGAAATATGAATTATATAATCTAAGATAAAATGCAAAGCACAGAGAAAATGTAAAGGCAAGCCATATGTCACATTTGAAGTCAGCTTGTATAATATCATTCATTCAGCCTCCTGCTTATCATTTCATGATAATAGCCTTGACAGTTTTAGAGGATAAACCTGATACTTTTAGAAATCTGAAAAGGACTCCATACAGAGTCCCAAGGAAACTTCATTTTAACCCCGGGTCCCAGTACTGCTTCCCAGAAAGAACTCAGGAAATACTTGATAATAAATGATGAGTGAATCAATAGATAAATGAGTAAATAAAAGAAAGTTTATGAATATATTTCTTCCTAAATATTTCTGAGATGACAGTGACCAGCAATAATCAGGCGAGGTTTGCTCTGGCAGGAGGATGGGCAGAGTAACCATGTTAGCACTTTTTAACTCTGTCCTGCCATCTGGTAACTGGCAGTACTACTTGGGCTGGCCCTGAGCTTTCCTGGTAGCCCAGTATGCAGCCTCTGTGACTCAGAGTGTGTATTTGTGTACTTAGGGTTGTTATTTTCCACTAGACGGAATGCATGTCAGACATGCACCTGTCCTGCCATCACACCTGTGGCCAGTGACCGGAGAAGCAGGACAACTTGCCAGTATTTGGTGCAGGGATCTATTTAGACTCCATTGGGATACCTGGGTGGCTCAGTCGGTTAAGCACCTGACTCTTGATTTCAGCTCAGGTCATGATCTCAGTGGTTGATGAGTTTGAGCTCTTCTTTGGGCTCTACACTGACAGTGTGGAAGCTCCTTGGGATTCTCAGTCTCTCTCTGTCCCTCCGCTGATCACTCTCTCTTTCACAATAAATATATAAACTATAAATTAATAAACTGTAAGTACATAAATAAGTAATAAATAAATAAAAGTAGACCCCGTTATTTTAAAGGATGCTCCCTAGAGAAATCACACTGAGAAATGATTCTAACATCATTGTGTGTACACACTGGGATGGACCTGGTCTTCCCCTTAATAGCTTTAAGCATGGGCTGCGATTAGACCTGTGACTCCATCATTGTTTTTCAACTTTGAAATATATCTTCATTCAATTTCTAGACACCAGCTTTTTCTTCAGAGGCCACTACTCCCTCTCAACTCCTTAGATATCCTCTCTTTCCAAGCAGTTTCCTCTGTAGCAGCATTGCTCACAAAACAAAATAAAACAAAACAAAGCAACAAAATTACCTTGTGAAGATCTGACGCATGGGCCCAAGTGAATAAACTTTGTGACTGCCCCCCACATTTAAAAATAATTTTTTCTATATCAAATGTAGAGTAGAAAGTATAAAAATTACAAGAGGGAGAGATGCAAAAAGAAGCATCAGAAAGGAAGTTGTTCCAAACTAGACCTAAATTGGAACTCGAAATTTCCTTTTGCCTCTTGAGCTAAGTGGCACTTGAAGTAACCCAGGCTCATACTTGTCAAAGAAGTAATAGAACAGTATAGTTCCTGTTTCTCAAAAGCATGAGTATAACAAACTGTACACTGTGATATAAGCACATATGAATGATGAATGAAATGTACTGAGAATATTCCCATGCATGATGATAGTTGATGTGGGAACAAAGCAAAACAAAAAAACAAAACTCTGAAATCAACAGGGAAAGCAACATAAACCCCATGTTAACTTTGACAAATGTAAGGCTCAAAAAGTGAGCTGTCTAGGTCATGTAGGTGGTAACCACACATAGACTTGGCAATGAGCATGTAGATCTTCCCAAGCTTCTTAGTTAATATTCACCTTCTCTACATGCTAACTAAAGAGGAGAGTCTCCATGGAGCCACAGTTATTTCCTCCAGAGAACATGGAGGACAATAGCATCTGCTCAAGGAAGTGAGCGGTAACCATAATTCTGGGATTTAGCCATTTAGAGAAGAATGCTGTTAGTTTGAATGTGTTGCTGTCTGTAACCTGATATACATGCAAATCCTTAAAAATATGTCCATCTGTCCTTCAGGAAATTAGTGGAATGAAGTGGCCAAATTGTTACTGAGTTTCCTAAACCTGTGCATATATTAATTATTAGAATCACCTAGAGAAATGGCTGAAATCTAGACGCTGGGTCAGAAGCTCTGAGAATGTGCATGTTAACAAGCAGGCACCGCCTCCCCATCTCCCCTGAATGCTGTGGCACATGGCCTGAGGGCTACCCTGTGCTGAACAGGGAATAGCTGTCCTACCAGTAAGGTATCATTTTTTCAGTGACTCTCTTGGTTTCACTTTTCTTTATAAAAGTGAAATAAATAGGTGTAGTTCTTGGTGTTCGTGACACAAGTATATTTAAGTTATGTGTTTGGAACTGGCTGCCCTCTGCTGGACACTGGAAGATTTGATGTGAAATTAGACTATTTCTCTCCTTATGTCCTTGACATTAAAACTGGATTCATCATTCCCCTCCCAGAAAGACAACTGTATATGCATTTGACTGCTGGGCGGATAAAGGTCAAGAGCACATAGATGCAGTTTTGAGATTTAAGAAAGTTTTGAGATTTAAGGAAGTGGGTTTAGGAGACTTTCGGAGTAAATTAGTAATGAAAAGATTAAGGTACAGGCAGTGTGTTGTTNGTTTTGAGATTTAAGAAAGTTTTGAGATTTAAGGAAGTGGGTTTAGGAGACTTTCGGAGTAAATTAGGAAAGATTAAGGTACAGGCAGTGTGTTGTCCTGCTCTTCCACCGAAGAATGAAGTAAGTAGGGGCTGGGATGATAATTCTGAGTCACGTCATGGCATAGAGCTGCTTCCTAGCATTTTAACTTTGCAGAGCTGTAGGAGGCTACTATTACAGTGTTTGTTTAGCTTAGGGAAGGGGGCTTCGTGAAATTTTGCTCTGTGCCAGTTCCACTCCATTATCCCCGGGTTCTGACTTCATTCCTTTGCACAGCAAGTGGCTCTGTGTTGGTATGAAAAACAGGCAACCCACACAGCCTGATTGAGTAAAAGCTGCTGTTCAAAGAGCCCAGGAGAGAGGAACAAAAAAAATAATAAATAAGGCAGATATTTTTTGAAAAACAGGTTTGGATATAAATTCTAATGTATGTCATTGTAAGACGAGTGATAGGAAGTATCATAGCTTTGAGTTTGGACCAATGAAAGCATAATTTTAAGGAAGCATGGATGTGTAAGCTTTCACCTGTCAATGAACTTGAACCCTCCCCAGCTCCCAAAAGAAAGATGGTGGTGAACATGAGGACTTTTTATTTTACGTCTCTGATGCCTCCCCTTCCATACCCACAAACACTAGGTAAGTTAAATAAAAAGTAGAGGAAGAAAAGGAGCAATGGGAGTTGGAAAAGAGGGTTCTCTTACTTTACTCTAGAGCCAGATACTCCTGCAGATTCTGGAGATCTCGTTCATATTGAAGGAGAATCTATGAAGGCCATATAACGAATGGAAGAATAAATTGTTCAGATACCACCAGATTCCCCCTTTCTAGTCCTTTCCTTTGTACCAAGAAACTCAGTCTTCCCTTGCCCCAGCATTGCCAGAGCTCAGCTGTCACTCATCTCCATTTTCCAGTTCAACTGTCCTGTCTCTCCAGTTCCTGCGGTGACAAGTGGAACTGAAAAGGGATGGGAGGGGAATGCTGGCACAAGAAGGCCTTCCTGGGACACCAATGCAGACTGGACCCTGCTGTCTTCTCCAAAGGGCAGCCTGGCTACAGGGCACACCTGTCAGCCAAGGGACGAGTAAGTTCCTTCATGCCTGGCACCTGTCGTCTCTGTGCCAAGCCCCCAGTCGAGCTTCACTTTCCATGTCCAAGAACTTGGAGGAGACTTTTAGTACAGGGGGGATTTGCTTGTTTTTAATTGTATCCCTCTATAGTCTCTCTCCCTACCCTCTCCCCACTCCCGACTCCCACCCCTGAAAGCAAGCAAGAGAGGTAGCAGGCAAGANAAGGGACGAGTAAGTTCCTTCATGCCTGGCACCTGTCGTCTCTGTGCCAAGCCCCCAGTCGAGCTTCACTTTCCATGTCCAAGAAGTTGGAGGAGACTTTTAGTACATGGGGGGATTTGCTTGTTTTTAATTGTATCCCTCTATAGTCTCTCTCCCTACCCTCTCCCCACTCCCGACTCCCACCCCTGAAAGCAAGCAAGCGAGGTAGCAGGCAAGAAAGAAAGAAAGGGAGAAAACATGCCTTGGCTAGAAAAAAAATATGCAAAGATTGAATTTGAGTCTGATGACTTGGCTCGAATCCCGTATCTTGTTTTCTGTACAACTGACGGTGAAACAGACAACTGTTTCAAAAGCATCTCAGCTTTTCTCTGAGCAAGTTCAATATCTTTTTATTTCTCTTTGCTCTTCTGGGTTAGCTCTTAAGTCCTGTAGGAAAACAAGAAGCAGTGTGATTACTGGATGTGACGTGAAAGCGTGTGGAATAAGTTGGGGGACGTGGTACCTTCGTCCCACTTACACTTAGGCAGTGCTAAAGGGTAGTTAGGAGTGTGGCTTCTAGAAGCATCCAACCTCCACCCACACCGCAGCTTCAGTGACATTGGCGTGTGTGCCTGCGGAAGTACTTCTCTGTGCGGTAGGGAAGAGGACGTGGGTGAGCGGCGTGGGTGGGGATCATTAAATGAAACAACACACACGAGTATGTGGTGAATACCCCTGACTACTAATTATGTTCTAGATCTGTAGCCTCTTCCTTCAAGGTGCCAGGCTTTGCCTTTTGTGAACTCAAAAGCCAACAGGCATTTCATTCTGCTGTACCTTTTGTAGATCAACTCAAAGCGCAATTGCAAAGGAGAATTGTTTTTCTACTTTTTTTCCCTGTATATGTGTGTGTATTGTGTGTGTTGTGTGTGTGTGGATGTAAGACAGACTATAGCTGCTCTTGCAGGGTACTTTTGCTACTTTTTACTATCCTAGACAAGCATGGACTAGTAAGACCAGCCTTGGGGGACGTAAAACCCAGAGGGATTATAACCATTCATCCTGAGTTCTATAGTTGGTTCATTGCAGAACCAGGAAAAGAATCCTGAACATCTTATTCTATCTCAAAAATGGAGAAAGTACTAATTCTTCTGCCTCAGGATTAGTAAAAGAGTAAAATGCAATGATACATGAAAAGATATGTTTATATTTCAAAACTAAGGCTCAGATGTACAAGATCATTGTTATTATAACTACTTCTAAGACAGTGTCTTGGGAAAAGGATGGGGAGGGTTTATATGAAAAAGGCATCCATTGAAATATTGAGAAACATCATGTATGAGGGGGGAAAAACATAGGAAGGAGATTCCTTTATGATCATATTTGGCAGTCTTTTTTTTTTTTTTTGGTTGCAGGGGGAGGAGGGGGCGTGGGGAGAGAACGGAGGCTTAGTTTGTGCAAAACTGTGAAAGTCCCACCTACAGAGCAGAGGGGATTTTAGAAAGAGAACATAGATCCCTAACTGGAATCAAGGCAGCAGACTCTTCTGATTTTAAGTACCACCCCAGCTAAAAAGACGCCCTCTCACCACGTTGCCTTAAACATTGTCTTATGTGATCTACATGCAAAACCACACAATGTTGGGTGCCACCACTTCTTTATTTGTGAATAGGAATAATAGCAACAGATCCTCCTAGCTCATTGCATGGGGGCAAGGTCCAGGAAACTACAAACACAAAGGGATGCCTATTTATTGAACTAAATTCATTATTTTAAAACCGTGTTAACACCACAGGGAAGAAACTTGGGAGAGGGTATGATCAATCCCTCCAGGCAAGCTCTAGAAGGACTCTTGGGAAGAGAAAGAGTTTTGAGCCTGGACCTTGCCAAACGGGAAGATTTAAAGAATGTTCTGACACTGTAAGATAATGAGGGAATCATGGCAGATGACAAAGGAGGCTGCGGTGACTGGGCACACTACTACAGAAACGGCTTCGACCCAGAAGTAGTGGGAAGACAGCAGCTGGTATTTTATTGGCAAAGAGGCCCAAGAAGACAGCGTGGGGAGAGGCTTTTGTTACAAAGTGCCTGGTGGAATGCAGTTACTTGGAATGGACTCTGGCTAGGGCAGTTGCTGTTAGTATCACTTACTCTTGCAGAAAGTTTCCAGGGAGGCTTCCTGGCTCTGAGAGGTCAGGACTTCTGTTTTACGACTCAGTGAAGAGCCTGCAGAATGGCACAGCCGGAAACCACCAGCCAAGTGCAATCACTGTTTGTACCTAGATCTGCAAGTTCAACATCTGAGCCCACAGGTGACAAGGAGGCTGTCAGGCATTCCTAGCGCTAAGTCAGTGAAACAGGTTATTACAGCATGTCTTAAGTTTCATTTCAACAAGTTTATATTTTCAAGAGGGGTACCTTCTCATTCAGTGTTGCTCTTTGGTCTCTATCCGGACACAAAAAAATGTGCATTTTTTGTTTGCTTTTGTTTTAATCCAGTCCTACATTCTTACTGATGGAAGTTCTCTCTCCCTCGCCTCCCCTTCTTCCTTCCTCCAAAGCAGATCGTCATGTTAGCAGAACGCCTTTTGATAGTGTCATTGACCTACATTACAGTACAAGCTAAGTGGCTACAGGAGTAATCTCAAGAGAAAGATGAGAAAGAGAGGGAAACCTAGCTGGGTTCCCTTGAGTTAATCTCATTGTGCTAACTTTCCAAGGGAAGAAGGATGGTAAACATATGTGCCTTTCTCTGATGGCTTTATTGATATTCTATTCAGGACTTTGAAAATTAAAATACAGTTTCTCAGCTCCATTTATAGCATGATGGTAAATGAGTGGGACAGGATGTTGAAAAGAGCCAAGCAATTATGCATTTGTCATGGGTAATGGGGAAGGAGGAGTTGTCTTCTTTATTTAAAGGGCTTCCTCTTCCATCATATGGGCTGTAGTCCCACAGGACTTTGCTTGCTTTAAATGTGTAGTTTCAGTGTTGTTCCAAATACCCAAATGTAGACATAAAAATCAGTTCTCTGATGGCATGAGTTCACTGTTGGAAACTCTGAATGACAACCCAGTCAATAGGCTGAGTGGCCTTGGGCAACTTGTCTTATCTTCCTGACATGGGGGAATAAAGTAGCATAATAAGATTCTTTTTTTTTTTTTTTTAATAAGTTAAATGGATAGTAACCTTAGATCTCATATAAATGTCATGGGGTCTTTTCTACTTAACATATTCCAGTTCCTCTGATGTCTACTACAATCTGCTCTCTTTACCTGACCTTTACTTTGTAAGACTAAGTAGTAATTTGTAGCTTCTGGCTTCTGCCTGGGGTTCCTGAAGGTAATAGATTCCAAGTGTTACCTATTCCAGGAGTAAGTTAATCCTTTAAAATCTCCACAGTTAGTGCCTTATCATCCTTATCAGGCTTTCTGATACTTGTTAGATAATATCCTTTAATCTAACCAATTGATTTGTTATCTCTAAACACCATTGTAGTCTAATTTGCAGCAGTGATGTCCATTAGCAAGTGATAATAAGTTTATAAACTTAAAAGCTCTGTATTGAGATAAAATACCTTTTCAAGTCCTTTGGAAGGCCTAGGGAGTGATAAATCTGTAGTGCTCCAGAAGGCTTAAAAGGTTATGACAATTGGATCCTGAGATTGATACAAATGGTTTTGAAATTCAATTTCTTATGATTATAGTTTGCACATAATCTTACAGCATCAGTGAAAGGTCATCCTAAAAGTACTAAGTAATTGGAACTAGTTTGCAAAAGTAAAAATATAAAACCTCTTTTCTTAGTGCATTCATATCCCATAAAATGGGTTATCTATCTTCAAAACAGTGATGTTTTTTCCCAGAACTTTAATTCTGAGTACATCTCTGTGCTGGGGTCTGCTGTATTGCGCCATGTTCATGAAGAGATCTGCATATTTCATTGTTGTTTGTGGCTGTACCATGCTGGGGGATTTCATTGCTCTATTTAAACAGATTTTCTAGATAACTGTAGCTTATCTTTATAAGACATTGTGCCTTCCTTCCTGTTAGTTTACCTAAAAATATTTCAAAATTATATGCTCACCTTCCTTATTAAACAGTTTTCTGGCTTCGTTATTTCCTTCATTATTATAAACTTTAAATATTTTTTTCTTTACAATAGTAGTAGTATATGAATTTTCTTTTTTGATTTAATTTTTTTAAATCTTTTTTGTTGTGGTTAACCTACTTTGCTTGCCTCTGTTTACCATATGGAAAAAAATTGCCCTTGGATAAATAATTTCTTGTAGCTACACAGTTAAGGGTTTTATGTTGCTACTTTTAATGAAGAATTTTCTGATCCTAAGTGGGAAAGAAATGAAAATTTTATAATGGCTTAAATTGAAAAAACTATATTTTGATTAGCTTCTAATGAAAGTGAAGGACTTCTGTGGCCCTTTTAACTAGTACTGATGAATGGATAAAGAAGATGTGGTATTCACACATACACATACATACAATGCAAAATTACTCAGCCATCAAAAGAATTAAATCTTGCCATTTGCAAGGACATAGATGAAGCTAGTGTGTATTATGCTAAACGAAATAAGTCAGAGAAAGACAAATATCATATGATTTTCACTCATATGTGGAATAGAGACAAACCATAAGAGACTCTTATTATTTAAAATTTTTTTAGTGTTTATTTTTGAGAGAGAGAGAAAGAATGAGAATGAGCGGGGGAGGGTCAGAGAGAGAGAGAAGACACAGAATCCAAAGTAGGCTCCAGGCCCCAAGCTGTCAGCACAGAGCCTGATGCAGGACTCTAACTCACAAACCGTGAGATCATCACCTAAGCTGAAGTTAGAGGGTTAACTGACTGAGCCATCCAGGTCCCCATAAGAGACTCAGCAATAGAGAATAAACTGAAAGTTGACAGAGAGTGGTGGGTAGGAGATGGGCTAACTGGGTGATGGGTACTAAGGAGGAGACGTTGTGATGAACATTGGGTGTTATATGTAAATGAATCACTAAATTCTACTCTTGAAATTAATATTACACTCTATGTTAGCTAACTACAATTTAAATAAAAACTTGAAATACAAAACAAACAAACAAATAACTCGCACTTTGCAAGCTAGCAGCTCTCCAGGAACAAGTTGCATGCTTTCTAAATGACATAAACTTTCCTTGCCTGACTTTTCATTCCCATCCTATAATCCTTTCAGATGGTGGTATTTGCTTAACACTAATGCATCAAGGATGAAATTCTAGCTTGATTCATCCATACTTCGAGGATGCAGCTTTGCAAGTGTGATATCTATATTTGAAGGTCCATATAGGCTCTTGAGAGTAGAGGTACCACATGTACTTGAAGCAGAGGAGAAATGGGTACCTTCTGAGTAAACAAAAGAAAGAAAAAGAAAAAGGAACAGGGAACCATCTTCTTGCATGTAGTTCTATCCTCCATTTCACCTCCAAAATGAAAGTGGCAGAGTCCCACCGAGGTGGGTCTGACTTCTATCGGTATATCATTCTTAAGCTGAGTAAGAGCCTTCTGTTGAAGAAAGAACACACCCCCAAATCACTGCCTGTTCCACTACTGGTGACACTGAGTTCAATTACTTGATGTGGCTCCCACTCTGGGGTAGGGAGGTGGGGATGTTCCTGATGGGCTTGAAAGGGTAATAGAAAATATATCTGAAGAAGGGAGACAGATTCTGCCATGGGTTTTCAAATGGCTTTCAGGCCACTCAACTCTATTTGTCAAGGTTTTATTGGCTTGTGCCAAGCTCCCAGCTCTGTCACAGACAAGGCGACACTCTTTCATTGATTCAGCCATCACTTATTGAACATCTACTATATACAAGGCAATAATCTAGGTATGGGATAAGGTGGTCAGGATACTTTCTTTCCATAGTTTGCATTCTAGTGAAAAAAAAAATGCAGGTTATAGAGTAAATACTTAGTTTCTAAGGGTTTTGCCACATATAGGTTAGGGTTCCTTAAATAAAAGCCCATGGAGAGCACTTGATCCAGATTTAAGGTAGTCAGAAGGTCAGGAAAGGTATCCCAAGGATAGAGGTGTCAACTTAGATTAAGAAAGTAAAGAATTAAAGGAGATAAGAAAGTATGCCTAGCTAAAAGTATGTATATTAAACACCAATGAGAAGGAACATGCACAGGCTCAAAGATTGTGACAAGAATTTTGAGTTTGGGGGAATAATTATTCAAGGCTAAAGAGGGAGGTGGGAGTAAGATCATGAAAAGTTTTGTGTACCATATAAAGTTTAAATATCATACTGAAAGCGATGGAAAGACACTGGAAATTTTAGGTGGAAAATGAACATAGTCAGACATTTATTTTGGAAAGTCAGAGAGGGCAAGGGTAAAGGCAGCACAGGATATAATTAAGGAGCCCAAGGCAACAACCTTTGAAAAAGATGATGCACTTCTAATCCCCAAGCAAGTCAATCTGAAAGAAATTAGGTAATGTAACCTTTTACCTAGTGGAAACACCAGTCTACAATATGCACTGTGTATGAGACAGGAAGAAATATGTATGAGGACTAAAACCAGAGACTTTTTTTTCCATTTATAAAACTTTTTAAATACCTAAGGTTTTATTCAGAGACTTCTGGAAAAGGATTTTGCTTTGCTGATTTAAATACAGTCTTCTGAACTTGAGAATAGTATTACTTGACCTTAGATTTCCATGGGATTTCAGGGCTATCTATAGATGTTTTGCTTTCCTAAAATAAAATTCTTTTAGGGTTTTCCAGTGTATCTGTGGCTAGCATACCTTCCTTTGGCATCCAAGAAACAGTCAGGCTGTGTCCATGACTTCACTGATCTAAATAAGCCTTGCTTCCAGATGTCCAGATTCCAAAACATCATCTTCCGTTATCGCTTCTGAAAAACAGCATTTCACTATATATTTTCCCCAAGAGCATGGGATTAATTATTTCCATACACACAGTTGTCAATTATGTTTCCGAACTACTGCTGATCTGGCATCTAGTGGAATTAGTCTCTGGGGAGTGCCCTCTTTTTTAAATAAGAAATTTTCTTTGATGGAGCAATTATGACAAATACTTTCTCACTCTTTCCCATCAGTTTGTCTGACTTACTTGTGCCTTGCCCAACAAACTTCCCTTTTCTAATGAAACCCCAGTTTGCAAATACCCTCCTTTCTTCACAGTCTCCGCAAATTGGTCCTATATTCTCCTCAAATTTAACCTGTACGAGAGTCCAATTGTGAAATGGTTGCATGTCAGTTTTGCTCACACGAATCATCTATACAGTAGATGTTTGGTGATTTTGGTATGAAAAATGTCCTTGTAGAAATCAAGTGTAATAGAAACTTTCTCCAGCCATTCACTGTTGTTGCAAGCCCAGACTGGGGTCCAGGGAGAGGATACATGGTCGTCCATCTCATTGAATCCCTTGGCTGTTACGATTCCATAGATACTGCATTCAGGGCTTCTTTTATCAGTTGTTCATAACTTTCAGAGAATGTTCTACTCTTCCTTCCTTATTCACATCAATCAATAAACAATATACTAGCTGGAGATAAGCCAAGATGTGTCATTGAGATAAGGAGGCCTAAAGAGCTGATAGATGTTAAAGAAGACATACCGAGTGTTACCAGTACCCAGTACAGCTTGGATTCCGACCAACAACTTCAGCCATGCCATCAAGAGGACAGAATCTAACCATGCAGACATACAGAGTATTATGAGAGTGAAAACCACTGCCAGGCATCAAGGTTGTGTGTGTTTCTGTGTGTGCATGTGTAGGTGAATGAGCATTTAGCCCCTGTGAAACGTACACTGGTAAGTTAGGTGCCCCAGTTTTGCATATTCCCCCACTGTTCAATATTCTCTAACTAGGCATGTGCTCCTCTTATAACATAAAATATATTTCTTTGTAAAGACATGGCTATATACTGGAATGATGGGTCATTAAATCTGTTTCATCAAGAATACTACTCCTCATTTTCAAAACCATGATTTTTATCTACTGGTACATGGGTTAAGCATGTCCTTTTAAATCTTGCAAGCTGGGAGATTTTCCCTTGGTGAACAAAGGTCTGGGCCCAAGATGTGTGCTCTAGGTTGGCTTTGAGGCCCTTGCACATGATCAGGTAAAAAGAGAAGTGGCCCAGTCCTCCTTATCAGAAGGGACAAAATTATCCAGAAATGAAGGATGATTTTTTTTCTTTCCTGTGTCATCGGCATTTAAACCAGCGTTTTCCTGCAGGATTTTTTTAATTGTATAAAGTCAAGTTTTTCTGAACATCTATTCCATTATACATGCTTTGCTTTACCTCCTCTACAGGCACGTCCTCCCTGAAGCCAAGCTTACCTTACCTGCCTCATGATATTTTCTACTACTAGCCAATCTTTACACATTTCTTCTAACTCTTTGCTTCTAATAGTATCTGCACCCCTTTTGAGATTTTGTCTTTAATCTCAGGTTGCTACTTTCTATTTTAGAAAATCCAATATGTACTCAGTAAAGGAACTGCAGGTGGAAGGTGTTCTGAGGCAGTGACTTAGATGTATATACATATACCCATCATGTGCCTGACTGAGTAGTTGACCTTTGAAGGTGCTCGATACATGCTTTTAACTTCACAGTGAGGCCGTATAGCGTAAAGAATGGAAACATGCTCTGGAGCTAGATGTTTACATTAAATCTGGGTTTGGCCACTTCCCATGTGTGATTTGGGGCTGATCACTTAACCTCTCTGTGCTTCAGTATATTAATCTGTGAAATGTTAAGTCTAATAGGAGCTGCCTCGTAGAATTTTAGAGTTACATGAGTTAAGCTCTGTAAAGCCCTTAGAAGAAGTCCTAGCACATACTAAAGGCTAGTACATATTTGCTATTAATATGTTTTGTGAATTAGTAAGATATCAAAATTACAGTCTAATGGTTAATACATAACATGTATACAGGGATTCAGTTTAATGCCCCAAACAATTATATTTAGGGATATTCTTCCTTGCCCTTCTTGTCCCCCTGCCCTCTCTATTCTGTTTCCCTCCTCATTTTCCTCATTCCCTTTCTTCCTTTGTGCCAATTGTTTTCTTTAAAATTATGAACGGTGGTACATATATTAGGCAGGGTAATAATATGTGAATATTAAGTGCTCATTTAAATACTTAATGAGTTATGAGTACATCATTCTAAATTCTCTTCCTGTCCATTAACCACTACATATTGACAACTTACTGTTCAGAAGACAGTAGAGGAAGATGAAAGATTCTGCATGTGCTATGAATACCCCAGTCTGGTAAAGGAGACGCACAAGTGAAGCAGCAACAATACCAAGTAATTGGTTTGGGGATAGTTTTACATCAGTGTGTTTTTGAAGGACAGAGCAAAGTCACCCAGCCCAATCTGCTGAGAGCAGAGGAGGCTTCCTCTTTCTTCTCAAGACTGACCTACAACCCATTCACTTTTTGGCCTCTCAGTGAGTGGCGTTAGTGGTTTGTTGATGAATTAGAACATGTAGACAAAGTAACTTCTTGTAGGTAGCTTTGTTTACAGTCCTAGAAGTGTGCTGGAAACCACAGGTACCAACCTTTAGGAAGCCTTGTATTCCTATATTGGCTTTATTTAAGTATTATTTAGGGAAGCACTTTTTTTTTTTCCAAAATGATTCATAGATGTGAGCAATTACTTTCTTTGGTATCTGAGTCCTATCTGTGCATCTGTTCACTAATAGAGCATCATCTCTTGCTTGGGAGATGGGAGCTGTAGCTTAGAGCTGAAGTGTTGGAAGACAGCACTCACTGTAGGTCGGTTACAAATGAGATAACACATCCAGTGCAACAGGGCGTCAGCATCAGCAGCCCAGTCTGTGTTAAGATGCAGGACAATAGAGTCGGCAGGCAATCCTGGTGGTGTGTAATAAGACCTGCTTGGTCCCTTTAGCCAGTGCGGCATTTGAGGAAGTGCATGTAATGGTTCTGCCTCCGGTCGTATAGATCTTTGCCTGAATCTAAAAAATTGCAGGCTTCTGTGCAGGAAATGTTAAAATAAAGTGACTGAAGGCATTTCTCCTTTTAGGACCCTTAAGACATGGTACCTCACTTTTCAAAGAAAGGTCAAATAAGCTTTTTTGTATCTTGAAGCTTTGCTTCTTGGCCAATCTCCACCTACTGTTCCTTTAAAAAAAAAAAAAGTGTGTGTGTGTGTGTGTGTGTGTGTGTGTGTGTGTTGTTGTTGTTTTGGAGTATTGTGTGATTAGTTTTACTTTTCACAACCCTATACCACTCTGGAGAAGGATCGTTTCCCTAGGTGTCCAGACTGTTCACTCAGAGCCCCAGCCCACCAAAGCCATCAGCTAAGTGTGGATGACTGCATGAACTTGAAGGTGGTAAAAGCAAATTGGCCATCTGTCTGGGGCCTGTGTAGACACATAACAGAGACGATGCTGGATGATATTCAGATTGATGTTTCCCCCCAAGGGTGGTCAGAGGGGTTTTGTTTTGCGTGGTTTTCAACAGACCTGTTTTAAAAATTCATGCATGCATCTGGTTGTTTGTTCCTTTCCTCTGTTTCTCACATATTCTGGTACAGCCAAAAACCTCCTCAGCAAGAGACTAAATTGGAAAAGAGTTGTATTCAGAGCTTAGAAGAAAATCTGTGCAGTTTTCATGAAAATCACCTAACCATTGTGCTATAAAATGAAAAGATGGGGTATTTTTTCAGGTCAAGATTCCCAAGAATTAGCAGCACCATGCAGTTTACTTTTCAATCAGTCTTAAAGCAAAGCATCCTTTACCCAAATGCTGTATTTGAAAAACAGAAATTTGGGTTGGATCCTACTGCCCATGAATTCCAAAATGCTCAGAGGTGTTTGATACACCAGTTGCAGACGAAAAGAGCCAGAACAAAATGGCACTGTTTTTCCCAGTAGGTAATCTTACTGAATCTCTCAGAATGAAGTTGATATATCAGTGAGCAAAGTGGTTATCAGGTCAAAAAAAAAAAAAAAAAAGGGTGCTATCTTTTATGTGTAAGATTTATTCTTGGTTCAAAGTAAAAATTCTGGTTCAACTGTGGATGAGCCAAATTAAATTTGATTATGATCCAGGGAACTCAGTTTCACATCAATTAATCAGTAAAAAGTTTCTGTTCCCCATGCTTTTTTGTGTCTCTGTCTCCTGTGCCCTCATTTAGACCAGGACAAGTGAAGAAAAATATTTAGCCTCAAGGCTGAGCTTTAATAAACAGAGTGACCTTTACATTTTAGCTCAAAGAAATAAATATAATCTTATAGGTATCATTGGCAACTGAGCCTGGGTGAGATGGGACTTAAGGGGAAAAGGCAGCACTAGAATTTACCTTCAGGGAGAAAACAAATTTGATAAAGGGACTGGTGAGAAATGCTATATGTCAAGAAGATATACATCTTCTTAAAAATTTGTGATCTTAGATATAGAAGCTTGCTGAACTTTCCACAATTTAAAGCTCCCATTGAGCATAAACTTCTTTCGGCTGTTTTTTGGTATCATGGGTTTACCTTGATTTCAGAAAAATCTGAACTGCCAGCATGTTAATTAAGCAATTCTTCACTTGACATAAACAGCACTGACTTATTTTAAATAACAGGCGATCCTTATACCTTGTACTAAATAAGGACAAAATTTAAGACCCAAATGCCAGGATCTAGTGCCAAGAAAAGATCAGTTAAAGATGAAGAATGGTATTTTTGGAAAAGGCAGTGCCATATAAAGGTATATAGGGTTTGATTGACTAAAATTTGATTTGTCCCTAATCTCACTAGAATGTGCCTTTCACCCCAGAAAAATTATGTAATCTTTGAACCAAGAGACACACTAGAAACTGGATTTCTTTTCCAAACCAGCGTTTTAAAAGGATGAAATCATGAGGGAGCCTGGGTGGCTCAGACAGTTGAGTGTTCGACTTCAGCTCAGTCATGATCTCATGGTTCGTGGGTTCAAGCCCCACGCTGGGCTCTGTTCTGACACCTTGCTCAGAGCCTGGAGCCTACTTCAGATTCTGTGTCTCCTTCTCGCTCTACCCATCTCCCATTCACACTCTGTCTCTCAAAAACAAATAAATGTAAAAAAAAATTAAAAAGAAATTAAGTACGTAAGTAAGTAAAAGGAAGAAATGATTGCTCAGAGAGGTTAAGTAAATTTCCCAATGTCCCGGAACTAGACAGTGGCAGAAATGGAACCCAATTTCCTATCCAGGTAGTTGCTGCCTTTGCCCATGACATCTCCTGCAGCTTCCCTCCCTTTACAGAATGTTCTGATTGGGAACAGCGGACCTCTTTCTTAGTCCTATAATTGTAGCATTTTTTTAACTTCCTCATATTGGATAACCTGTGTACTTGTAGCAAACATCTTGCTCCTCACAAATGCCAAAGATAACAGAAAATTTCATCATCCTAAGGGCTTGGAATAGATGCAGATTTTGACATCTCTACAAACAAGAAGGATCTTCAAAGCCAGGCCTTCTTTCCACATCTGTAGCCAGCAACAACATTACCTGATCTGTTCCTCAGTGTTCCCATCCTGATGATTGTGTTTCTTGTTCTCACAGATAAATTTGAAAGTCCTGAGATTGATCTAAAGCCACAGAAACTAGAAGGAGCTGTAAAAGGGAACTAATAACGGCCATGGATCTTCTCAGAGCCAGTAATGTAGATAGTGGATCAGTACATCCCAAAGTGCATTCACAGAGTCCTACTTCATCAGAACCTCCACGAACAAAAACAGTTTCTGTCTTCTAAGACGTTTGACAGACGTTATAAATGATCTCCTTCATTTCATTTCATAACATGTTTTCTAGAGACTTTAGTAAACCAAAGAAAGGAAACCTAAACATGTTTACTCTTCATAGTAGTATTTCTCAGGTTCACATAACAATTGTATTTTTATAGTATTATAACAATTTTGCTAAGAAAATGGTGTGCTTCTTGCTTTGGCTCCCTTTAATAATCATCATGAACATCTATTCAGTGCAGTGGGCATTTTTAGCCCTGTTTCATATCCCTGGACATACAGAATCAGACGGAAGTGGTGGCTTGAGAAGGTCACATGATTCATGAGAAGCCCACCTGGGACTCCAAGTCAAGCTTATATTCCTAGCTCCTACCTTGGAGTCTCAATTTCAATACCTGTTGGCTTGAACAGTTAACTGTTGATGAGTTAAGTGACTAGGGACTTTTTGAGCACATGCACTTTATTTCAAGAAAAGAAAAAAGAGCATATGAATAGCTTCAGTGTCTAATGTGCTCCCAGGCCTTGCAATCTGTTGTCTGTTGTCCCATTTTCAACAGCAACAGGGATGCTGTACTTATCTTTTATTTTAGCTCTGAGTTTATGCTGGGTTTTTTTCCTTATATTAATGACAAGGGCCAACAGAGGCCAGTTTTCAGTGTTGAGAAGCCAACAAAGGGTGGTGTAGACTGTGGTAAATGGGGAAACATAATGACCTCTCTATAGGAGATGGCAGCTCTTCTTGGTTATGACCACTTAGGAATCGGGTGTCTATAAGTCTGGAAGGTATTAGAAAATTGGCTGGTAAACAGTATGCTTTGGGCTAACATTATATCAAATGGAACTTGAGTGCTGGTCAGAGTCAGCCTTGGACCATGGGGTTTTAACCTCTGCATTGCACTGTGCTCCTTGCCAAGGGAAAAAACATCTCATTGAAATGATTCTTTTTATCCTGATGGTTTCCTTTGTGGCAGTTCCACATTCTGTGGCTTGAGGAATGTGCTGAACATTGAAAAGGCACATGTGCGCATTTACATTGGCAAGTGGGAAATTGGGGAGACATAGGTTTATTCTTCCCTCCTGTTGGATCCTTGAAGAGTGTTGGTTGTCAGATAGAGCTATAATTTCCCAAGTGGTGTGCTTCTAAAATATCTTTTTTTCAGAATCCCCAGTGCTTAGAAATTTGTCTGGAAATAACTATAAAGTATGATTGGACTTCCAGTGAATTGGAATCCTTGTAGTAATGCTTAAATGCCCAGCTTTAGGGATACTTTTATTTGGTCTAAGATTGTCTGGGTATGTTCCCGACAAACTTTTCTTAGATGAACCATTGCAATAACCTCTCAAGTGAGTTCCTTGACTTCACATTTTCTTCTCTCTCTCTCTCCTTTTTTAAAAAAAATTTAATGTTTATTTATTTTTGAAAAAGGGAGACAGAGACAGAATGTCAGTGGGGAAGAGGCAGGGAGAGAGGGAGACACAGAGCTCCAAGTGGGCTCCAGGCTCCACACTGTCAGCACAGAGCCCGATGTGGGGCTCGAACTCATGAACCATGAGATCGTGACCTAAGCTGATGTTGGACACTTAAACTGAGCCAGCCAGGTGTCCCAATATTTTCTTTTCTCTAAGCCAACCTCTTTATTACCTCCAAGGTGAACATTGTAAATGAACTATAGTCTTTGTGTTTCCTGTGTTTTCCTGTATTGAATCTGTATGGATGGCTCAGAATAAATAGGTTCTCTGGCCATGTAAGTCATAATCCCTTTCCATGGCTAGTGAAGCTCTGTTTCAACTTGACTGTAGACTGCTTTATCTAACTTCTGCCATCCTCAGGAACTTGCTGGTCCCTGAACATGTCATGTATGTTCACATTTCTCTGTCCTTGCATGCTGACTCCTCGGCCATGATCCTTCTTGCTCCTTCTATCAAATGCCTCCTCAGCCCTCAAAACCCCTTTCAGTGTCACATGTTCTGTAGTTCCTTCCCTCATTCCAAGAAGAGGAACACAGGTGCTTCCCTATGTTCTCACATTACTCTGTATGTCCCAGGATCTATATACCTGTGTTTTTCCCACTGAATTTTGTCTGTTGTTTAGGTATCAGAGCTGAGTTGTAGGAGAATTCACAGTCTAGTAAGGAGCATTCAGTGTCTCATTCATCATTTCCTCCCCACTCTTAAGCACACTAGCTATCATTTGGTGCCTAAAACTACTTAAATAAATTAGAGAGAGGAAAAAAAGAAGAAGAAGAAATGAATGGTTGAATGGTGAACATCTGGCCACCCCACAAGGAGTGACAATTTTCTCTCTCTCTCAAAAAAAACCCTCTGATTTCCAAAAGTCGCATTTTTTTCCTATTCTTGAAATGCATGAAAAGGGATTCTTAGAATTTTAATTCTTGAGAGTATTTTTCATATTTTATTGAAATATTCTGTAAATAAGATTATAATGTTCCATTTAGTGTCTCACTTATGAGTTGAATGTAAATCATATCAAAGAGGAAAAAATGCTTAATTTACTTTTTCTCACATGTTTGAGACAAAGTTGGTTAATACTCATTTCCAGTTCAGCTCATGCTCACTGGTCAGAAAGCCTGCTTATTATGTGGTCTAATGTTTAGAATGCGGTCCTGGGAATTGGGTCCTTAGGTGTGAGCGATAGAAATGCCAAAAATGCCTGACATCATCTTGGTGAAATCCTCATATTCCCCCTGCCTAATTTCACTCCCTTGAGGTTTGCTTCAGTTTCCAGTTGGGATATCTTAATTCACACTTGTAAAGTGCTGTATCATGCTTAAATGGAAACGTCATGTATGTATAAAATCTTCTTAAATAGTACTTTAACAAATTCGAATCTCTTTGTGAGCAAACTGTTTTTTAACATCTTATGATTTATAATAAATGGGTGACGAGAAGCATTTGCCTGTGAATTGATAGCATAGTAAAAATGGAGAAATAATGTTTTTCTGCAGCTTCTTTATTCAGGGAACACAATTCCTCAAATATTGTGCACTGAAGAGTTTCTCATCTTTTTGGACCTTGTCTTCAAACTTGAAATACTCAGATGCGGTCACTCTTGTGTATGTGTATCCAGTATGTGTAGAATGATCCTACAGAGTGTTTTCCAGAAACTTAAATAAGGATAGGAAATGTGTATAAGCACATTAGACACTGTTATAAGTACACAATGAGGTAGGAATGGCAATTTATACAAATCTCCAAGAAAAAGAGACACAATCATGATTTAAAAAGGTGAAAAGGGGCACGTGGGGGGCTTAGTTGGTTAAGTGTCTGACTCTTAATTTTGGCTCGGAACATGGTCTCACGATTTCATGGGTTGGAGCCCCACACCTGGCTCTGTGCTGACAGTGCAGAGCCTGCTTGGAATTCTCTCTCTCCCTCTTTCTTTCTGACCCTCCCCTGCTCATGCTGTCTCTGTCACTCTAAAAATAAATAAACTTTAAACATATTTAAAAAATAATAAAATGGAGAAAATTATGAACCAGCAGTCTACCAAATGAGGGTATTCAAATGTCTAAACACAAATGACAAAAGGAAGAAAAGAAGGAGGAAGGAAAAATCCCCTGTCATTAGTAATGTGTTTTGATGGAAAACACACCTTTTCCCACAGTCAATTTAGAAAACATTATAAAAAGAGAGAAAAAAGTCTCACATTGGTGACAGGTACCCCAAGACCTGCCAAGGGACTATGGATTAGGACTCTCTTTTTCCGAAAGATACTTGGTCATATGAATCAAAAGAGGTTACAGAATTCATATCTTTGCTCCATAAATCCTACTTTGAGGAAATGACTTGGAATAATAATTGGTGTACAAAAATATTAATACACATTGGTTCATAAGATGATATCAGTGAAGGGTTTTTTTTTATTTTTTAATGTTTTTTTTTTTTTAATTTATTTTTGAGAGACAGAGATAGCTTGAGCAGGGAAGGGTCAGAGAGAGAGGGAGACACAGAATCTGAAGACAGGCTTCAGGCTCTGAGCTGTCAGCACAGAGTCCTACGCGGGGCTTGAACCCATGAACCGTGAGATCATGCCCTGAGCTGAAGTCAGATGCTCAACCCACTAAGCCACCCAGGTGCCCCATCAGTGAAGTCTGGATACCTTCTTATAAGGGATTTGTTATCCATACAATCAAATTCTGTGTAGCCAATAAAAAATGAGAACAAGGAATAATATATAATAACCTGGAAAATGTTTGCAGTGTAGTTTTAAAGTGAGGAAAACAAAATATCATGTGTACTCACTCGCTGTATAAATCTCTTTTCTCTCTCTCTCCCTTTTTCTCTCTCTCTCCCCTCTCCTATCTTCTCCTCCCCCATTTGTACATTTGTGTATATGTGTATGCATAGAAACAGAAATTGGGAAAGCAGACATCAAAACATTTAGTGATAATTATCTCTGCATAGTGATAATTGAGTGATTTTTCTTTTTTTTTCTCCTATGTAAGTTTTGGGGGCATTTTTCAAATTTACTGTAAAGAATATATGTTAATTCTTGCTCATATTTGAAAAAAATTACTACTTTTTAAAGATGAATAATTAAAAAGTACCAAGATGATCATATCATTGGCACAATCATATTTAGCAAAAACTAGATGCCTTCCAAGTAGTTTAAAAACCTGTACTTTGTCTTTATCCTTTTCTTCTGAATTGAAGGGATTGGGTCCAGTACTAGCTGTTTGTGAGTTGAGGAGGGACCAGGTTTGAGGGGCTCCCCCATAGCAAGACTAAGCTGTAACTTGACAGTAAAAAGTGTGGCCACTGGAGGAAAAGAACATGATTGGTGGGGACACTAAGGAAGAATCTGTTAGTCTTTGTCAGTTGTCCCACAGAGGCTGAAGTAGAGACTGTCTAAGCACTGGGAAGTAGTCACTCATTGTTTCATAGGTTAAGCTTCGCTTAGTGATCAAAAATTTGAATGGTTTCCAGAAAAACATAAATTTCTTTTAAGATAGGTTTTACTTTGGAAATCTGTTTCTAATTTAATAAATATATTTCATTGGGAAATTATTTAGATTGAAGGTGGAAGAGAGGTTTCTATTATATTAGCAGGAGCCTGTATGACAGTGAAAGGCTGCGGGTGGGTGAAGAAAAATGATCTGACCTCAGAAAACTATTTCATGTTCAGCAGAGAGCTCAGCACACTTCAGTAGTTCTATAAAGCATTGTTATATCATGGCAAAGTGAGTTAATTGAAATATATTATCATGACCCCGAGTTTCAGAGAAAGGTAAATGATATGTGATATATTCTGTTAAGGAATGTGTGGGTCTACCCATGAGTTTGAAGATTTTTTTTCTTTCATTAAATGTAATATTTCTTTTCTTTTTTTAATTTGCTTGGTTACCTACTTTTGGAATAATTTTTGAGGGTTTCAGATATTTATTTTTGTCCCCACCAGGATGACATAATTATTATCCAAACCACACATTTTTGAGTGTCAGTGATCATTTTTATGATGATGCAACATGACTAAACCAGGACTGTCCAGGACAAAATCTGTCCAGGACATTTGTTCACCATACCTGGGATCCACTCAGAGATAGTAGTATTTTTATAGGTGTATTCAACTCATCACATATATGAATCTCAATCTAAAAGTACTTGGGTACAGTCACAAAATAGAATGCCTCTTTTAGAATTGGATCGTATAGTAGCACCTTGATTAAGAATCAGTCTAATTACGTTAAGGGTGCTAACTTCTGAGCAATTGTGATGACAAGACTCAGAAATGATGTTGGCACAAATCCATAAAAGATAATGTGGCTTGCAGGGGTTCTATGAGTGCAAGATTTTTGTACTTTTTGAACCTTTTTTTAGAGCCCTTTTGTTCCTTTTGAATCAGGGTGCTGAGAAATACCACCAAAGTCAAGAGTGTTGATTTCGTGGTTATTTTCTTAAAGTGTGGATTCCCTGTTGGTAGTAACTTGGAGCAGATGAGTGTTTTATAAGGTTGGCATAGTATCAGTAGGAATTGAGTTATGCAGCAGAATGCATATAAACTAAAACACATAAAATAAAAATTTCGGATGGTTTTACATGGGCCTGCGCCATGATAAAACTTGAAATTCCTTTGTATTTCTGGGGCACATTTACCATTCATCCATTCACCCGCAGACCCAAATGGTCTTGTGTTGTTTTTGTTGGTCCTAGAAGTCACTTATTTTTTTAAGACCCAAGAGAACAGTAAGTATCTTGCTTTCAATTTCTAGGTTATATTGTAGTTGATATTGGTGATTTTGTTGTAAATATAAAGAGACAAAGACTATTTTGCTCCTAAGAAACTTGTGTTTTTTAAGAAGTATTGTATCCTTAATTAAGTGATGGGACTGTAATACCTAGATATGGGCTCCCTTAAGAAAGACTTACTTAAGCTTACTTTAGTGGACATTTAACAGTATCAGGGTAGTTTATGCACCCTAAAAATCCACAGCCTGGAATTCCATGACCTTGGGCCTCTGGATACTTCTGTGACTAACAGTAAAATTCATTTTGTCTTCAACAAATATTCACTTTGAATTGATACCAGATTAGAAATGTACAGCCTTCAAAAAGTTCAAGGTAGCTAAAACCCAATGAAAAATCTGACAACTCCAAGTCATCTGTAGGTCAAATATGCGCTGATCACAAGAAGACCTGGATATTCATACTCAATATAACAATAATAACAAAATTTTTATCATAGTCTTCTTTTAATTATAAGCGACACATTGTACAGAAAACAGCTGTCATCATTATCTTCAAAATGGCTGCCACCAATTCTTGCCACCCTTTCCTGTGTATAGGTATTCTTCCCCCATAAAGAGGTGGAGTCTATTTTCCCCCTCCCTTTACATCTCACCCAGAATTAGTGACTTGTTTATCCAACAGAAAGTGGCAAAATGGATGTACTGGGACTTCTGAAGCCATGTCATAAGAAACATTGCACCTTCCTCTTGAGTCTCTTGAATTACTTGCTTTTAGGACATTCACACGTTGAGGAAGCTATCAATTAAGAAATCCAAGAATCACAAAAATGCAATGCTTTGTTAGGGACAGACAATATGGAGAGAATGCCCTTCCGTATAGAAAGAGAGAGATGCTAAGGCCAAATACATGAGCAAAGAGGCCATCTTGGAAGTGGAACCTCTGGTTCAAGCCTCACTGTTGATATCACATGGATTTGAAACTGATTACCCAGCTGAGCTCTTCCTGAATCCCTGACCCACAAAACCATGAGCAAAATAAAAAGTTGTCTTAAGCCACTGTCCTGAGGTAGTTTGTTACACAGCAATAAGTATGTGGAACAGATGTCCTTTTATCTTTAATAGGTTGTGCCAGTTCTGTTACTTAGGAGATAGGCATTTTGAAGTGGAATTAACCCAAGATATAGAACTGCCTAGAAAATACAATCATGGGGTGGGGGGGGCATCATCTTAAAACACTGCACTACTATACCACCTGCTTTGAAGGAAGGAAAGAAAGGGAGGAAAAGCAGCAGATAATGTAATTATCCTCAGGGGCATGCCGATTAAGCATATTCACCGTTATCTCCCTCTCAAAAACAACTTGAAATGATCAGTGTCTGTCGTTAAATAATTGAAGACCTAAAGAAAAAAAAATGAAGTAGATCTCCCTGTTAACAGGAGGCACTTCTTCCTGGACGTTCTCCTTCTGCCCCATCTTCCCTGGAGCTCTGCAGTGATGCTGCAGAGGAGATTCTCACTTCACTAATCTGCAAATCCTGTTTGAGAGAAACCCCTGGTGGTCTCCACAGTCTTCTCAGGAAAGCTTTAATAGCCATATGCATTAGCGAGGTCTCATGTGGCTGAGACCTCATTAATCTTCCTTGATCCACTCTGGTATATTTGCCCATTTACCACGAAGCATTAATATAAGTAAGTAAAACTAAAACATACTTGTCAGGATGACGGTACGAGTAAAGCAAGGGATGAAGAATGTGGACACATTCTACTCACTCGTTTTTAGAATAGATTCATTCCTATGGGCTCTTCTTTTCATTCTCTTGACTTTCAACTTGACATTTGTTCAAACTCTAAAATCAAACGCACAACTTAGAGATTTAACCAAAAATGGTGTGCCCCTCACCTAAATCAATGTTAAAATATACTGATAGCTTCTCTTTCTTGCTCTCTCTTCCTCCCCACCTCTTCTCCTTTTATCATTTCTGGTGGAATAAAGAGATTTCTTATCATTAAATGAACATCATTTCTTATAAAGTTTCCCATGAGCGAAGAAGATGAATGTCCATTTCTCCCAGACTCACTGCTCCTTCTGATAGCGGCTAACATTTTAAAATGATGTAACCTTTTGGCATTTATAGATCTTTGGGGATTTAAGAGAGATGTTACTCTGGGACTTGTACTGACCATGGAACTGTGTTCTGACTGAGTTTGAGAGGAGGCTGTGGGATAATGCTGGGATCTTGAAGGAAGCTCAGATTTTCTCAAGGTATTTAATGAGTCTCCATAGTGGCTGCAATACTAAATATGTCTCTCAAATTTGTCCATCAGTCTCTTCCTTTAAAATACTATTGTTTTAAGATGATGCAGTGCTAAGTATTCTTGAATATTCCATATTCCCTCCTTTCCCTTTTCAATGGCAATAGCTATTTCTCTGGCAAAATGACTTCATTTTTTAAATGCCAGTTATATGGTCTGTTTATTAGAAAATCATTTAATCTGTTAGTGATTTTTGTTGGTTTTAACATAAATTTCTTCAGAATCCACTTTTAGGAAATGTTTGTTTCCCCACCTGTGCTATGATTAAGTCAGAGCTTTTTGCTCATTTCTGTCATTTTTTTTTCTAACCTATACTTGTGATAAAGCATAAAACCAGGCTTCTAGAGGAGTGATGCTAGAAGGGTGAGAAAAGAAGGCCAGGGCCATTATGAAAAATCGGAGTGTGAAACAGGTCTGGGTATTTTGATTTCATAGGTTTATATTTACAGCCAAAATGTTACCTTTATTTCTTCAGGAATATCTCAGTCATTTTGTTATTGAGAGTCTCTGTTACCTAACTCCCAATCGCCAACCACCTTTCCCCACCTAGGCAGTATTTTTATGAGATATTTAAAATATATTCAGTCTCAGTCTCTTTCTCTCTCTTCCCTGTCCCTTGAACTCAACTCCCACATTTTTTAAAACATATAGTACCGAATGTGCCATTCTTTGTGAAGTACTTACTAATAGTAACATTAGCATAAACCTTAGCATTGCTTTCACACAGATGAATTTACTTAATCTATACCTAAACCCTTGCAGCATATGCCCTAGGCAGCTTTACCATTGACTAGCTGTGTGACCTTGAACTAATCACTTCATTTCTCTAAGCCTCATTTTCTCATCTGTCAAATGGACATAATATCTACCTGAAGGATATTTTAACAATTTAAGGGAATGTATTTTAAAGGTTTAGTAGAATGTCTGGTTTACAACAGATACTCAATAAATGTAAACTTTTTTTTTATAGTGTTACTACTCTCAACAAGAAAACAGGCTCATAAAAAGATTAAGTGAGTTATGAGCTCTTCAGAGTGGCATAACTGAAACATAGCAGAGATGAAACTCAAATCCATCTTTGGAGTCAGGCCCAGGTTATTTACTGTGGTTATAATGTATATTTATAGTTTGTTTTTCCTTCTTCTCATGACATGAATGACCTTCACAAAATGTACTCTCTTTCTCTCTTTGTCTTTTCTCAGTAGGTACACATTCGCAGCACCATTGACTGGGGTCAGGTTTAGAATTTGATCATGGCTTGTCACGTGGAAAACAGATCTGTGGTTCACTATCCCAGTGGCCAGCCCTGCAGATCAACCTGCCCGTATACTTGAGCATGTGTTTCCTTTGTAGGATGGTTAGTTTCATCCAGGGCAATGGAATAAGAGTGTCGCCACGAAATGGTGTTTTTTAGTTTGAGATTCTCTAAGTTGACTCAAAGGAGAGAATTATGTTCAGTATTTCCAAGAGAAATAAGAAATCTTTTGTAGGCTTTGTTTTCCCCCTTGAATTATCTTCCAAGGAGTGTAACCTGTACATTGCCATTCCCAGTGAACATCATTCTTTTCCTGTGTACTCTACATGGTTGGGCAAAGGGAGCGTAGTTTATTGTTACGTAAAATAACTAAGAGCTGGAGTTTTCTGACAAGGCTAGTAATAGACATGTGAAGGATTGAAATTGTAATATTGTATATGCTTCTTGAAAAGCCTTTTTTCTCCTAACAAGTCAAAGCCTTTAGGTCTGCATTAAGTAAAATAAAATTTAGGGGTGCCTGTGTGACTTAGTGGGTCAAGTGTCTGACACTTGATTTCTGCTCAGGTCATGATCTGGTGGTTCGTGGGATTGAGCCCCCATCATGGGCTCTGTGCCAAAAGGACAGAACCTGCTTGGGATTCTCTCTGCTCCTCTCCCTCAGCCCCTCCCCTGCATGTGCATGCTCTTTGTCTCTCCACCCCCACTCTCCCAAAATGAATAAACTTAAAATAAAAATCTAAAAATTAAAAATAAGGTCACAGAATAAATAAGCTCTTTAGAATATAATGCCAAAGTTTCCCTGCAATTTCATTAAACCAACTTTCAGGTCAGGAGTAGATGGTCTGTTGCCCACATGTTCTCTTAGCCTCTTGGTATTGAATGACCCTACTTTGTGTTAATGAACATGGATTGTGCATTAGAGGAGCTTCACTGAGTTTGGGAGGGAGGGTAAATAGGAGTGGGATTTTACACTGAGTCCACCTTTTACAGATTCTATCAGTGTATTACTTATTTGACTTTTTTTTTCTATTTAACACTTCCCTCTCCTTTTTCTGCTGTCCTTTGTACTTCAGTGATTTCCTTTTCATGGGTCATTCTAGGATCCTGTATAATTTCCCCAAACACTGTCCTCCAAACAACAGCCAGTTGATAAGCACTTATTGCTCTCATTCTCTGCTCATCTGGTAAGGATAAATGCTCAGCTCATACTGGGAAGAGGCTTTTCCACCTCAATTGATCAGCACATAATTTACTTGCTCTGATTCAATTCTCCTTAATTTGTTTTTAACATTGAAGCCAGAGGTTTGCAAAGAGCCTCTTCAAGTGTTTATAGATAGATTCTTGTTTGAATATTGTGGTTAGGTAACTGGAGTGCCCAACTGCTACTATTGCTACTTTTTTTTTTTTGTCATTGTCATTATCATTATGGAAAGTATTTGTCTTGCACCTGTGATCCAGGCATCTAAATTTGAGTTAGGCCTTAAACAAAGCAAAGGAGATATCCCCAGTGTATAATCTCTTTGTGATAATAGACCATGAATGACAAGGTGTAGACAAATGAGCAAACAAGTAATGAACAGCACATAAAATAAATACTCTTTGCTTTCGGACCAGAGGAATGGTAGGAACAGGTGCATTCCTGAAGGTAGTGAAACTGCCCCTTCTTGACTCCCACTTTGTCTAAAGGGATAAGTGACAGCATCCTAAGAAAAACACATCTAGGAAAAATCTGGATAACTAAATAGTAGGGAAATGTCGTCAGTAGGCACCTGGAAGAATCAGAAGGCTGCCAGGCAAACTTTTGTAGAATTATATCGTGTAGCCGTATATTGAATCGGGAGCGAGTCAAAAAGAGTAAAGATGCATTTAATTTCTGATGACACTGAGTTGTCAGAAGGACTAATACCAAAAAAAGAGAGAAGTGACATATTTTAAATCTATAAATTGCATTTCGTGTTCATTTGTCACCTCCAGGAAAAGCAAATAAAGTTTCTTCCTTCTCCCAAAGTGGATGATGAATGATTGCTTAGGGTTGGGTGGCGGGAGCCTTTGTCACCGTTATTGACTTTCTATGGAAAACAATTCATCTACAGAGGCGGTGAGCATGGTGTGTGTGCACACCCTGCAAGGCATACGTAAGCTGGTTCTAATCACTCATGACTGATCTGAACAGAGAATAATTACTCTCCTGTTAAAGACAGGCTCTTCCCCTCATCTCCACCCTTCTTGCCTCCAAGTACAAGAGCAAGGATTTGTTTGAGAGGACTCAGACTGTCAATGTCCTGGGGTCTATGGACTGCATTCAACCAAAGTCAGGTATCAAAAGAACTCGCTCATTTACTCACTGATTTGTTCATTCGTTTGTTTAAAAGATGTATGGACCATGGGTGCCTGGGTGGCTCAGTTGGTTAAGTGTCTGATTTAGGCTCAGGTCATGATCTCACAGTTCGTGGGTTTGAGCCCCACATTGAGTTCTGTGCTGGCAGCTCAGAGCCTGGAGCCTGTTTCGGATTCTGGGTCTCCCTCTCTCTGTCCCTCCTCCACTCACACTCTGTCTCTCTCTGTCTCAAAAATAAATAAAAAACTATAAAAAAAAGATGTATGGACCTACTATAGACCAAGCTTTATGCCAGGCAAACAAAGACCCCTCTTACTAGAGAGCTCACTTGAGGAATAGTGTAAAGTTTAGATTCATGCTTTTTACAAAGTCCTCCTAAAATTCTCTCATTATGATCATATTATAGAATACAGAGAATTAAACATCAAAACCCAAAAGGGACCAGAGAGTCAGCATAAACCAGCAAAATCAGGGATCATTGAACATATTTAAGAAATATAATCTATTGGGGTGCCCTGGTGGCTCAGTCTGTTGAGCATCTGACTCTTGATTCCAGCTCAGGTCATGATCTCATGGTTCGTGNAGTTCGTGGGTTTGAGCCCCACATTGAGTTCTGTGCTGGCAGCTCAGAGCCTGGAGCCTGTTTCGGATTCTGGGTCTCCCTCTCTCTGTCCCTCCTCCACTCACACTCTGTCTCTCTCTGTCTCAAAAATAAATTAAAAACTATAAAAAAAAGATGTATGGACCTACTATAGACCAAGCTTTATGCCAGGCAAACAAAGACCCCTCTTACTAGAGAGCTCACTTGAGGAATAGTGTAAAGTTTAGATTCATGCTTTTTACAAAGTCCTCCTAAAATTCTCTCATTATGATCATATTATAGAATACAGAGAATTAAACATCAAAACCCAAAAGGGACCAGAGAGTCAGCATAAACCAGCAAAATCAGGGATCATTGAACATATTTAAGAAATATAATCTATTGGGGTGCCCTGGTGGCTCAGTCTGTTGAGCATCTGACTCTTGATTCCAGCTCAGGTCATGATCTCATGGTTCGTGTTTGGTCAGGTCACGATCTCATGGTTCATGGGTTTGAGCCCCATGTCAGGCTCTGTCTGCAGTCACTTAGTGGAGCCTACTTGGAATTCTGTCTCCCTTTCTCTCTCTGCCCCTCCTCCACTCATATGCACAGGTGTGTACTCTCTCTCTCAAAAAAAAAAAAAACTTAAAAAAAGTGTAATCTATTATTTTTGAGGAGTATTCACTAACGTGAAGGCATTATTTTGATAATATTTCCTAGGAGAACACCTTTTTGAGAAGATAGTACTTTATTTATAAATGATATCATTTATGTCTAAAGACTGGATCACACTTATTTTCACATTATTTCCTTTTCTCAAATAGGTTAAACATTTTCTATTTAGATGTTGCTTAAATTATTTATTTACTTATTACATTACTTTAAATAACCTTCAAAAGGACACCGTAAACTTCAACCCATTTGAAATAAATTAAAAATTTGAATTTAAAAACTGAAATAATAAGATTCTACTTATTCAGTTAACAGTAAATTGTTACATACTTACTGCTATTCAACCACTGCACTGATTGTAACCTAATTATGTTGAAGGCTATGATTAAGTAATTGAAATATTTTATACACAATGGTACATACTCATGTGTGGATATGCATTTGTATGTTTCTGGTTCAGTTAGAAATGAACACAGTCCCTAATATTAAATGGAAAAAAAAACCCAATACAGCCATGATATCATATATAGATGTGAATAAAGACGTAGAGGAAAGTACACACATGGTTTGACTTGTGGAAGGAATAGGGTCATGAGCAATTTATTTTTCTTTTATCTTGAATTCTGCTGGCAGCCTTGCAAAGTTGTTTGTGCAATAAAAAATGGCTAAATAAAAATGGATCCGGATTGACCTGTTTGTTTTGCCTAGATCTGAGCAGAGGTTTGAGAGAGGAACCACTGGAAGTTTTGGGTAAAGCAGATACACCTATAAATCTTACCGGGGGAGTTTCCTAACATCTTCCATCATTTCCAAAATGTCAGGTTTTCAGGTAGAGGGTTTCAGGTGAGGACTGTAGAGAGAAGCTGAGATTTGAGTCTACGTTATTTTCAGCCCTCAGAA
The DNA here is from genome assembly GCF_008692635.1 of Crocuta crocuta. Classification (NCBI taxonomy): domain Eukaryota; kingdom Metazoa; phylum Chordata; class Mammalia; order Carnivora; family Hyaenidae; genus Crocuta; species Crocuta crocuta. The sequence goes on along the minus strand of NW_027533395.1, from coordinate 5,673,880 downwards.
TAAAAACCAAGGGAGCCAGGAGTTTTGTTTATTCAGTATTAACTATCCATGTGTTTGAAATGCTTGTGGTTTTCTGTCTCCCCTCATTCAATATTGTCTGGAAGTGAATATCTCATATAGTCTCATGACTTAGAGCATAAGTGAGTATCAAAAATATTTTAGACGACACATGAAAATCAGCTTGATTTGAGGATATTCTGGAGGCCTACTGTTTTTATTTTGATGAAGCAGTCTGCCAGGAGAAGCAGGTGGTGGAGTCCGCACTCGTGGGAAGGAAGGAAAACATATTTTGGTTAACAGGGAAATAGAAAGTCAGAGGAGGGAGAAAAAAAAAATCACCTTGCCTGAGACGATGGATGGTCTATATAATCGAACCTCTTTATACTATCATGGAAATTACTTTCTGGCACTAATGCCGAAAGGTTGTTATATATTATTGTCAACTGTGGTTGGAGACACAAAGCATTGTGATCGTTTGATGACTTATTTGTTATTTGGAAAATGACAGCTTTTATGTGCCAATAAATATGAAATCAGCTGCAAGTATTCCTGTGAGTTTAGGAACCATCTGAATGCCCTTTCTTAATTCATACGATAGAGTTTAATGAAGTCACGTGACCTGTACTTAGTAGATTATCTGGCAGTTCTGTCTCAGCCATCCAATGAGGGAACCCTGTCTGCTTGGTGAGTGAGAGACAGAGAAGCCTGTGTAACTTTGTCAGAACTGTTGGTTGATGGACAGTGGCATCCCTGGAACATGGAATGAGGCAATTAGCCTCCAGTTTTGTGTGTGCTTTTCATCTTGTGCTGAGTGTGGCTGACAGCCACAGCATCCCGCTTTCTCTGCCACATCCCTTTTTCCTCTTCCAGAAGGGCAGGCTGAAGGAATAGCAAGGAAGCTTAAATTCATCCGGGGTTACATAAACACAGTTCAGGCTGAGTATGTCTGGTGTGTGATGTTCATGTGCCATTTGCAGTGACAGGACACCACTTTCAAAGATGACACTAACTATTCTGAGGTTTTAATATGATTGCCTCTAAATGCTTGAGAAATCCCCATGTATTTGTCTGGTCTGCAGATCTTTTATGACATGACTCTATGTTTTTTTTTTTCTTTCCTTTCTCTTTTCCTAGAACTGCCGCATCCTCACCTGCCAGTCTTTAAACCCTGGACTGCAGTGATTTCTCTTCATACAGACACACACTAAGCACGTCTTTCATGCTTCTCTGAACCAAACTCGGAAAGTGCCAATTAATAAGTTGATGGGGAAGAAGTTAATGGGTAACATTAAGGTCACCTGTCCAGAGGCATTAGGTGCTCACTTTGAGTGAAAGGAGACCTGCAGGGAGTCGGGAATGGGGCACTTTATTACACATTCCTAGTGGCATAAAACGAGAGAATAAAAAGCAGTTTTAGGGCAGCCCCTCCATCTTGTTCCTACTGTGGATTGTTCACACTGCTCTGGCCATGGTTAACCATCCTGACAAGAAAGTACAAAGCGTCTGAAGCTGAAGGTTTACATATGTAAGCATATTTCTGGGTCAGTAGGCTAAAGATTGAGAACATCCAACTACTCCTTCCTTGGCACTTATATTCATATCTGCTCAGACTATTCTGGGCGTCTTTCTAGTTCTGCATGACTGCTCTGAAAACTCTTTTCATTCATCCATCGTTTCATTTGGAAAGTACTTACTGAGTATAGAAAATATGCCGGGCCTTACCCTAGCTACTGGGAGTATACTTGTGGGGGTGAAAAAGAGAGGATTATCAAAGATCCCTGTTCTCATGGAGTTGATGTACTAATAGGGAGTCTGTAGATGATAAGCAAAATAAATGAGCAAATTATAAAATAGGTCTAAAGGTGATAAAATGTGGCCTTATGCAATTTCTAGAGAGGGCTTTAGAAAGCTCAGCCTCTGAGCCAAGACTCAGAAAATCAGATTAAAGGCAGGAGGACATGGGATATTGTTGTGTGAACAAGAGGGCTTATGATAAGAGAGAAAAAACAATGGACCCCCTCCTCTTCCTATTTCTTTCCACCTTACCCACAGCAGACTGTGACAAGCCTGCCTCTTTTATTCCCTCTAAATGCAAAGTACACACGGCCCACTAGCAAAGAGGACTGAGGTTAGGGGAGCAGTACGACATATTTCAGATTAAGGAAATAACCTTGAGATAATACAAGGGGACCCATAGAAGAAAATAAAATGAGCTTCACTCTTTTCTCTCTCTTCCTTCCAGCATGCCTGCCTCTGACTTTTTAGTGAAAATGGTTTAATGGCAGGGCGCCTGGGTGGCTTAGTCGGTTAAGCGTCCGACTTTCATTTAGGTCATGATCTCGCGGTTCGTGGGTTTGAGTCCCGCGTCGGGCTCTGTGCTGATGCCAGCTCAGAGCCTGGAGCCTGTTTCAGAGTCTGTGTCCCCCTCTCTCTGGCCCTCCCCTGCTCGCGCTGTCTCTCTCTCTCTCCTAGAAATANAAAAAAAAAATAAAAAAAAAAATAAAAAAAAAAAAAAGAAAATGGTTTCATGGCTTTGGTCCAGGAGAACAGACCGACAGAGCCAATGTCCTTGTTTAGCCAAGCATTGTTTGCTCCTCTTTGCTCTCTTACCAAAATGCTAGCTTCTTTCTAAGTTTTGTAAGTTTGGAAACTTAACTTTTTGCTGTCTTCTTTCCCCAACGATTCTTGGCTGCAGATCATGTTACTCACAGACCCGGAGATTGAGAGCAGTTTACTGATCAGCTC
>NW_027533395.1:5519673-5670017 GCF_008692635.1 Crocuta crocuta | reverse complement strand
TAAAAAAAAGTGTAATCTATTATTTTTGAGGAGTATTCACTAACGTGAAGGCATTATTTTGATAATATTTCCTAGGAGAACACCTTTTTGAGAAGATAGTACTTTATTTATAAATGATATCATTTATGTCTAAAGACTGGATCACACTTATTTTCACATTATTTCCTTTTCTCAAATAGGTTAAACATTTTCTATTTAGATGTTGCTTAAATTATTTATTTACTTATTACATTACTTTAAATAACCTTCAAAAGGACACCGTAAACTTCAACCCATTTGAAATAAATTAAAAATTTGAATTTAAAAACTGAAATAATAAGATTCTACTTATTCAGTTAACAGTAAATTGTTACATACTTACTGCTATTCAACCACTGCACTGATTGTAACCTAATTATGTTGAAGGCTATGATTAAGTAATTGAAATATTTTATACACAATGGTACATACTCATGTGTGGATATGCATTTGTATGTTTCTGGTTCAGTTAGAAATGAACACAGTCCCTAATATTAAATGGAAAAAAAAACCCAATACAGCCATGATATCATATATAGATGTGAATAAAGACGTAGAGGAAAGTACACACATGGTTTGACTTGTGGAAGGAATAGGGTCATGAGCAATTTATTTTTCTTTTATCTTGAATTCTGCTGGCAGCCTTGCAAAGTTGTTTGTGCAATAAAAAATGGCTAAATAAAAATGGATCCGGATTGACCTGTTTGTTTTGCCTAGATCTGAGCAGAGGTTTGAGAGAGGAACCACTGGAAGTTTTGGGTAAAGCAGATACACCTATAAATCTTACCGGGGGAGTTTCCTAACATCTTCCATCATTTCCAAAATGTCAGGTTTTCAGGTAGAGGGTTTCAGGTGAGGACTGTAGAGAGAAGCTGAGATTTGAGTCTACGTTATTTTCAGCCCTCAGAATAAAAACCAAGGGAGCCAGGAGTTTTGTTTATTCAGTATTAACTATCCATGTGTTTGAAATGCTTGTGGTTTTCTGTCTCCCCTCATTCAATATTGTCTGGAAGTGAATATCTCATATAGTCTCATGACTTAGAGCATAAGTGAGTATCAAAAATATTTTAGACGACACATGAAAATCAGCTTGATTTGAGGATATTCTGGAGGCCTACTGTTTTTATTTTGATGAAGCAGTCTGCCAGGAGAAGCAGGTGGTGGAGTCCGCACTCGTGGGAAGGAAGGAAAACATATTTTGGTTAACAGGGAAATAGAAAGTCAGAGGAGGGAGAAAAAAAAAATCACCTTGCCTGAGACGATGGATGGTCTATATAATCGAACCTCTTTATACTATCATGGAAATTACTTTCTGGCACTAATGCCGAAAGGTTGTTATATATTATTGTCAACTGTGGTTGGAGACACAAAGCATTGTGATCGTTTGATGACTTATTTGTTATTTGGAAAATGACAGCTTTTATGTGCCAATAAATATGAAATCAGCTGCAAGTATTCCTGTGAGTTTAGGAACCATCTGAATGCCCTTTCTTAATTCATACGATAGAGTTTAATGAAGTCACGTGACCTGTACTTAGTAGATTATCTGGCAGTTCTGTCTCAGCCATCCAATGAGGGAACCCTGTCTGCTTGGTGAGTGAGAGACAGAGAAGCCTGTGTAACTTTGTCAGAACTGTTGGTTGATGGACAGTGGCATCCCTGGAACATGGAATGAGGCAATTAGCCTCCAGTTTTGTGTGTGCTTTTCATCTTGTGCTGAGTGTGGCTGACAGCCACAGCATCCCGCTTTCTCTGCCACATCCCTTTTTCCTCTTCCAGAAGGGCAGGCTGAAGGAATAGCAAGGAAGCTTAAATTCATCCGGGGTTACATAAACACAGTTCAGGCTGAGTATGTCTGGTGTGTGATGTTCATGTGCCATTTGCAGTGACAGGACACCACTTTCAAAGATGACACTAACTATTCTGAGGTTTTAATATGATTGCCTCTAAATGCTTGAGAAATCCCCATGTATTTGTCTGGTCTGCAGATCTTTTATGACATGACTCTATGTTTTTTTTTTTCTTTCCTTTCTCTTTTCCTAGAACTGCCGCATCCTCACCTGCCAGTCTTTAAACCCTGGACTGCAGTGATTTCTCTTCATACAGACACACACTAAGCACGTCTTTCATGCTTCTCTGAACCAAACTCGGAAAGTGCCAATTAATAAGTTGATGGGGAAGAAGTTAATGGGTAACATTAAGGCCACCTGTCCAGAGGCATTAGGTGCTCACTTTGAGTGAAAGGAGACCTGCAGGGAGTCGGGAATGGGGCACTTTATTACACATTCCTAGTGGCATAAAACGAGAGAATAAAAAGCAGTTTTAGGGCAGCCCCTCCATCTTGTTCCTACTGTGGATTGTTCACACTGCTCTGGCCATGGTTAACCATCCTGACAAGAAAGTACAAAGCGTCTGAAGCTGAAGGTTTACATATGTAAGCATATTTCTGGGTCAGTAGGCTAAAGATTGAGAACATCCAACTACTCCTTCCTTGGCACTTATATTCATATCTGCTCAGACTATTCTGGGCGTCTTTCTAGTTCTGCATGACTGCTCTGAAAACTCTTTTCATTCATCCATCGTTTCATTTGGAAAGTACTTACTGAGTATAGAAAATATGCCGGGCCTTACCCTAGCTACTGGGAGTATACTTGTGGGGGTGAAAAAGAGAGGATTATCAAAGATCCCTGTTCTCATGGAGTTGATGTACTAATAGGGAGTCTGTAGATGATAAGCAAAATAAATGAGCAAATTATAAAATAGGTCTAAAGGTGATAAAATGTGGCCTTATGCAATTTCTAGAGAGGGCTTTAGAAAGCTCAGCCTCTGAGCCAAGACTCAGAAAATCAGATTAAAGGCAGGAGGACATGGGATATTGTTGTGTGAACAAGAGGGCTTATGATAAGAGAGAAAAAACAATGGACCCCCTCCTCTTCCTATTTCTTTCCACCTTACCCACAGCAGACTGTGACAAGCCTGCCTCTTTTATTCCCTCTAAATGCAAAGTACACACGGCCCACTAGCAAAGAGGACTGAGGTTAGGGGAGCAGTACGACATATTTCAGATTAAGGAAATAACCTTGAGATAATACAAGGGGACCCATAGAAGAAAATAAAATGAGCTTCACTCTTTTCTCTCTCTTCCTTCCAGCATGCCTGCCTCTGACTTTTTAGTGAAAATGGTTTAATGGCAGGGCGCCTGGGTGGCTTAGTCGGTTAAGCGTCCGACTTTCATTTAGGTCATGATCTCGCGGTTCGTGGGTTTGAGTCCCGCGTCGGGCTCTGTGCTGATGCCAGCTCAGAGCCTGGAGCCTGTTTCAGAGTCTGTGTCCCCCTCTCTCTGGCCCTCCCCTGCTCGCGCTGTCTCTCTCTCTCTCCTAGAAATAAATAAAACATTAAAAAAAAATTAAAAAAAAAAAAAAAGAAAATGGTTTCATGGCTTTGGTCCAGGAGAACAGACCGACAGAGCCAATGTCCTTGTTTAGCCAAGCATTGTTTGCTCCTCTTTGCTCTCTTACCAAAATGCTAGCTTCTTTCTAAGTTTTGTAAGTTTGGAAACTTAACTTTTTGCTGTCTTCTTTCCCCAACGATTCTTGGCTGCAGATCATGTTACTCACAGACCCGGAGATTGAGAGCAGTTTACTGATCAGCTCAGATGAAGGGGCCACCTATCAGAAGTACCGGCTGAACTTTTACATTCAGAGCTTGCTTTTCCACCCCAAGCAAGAGGACTGGATTCTGGCCTACAGCCAAGACCAAAAGGTGAGCGTGATTACCTCGTTTGAGACAACACTGCATGGTTTTCCAGGGAACAGACCGCTAGTTCATTGTCTCTATGTTTCTTCCACTGTGCAATAGCCTGAACTCTGAATCAGGGGGTCAGGAGCAGCAAGGATGATTTCAGGGTTCTTTCTTGAGCTGTGTAAACATCTGAAATAACCTACAAGGAAAAAACCTGACGCTAAAGAAGACAGGGTGGAGAAGCAGTTCCTAATAGATGCTGCAGGCCATCAGAGGCTCCTGACCCCCATGGGATTTGAGACAGTGTTTTGTGCATGTGGGAATGTGATCATTCTTCTGGATTAAGGGCCCATAACTTTTTTTCAGAACCTTATTGGGAAGGAAAACTCTGAAAAAGTGAAGAACACTAGTGATTTGCTAAAACAGTAAGAGAAATGGCCAGAGGAGTAGTAATAATGTTCATAGAGGACATTATTCAGAACCAAGTCATCTCACTCTGACAAGAGAACTCTGTCTTCTCTTGGTGGTTATGTTGAAGGAGAGGTCTACTTTTTAAGAGCATTGAATGAGGTTGTGCTAGTGTGTGTGTGTGTGTGTGTGTGTGTGTGTGTGTGTATGAGAGAGAGAGAAAGAGATGTGTATATATTTTATGTGATATGTACTATATACTACAGATACACTGTAAACTACCTTTAGCCCCCACTTTTAAGAAATTTACATTTTCAGGTAGAATATAAGGTGAGCAACAGCAGATACAATTAAAGAAACAAAAGATTCATGGGCAAATAGGAGACTCTAGTTACAAAAAACAGTGGGAAAATAGGTGAAATATTGCAATGCTACTTGTGAAGTGAATGATTCAGTGAAGTTATTTTGCTAATTCTTTTTATAGGAATCTTGTGCTAGAAATTACATATATTTAAAGAAATACTGAACTTCTGCGAGTGAGGAGATCATTCTAGTGTTTGGTTTTTTTTTTCTGTTGCACAGATATAGATGTGCGGGGTTCTTCCTGAAGGCTGGGAAGGGGTAGATGCAACCTTCCAAGATCTGTAGTGACTCGGGCATTTTGGAGGAAGCAAATTAAAATTCTTAGGATTGGAGTTTTATTCATGCTGCCCTTACTGCCAAACAAAATGCACATTGAGCCTAAAAATAGAAAAGATTTGCAATTAGTATTTTTTTCCTCTTGAGCAGCCTGGCTACCCCTTCAGCAGAATGTACAATTTCATTCCTGGAGTCAAGCCACAGTGCATCTGGTCCAAGATGGTGCAGTTACCAGAGGCGAGGCCGAACAGCTCGGGACACAGAGCATTAGTCATTTAATCCACTGGGTTTATTGTATTTTCTTTGACAGTTGGTTAATTTTCCCCCTGATGCCAGAGGCACAGTGTGGACCAGATTTACCTGGCTAAGTGGAAACTAAGCATCTCTGGAGTTGCGCTGGAGGAGATGCCCAGATATGTAACCCTTCATGTCCCAGCACTCCAAACAGTGCCTCCCACAGTCACTGTGGCAGAGTAGAGAACCATGGAGGAGTGAGGACATCTGAATTGTACCCCCAACTCAGCCACAGTACTTGCTGAATGGTACTTGGTGTTGGTCTTTGCCTTAACATGTGTTTGTACAGATAAGTATACTTGCAGGTGCACTTCTAGTGAGATTGACAAAAATACACTAGAGTCCAGCTCTCTTGTAGATGCTCATCATGATGCAGTGTTGGTTGAAATCACTTTGTCAAGGAACATTCAGTTCATGTGGGAAGAGAAAATAAATGTACATGGGTTCACCAATAGTCTAAGCAAAGTCAAAAAGGCAGTACCCTCATTCACACATAATAGATACCCAGTTGAAGTAGCTGCACAGATTATAAGAAATTGGCAGCCCAAAGTTCAGGAGATGGAAATTTTATGAAATGATTTCACCTTGACCTTAAAGAAAATATGTCATACTTCTGTTTGGAGGATCACACTTTACACACGAGGAATGTCATATGCAGTGATATAAAGTTAGAAAAAGTGTTTGCAGGGTTGGTGGGAATGTGTCCATTTGACCAAAACTGAAATTTGGTGAAGTTCATTCTGTATATATTTTTGGAATCTGATCTTGACTGCTTCTTGCTGTTTTGACTGCGTGACTTCTAGGCAAAATAATCTTTGTTTTTGTAATTAGGACCCTTTTGAAAAATTTGGTCAGTGGGATAATGTGTTCTACAAAGGTTAATCTGGTAGCAAAGTTAGGATGAACTAGGGTAATATGAGGTCAAAAGCAAGAAGACCAGTTATCATTATATCACAGTAGTCCTGGTCTAGACCAAAAATATCTTCTGTGACCATGGACCAAATGAATTCTATCATTTTAGAGCTGGAAGAAGCCCTAAAAGTCTTTGCTGGTATGTAGCTAATAAACCAAAAATAGGAGAAGTTAATGAATTTTCCCAAAGGGAAAAACAACTCATTGGTATTGCATGTCAAAGTTCAGTGAATGGAATAAAGACTTACATGAAATTTAGTAGCATTCTCATTCTTGACTGTGCCATCTTGAGATTAGCAGGTAGGCAGAAAGAAACCAAACTTTCTCCCTAGAGAGAATGAAGGAGAAGTCATCCAAGAAAAAAAAAATCATAGATAGCCTTCTAAGATGAGTAGGGGATAGAGTATTCCATATCTTAGGGCTTGAATCACAGAATGAGGAGTGGGATGTTGGCTGGGAGGGGAGTGAGCTGCAGCCATCAGATGAACTGTTGGCCGACGCAGTTGGCTGGAAGTCAAATGGAGATGGTCTGTGGCCACTCAAGTGGGTCAGAGATATGGAAATAAGAACCGACAAACACCCGTGACTCATGGGGCTTTTAGCCTTGATGAGATGCAGTCCTGAGCACCACAGAGAGCCCTGTGCTGGTATTGGCAGGCCAATGACTGCATCTGCCCAAGAAAAGGATCTGCCCAGGAAAAGAAGAACATTTCTTCTTTCATGAAAGGATTGCCTATCCATTTTCCTGAGACAACTACTATTGCTGCCGTGGCAGAACTCCCAGTGAAGACCTCAGCCCCACCACTAGTCTTTGCCCCGTTGGAGGCTTTTCCACACCAGCCTATGGTGAAGAGAATCCTCAAGCAAAAGGTGCTGTCTCTTGAAAAGGATCTTCTTCAGGTGGCCACTCCTTCAGAACTCACCTGTGAACGGAGCCCTCCTCTCTCCGCTCTTCTGGGTCTCCTGTCCTCATTGTTGTCTCAGGCACACACTCCCTCTTTTGAGTACATACTCTCCCTCTTTCGCCACCTTTATTGTCCCCTTATTTCCCTGCCATTGCCTTTTCTTTCCTTCAGTGCAGGAGACTTTTGAGGCCTGGAGTTCTGGCTTGCGGGACAGAGCCCCATGGGCCACAGTGTTCCGCTCTGCCTGCGTCTCCTCTTGTGTGCCTCCATACCCGGTGGAGAATTTCTGATAATGAGCATTTTAAAGGACTCAAAGAGTTTTGTGGAGCAGATTGTCCTTTCTGGCCCAAGACAGAGTTTGACTGGCCATCAGTTCCATAGGAAATCAGATTTATTTTTAAAAAATAGCTTTTAGGGGAGTCTGAGTGTCTCAGTCAGTTAAGCATCCAACTTCAGCTCAGGTCATGATCTCAGAGTTCATGAGTTCGAGCCCTCATCAGGCTCTGTGCTGTCAGCACAGAGCCCACTTCAGATCTTCTGTCCCCCCGCCCCCGCTCTGTCCCTACTCCACTCTTTCGCTCTCTCAAAAAGAAATGAACATTTAAAACAATTTTAATAAAGAAAATAGCTTTTAATCAGGGACAAATGTGTATGGACAAATGCCCTCAGAATTCATAAAATCAGGACTTCTGATGTTTTGTCTTTTTTTCTGAGAGAACTCTGACTATGATATTCAATGTCTAGATGGTTGCCAAGAAGTAAAAGCTTTCTTGAAAGGGCATGTGGCTCTCAAAGCACCACAGGAATGACTGAAGTGGGAAACCAGAGCCTTTTTTCCTTTGAAGTCCTGAAGTACCCTGGCTACTTATGGAACCCTGTCCGGAGCCTTATACAGTATAGACAGGGAGGTTAGCCTCCTTGGCTTATCATGGGTCTATGTGAAGATGTGCCTTTGGAAAGCCCTGAAATTTCATGTCAAATGGACAGGGGGGTACTGGCCTCATGAAGTCCCACTGGTAAGAATTCTTACAAAACAGCAGGGACGCCACAAAGAACCCACAGCATTTCATATAGGAGCACCAAATCCTTGCTTTCCTTTATTTATTTATTTATTTTTTATTTCAGTAATTAAGCAGCAGGCAAAGCAAACATTCCGTACTTTTTTTTGTTTGTTTGTTTGTGTTTGTTTCTTTGCCTTTGGAAATGGAGCTGGTGCCGGAAAGCAGAGAGTGAGTTCTTCACTTCCTCGTTAGTTTGCCCTCACTTGCTTGCCTCATTGCAGGAAAGCACCCAAGGAAGCCTTAGCAGCAGGCTGAGTCTGCCAGATTACAGCTTTATTTTAATTTGGCAATAAACTAGTGTACAAACTGTGCTGTAAAACATTGCCTCCAACGGCATCTCTCAGTCTGTCTTAAACACCTCACTAAACATGATGTGTTGGGAAACATTTGAAATGAGAGAAAACAAAACGCAGATGTGACTGAAAGAAAAAAAAAGAAGAAAAGTATAGGAATGTGCATATACCTCAGCTTTGCAGACCACTGTGGCACTGGGCTCCCGGCCTTTCCATTAAGGGTTGCACTGGGGTGTAATTTATAAAGGGCGGAGGCTCTGCAATGTTGGGAAAGTGACATGAACACTTGGAGCTCAGGCCAGTGAGCAGCTTAGTAGGAGAGGCCCCCTCACCTGCTCGCTCTGCTTATCCCCCACTGGCAAGCTCTGCAGGGAGCGCTGCTGGCTCTGACCCCTTTTCTCTCGTCCTGTGAAGTGTGCTTCCTCTTGCCACCCATGCGGATGTCCAAGTTCATCAAGGCCATGAATGACAAGCAAGAAATCGAACTGGAGGGGCGCCTGGGTGGCTTAGTCGGTTAAGCGTCCGACTTTCGCTTAGGTCATGGTTTCACGGTTCGTGGGTTCGAGCCCCGCGTCGGGCTCTGTGCTGACTGCCAGCTCAGAGCCTGGAGCCTATTTCAGAGTCTGTGTCTCCCCCCTCTCTCTGACCCTCCCCTGCTCACGCTGTCTCTCTCTCTCTCTCCTAGAAATAAAATAAAAATATAAAAAAAAAAAAAAGAAATCGAACTGGACAAAGCGGCTGGGTCTGGGCTGTGGGAAAGTGGAGAGCAAGTGTTCATGTAGACATTTAGAATGATAGGGGTGGTGAGATGTTGGAAGGCCCCACCCCATTGTTCCCGCAGTCTTGGGTAACTCATCCAGTGTCACCAGACTTCATGTTTTCTCAAGAGAAGGAATCCTGGTTTCTATTAGATGTGGTATTTTCATACTTTTAAGTATTTACAACTAACACAAATTTAAAAAAAATTCTTTTAATGTTTATTAGAGAGAGAGAGAAAGCACAAACATGGGTTTCAGGTGTGCCAAATGAAAGGGAGACACAGAACCCAAAGCAAGCTTCCGGTCCCAAGCTGTCGACACAGAGCCCGATGAGGGGCTTGAACACACAAACTGAGATCATGACCTGAGCTGAAGTCAGACACTTGACTGGCTGAACCACTCAGGTGCCCACCTAACTCAAAAATGTAGAAGAGAAAACGATGTGGGGAAAGAATCTCATCTTGCTGCCTCATACACCATTTTTTTTTAAGTTTTATTCATGTATTTTGAGAAAGAAAAAGAGTGCAGGAAGGCAGAAAGAGAGGAAGAGAGAGAAAATCCCAAGCAGGCTCTGCACTGTCAGCCCAAAACCCAGCGCAGGGCTCTATCCCACAAACCATGAGATCATGACCTGAGCCAAAGCCAGAAGTTGTCTGCTTAACCACCTGAGCGACTCATATGCCTCTGTGTTGTGAATTTTTTTAAAAAAATGCATCCAAATTGGGTGATCAATTCTGTGGGAATAAGACAGAACCTTCCAGACAGTTTGGTGGGCCACCCTCCACTTTGTGGCAGGTCTAGAATATTCACCAGTTTATATTGTTTCATTTTCTGGAGTCCTATGATTTGATATTCCAAGTAATATTGTGTGACAGCCTGCTCTACTCCTCTGTATTGCACAGAATCACAGAAGTAAGAAATCGTAAGCCTTGCATGTTAGCCTCACCTTCAGTATTTTGGCATTTATGTGTATGTGTGAGATATACACAAAACCAAATCATAGCTTTAAAGGGGGAGAATATGTTTTGATAAGGAGGCTCTTTCACACATAATTGAAACCCTAAATATTAACAGTCAGCATGGTCTGTATGAGTAAAGAGTAACTTTGTGCTAAAATGATATATTGATAGAAAAGGAAAATTGTACTGCCAGTACGTTCAATAGCATACCATAGAATTTTAGTAACTTGCATAAAAGTAAATTAAAAAAAAAAAAAAACTTTTAGTTTCATATCCATTCCTAAAAACAAAACAAAAACAAAACTCCTTTCATTCCTTTTTAATCTTTCCTACTTCTCCTGACTCGGTTCTAACAGAAAGCCATTGCTGAAAAATGGCTGCTCTGGATACTGGGAAATTGTGACTGCTTGAAAAAGGAATAAATGTCAGCATTTTCCAAAACTCAGTCATGGTGATTTCTCACCAGTGTAGACAGTACAGCAAACCAGATAAGAGCATGAGCTCTCTACTCTGTCAGGTCCTACCAATAGCTGGGTCACCTTTGGCAGGTCCCTGTGTAGGTTCTCCAACTCTAAAGTAAAAGTAATAACAACAGCACATGCCTCACAGGACCGTGTGAGGACACTGATATAACATACGTACAACACCTACCACAGAGCCTGGTGCAGAGTAAGCATCGTAGAACTGCCAGCTAGTGTATTATTCGGAGAACTGAGAGAGAGCTGACCTGGTGTGGCATAGATGGATTTAGACACAGGGCTGCCTGAAAGGTAGTTCAGTGTCTCTCTCTCCAGTACCTGAAGTCATAGACACTTAAGTCAATGTCAGATGCCCTCTTAGCATTCAGTCACTAAAAGGTACCCTGGAACCAGAATGAATGGAGCAGGGAAAAACCAATACACAGTACTCAGAAAGTATTGATTATAATAACAGTAAACCATTAAATATTAAAGCATTTGTCTTCACAGTCACTCTGTTTTTTAATAGACCTAGTAGCCCCTAAATGTCAAATGGCAAGAGTGCAATAAACGATAAATAGATCCTTGGAATTGAGCCCCCTGGGGATATTCAAATAATTTCTGCACAAGCACAAATACTGAGGAAACTGATAGCTACCTAATGCCATCCCATTTCTCCAAGGGACTACATTAAGGAAAAAGGCACTCAGTTATGCATAAGAAATATGTCGAGCATATTCCTTCTGATTTGGTAGGATTGCCATGTGCTTGAAATTTTCCAATGTCAGAGCTGATTTCTATTCTCATGAATATGTAAATGATTTAAGTATCCAACTACAAAACCAGCAATTAGAGTTGAAACCAGGGAGCTTGCTAAATGTCATCCCCAATGCTTGTTTATAAAACAAATTCTCCAGCTGAAATGCCATCATTTGTAAACAAGAGAGGCCTCTGTTTACCTTAGATACCTTGTTTAACTAGATTGTATCATTATTTTTCACTTGCAACCTGGAACACCTTGATCTACCTGTTCCTAACCATGTGAATGGAAGGGGTTGCAAGAAGGAAAACCCCAACATATTGAAAGGAGTTATTAGGATTAAGGTTTGGACAGGCACAGCTATGCTATTTGGGAGCTATTGAAGCTTTGAAACAGGGTTACATTTTTTTTTTTAATTTGTGCAACTTTTTAGCTAGCTCTTTTGATCTGTTCTGTCCACCAGTACTTGCTAGAGCCACAGTATAGTCTGTGTTTGAATGTCTTCACACTCCATCCTCACTTCACTAACAAGTCCAAACACCAGAAACCAAAAAACTGTTTGCCTCCCTAGAAAAACCATTATGGTTTTTAAATTTTCTTTAATTGCCCCCCCCCCATTTTTATGTAACTATCTCTTCCCTGTTTGACCTACCACATATTCCTCTGACAGATGCTGCAGTACCCATATCAGGAGCTGATTTCACAGCAGAGGGAGGATTGTTGTTTGAAGATCATGCGGGAGGGGAAGCAAGGGCAGTGGGACCTGTGAGCCGGGTGGAAACCAGCCCTGGCTGGTTCCTAGCCACCTGCACCCCTTGTGATAGAGAGGATTTTGCTTGTAAAATCTCCTCCCTCCCAGGCTAAGTGATGGGGGCTTTCAAAAGTGACCCACTCAATGGGAGCGCCTCGGTAGCTCAGCCACTTAAGTGACTCTTGATCTTGGCTCAGGTCATGACCTCAGGGTTCATGAGTCTGCATTGGGCTTCGCAGACTTTGTCCTGACAGCACAGACCCTGCTTGGAATTCTGTCTCTCACTCTCTCTCTGCCCCTCTGCACTTGCTCTCTCTCTCTCTCTCTCTCTCCACTCTCTCTCAAAATAAATAAACGAACTAAAAAAAAGTGACCCACTCTAATGTTCCACTTCTGGTCAGATGTTTTTCTTTTTAAATGTTGTTTGTTTATATTTTTAATGGGGTCCCCTTCCCTCCCTCTCAGACCCAGGGACTCTGGCTAATCCAGGCACTCACCTGCCCGCTGCCCCAGTGCACCACCTTCCAGCTGGCCTGCCTTCCCCGTTCCATCCTCACAGTGCTCATGCATCCGTCTTACAGAGACACAGTTCCAGTTATGTTCTCAGTGGCAATTTTCTCCTGCTTATTTTTATGTTTCAAAATTGCTAAGCTTTATCATCTGTGCATTTAAATAATGGTATGAGCATATGGCTGTAGAGGGCTACTCGTTTTATCATCAGTGCCTTGATATTAGGGGATTTGTAACATAGGTCCTATTTCAGCATCTAATTATTTTATTTATCTTATATTTATTTGTCTATCTCTACTAAACCAAGATTCCATCTTATACTTGATATATATATATCAATCCCAGACCCAGGTGCATAGGAAGTGTCTACAAATGAAAGTGGACCTTGGTCACTTATTGACCCATTCTTCCCATATAGCCCCAGCTCCATATGTCTAATCCTCCAAGCCTGCCTCAAAGTGCCAAACCCAACTGTGAGGCATGTGACAGACTACAGTGACAGCTGGGGAATGGCCAGTGACAGATTTGACAAATCCAGCCACAGGAGATTGATGGAGCCAGCGATATGTCATCATTCCTGCTCACTGTTCATCAGCAAAGGCTGAGTAGCCAGCCTTGGTGCTCTTGTCTCTTGACCTTGTTGACATTTGGGTCCAGTCTCTACTAACTCCCTGCAAGTTTCAGTAGGATTACATCTGTCCATCCTGCACCTAGGCTCTGTTTATAGCCTCTGCCCCAACAACTGCACTTTTCTGCACACAGCCCAGTCAAGCTGGGTCTCTCGCAGTTCACAAATGAACAACAAAAACACTACTCTAAGCTTTGTAGCTCTGTTTATTTGCTCAGACTGACCCATTCATTCTGGAACACTTTTAATCCACATGTTTATATTAAGGAATATTAACTGTACTTCTAGGCCCAAGTTCAAAGCTCTGCCAGATTCCCAGTCTGGAAGATTCTCTCCTACGTAGGCCACCATAGGACTCTGAACAAAGCATTACATGCAATTGTTATATGTTATCTGTGATATTCTCTGCTAAGCTAGCTTTTGGTTTGAGGAATTTGCATGTGCTGGTGACAGGAGAGCTGGTCTGGGACGCCATGATGCTTCTCTCAACATGTATCCCTGTACCAGCCAAGAAGAAGACTTGTGCCAGCAACTGGTGAAGCTTTATCACACAATTTCAGGTACCGCCAGATGTGTTTTTCCCTTAGAGTGAGTTCAGGCCTTCTCCTGTGCTGTAGAACCAGAGTATCAGAGCGTACTTCCGACGACCATGGATTTCTGTGGACGATTTCTCTTTGTTCTTGTTGAAACTGGTGAAGGAAAGAGCTTGATATTTGCTGTGCCTCAGGCCTGGCGTTAGGAATTCACTTGAAGTCCTCAAGGTGCCATCTCTTTCTTCCAAAAAGAATTCAGTAACAGCAGTGAGAACTGGAGAATCATGAGGTAGATGAGTGCTTTGTACCCAGGCCATCCCCAGGGCAGTATTAGGATGAGGCAAATAAAATAAAACTGGCAGGGTTTTCTGTCAGCCTTCTCAAGAAGTGCAATTTGCAGGCCTCCTGCCTCTAGAATGTTAAGGGCAGAGAAGTAAAAAAGGAGCAAGCAGTCATCCTTGAAAAGAGCCCACAGCAGGAAGTGTTCTGCCTACATGGAAACCTCTCAAGGAGTCTGTGGGGAGGAGACCCAGGGACCTGCCTCCTCACAGGGAAAGTCTCCATGAGGAGCTTTGTGGAGAAAGCATTCAATCCCACCAACCACAGATTTCAAAGATGCTATCACTCTTCCCTTTTACCAAAGTGTGTCCTTGCACCAATTTCCGAAGCACAGAAGAAAATCCCTAACGTGTACCTGTCTCACTTTGAAAGAGTGGCTGCATTGATCTGATTTAGAAATACTGAGAACACTTTCCAGGGACAGTGATGATCGCAAGGTTTTGCATCAGTGCATGGAAGTGGGATTTCTCTTCAAAGAAGGTTGCTTCTCAGCCAGGGCTTCAACCATGTAAATGGTAATAAGATGGAAAATGGAAGCTGGCAATAGCTGTGCTCATAGCATCTTCTCTCACCCCATCTTAGTCTGCTGAAGATCAGGAATGCTGAGCAATGCCAGTGACTCTCACTGTTTCTCACCTGCACACTTTCTGTCTCCCTGTAGCACCCCTCCTTATTCACCCCTGATCCACAGCTTGCAGCTCTACAGCCTCCTGAGGATGGCGCCAGAGATGGCTGAACTGGTTAAAAGATTACAACAAAACTAACCCTTGCCATTGTGTTCTTTGTGATTAACTATCTTTTTATCTGTACTCTTCTTACAAGAGATGAAGGCAGATGGCAAGAAAACAAACCAGTGTGAGAGTCTAAAAAAGAAGAAAAAATAAGAAAGAAAAAGGAAAGGTTGGATGGGAGAGGAGTGGGGAGGGAGAGAGAGGGAGAGAGACCATTCAGGAAAGNATGGTAATAAGATGGAAAATGGAAGCTGGCAATAGCTGTGCTCATAGCATCTTCTCTCACCCCATCTTAGTCTGCTGAAGATCAGGAATGCTGAGCAATGCCAGTGACTCTCACTGTTTCTCACCTGCACACTTTCTGTCTCCCTGTAGCACCCCTCCTTATTCACCCCTGATCCACAGCTTGCAGCTCTACAGCCTCCTGAGGATGGCGCCAGAGATGGCTGAACTGGTTAAAAGATTACAACAAAACTAACCCTTGCCATTGTGTTCTTTGTGATTAACCATCTTTTTATCTGTACTCTTCTTACAAGAGATGAAGGCAGATGGCAAGAAAACAAACCAGTGTGAGAGTCTAAAAAAGAAGAAAAAATAAGAAAGAAAAAGGAAAGGTTGGATGGGAGAGGAGTGGGGAGGGAGAGAGAGAGAGACCATTCAGGAAATGAGCCTGGCAGGAGGGAGAAGTATTGATGGGCCCAGACCAGCATAATGGCAACGTGGAGGGTCCGGCCCTGAGGCTGATGGTAGATCTGGAGCGTCGGGTGAGCATTGGGTTTGTGGTCATGAAGTTATATTTACTGAGGCAGGAAAGAGGTCTCCGATAGGTTAGGATGATTTGAGACAGGAAGGGCTTTCTGCCTTGCATTCTTAGTCAACCAGAATCCTTTCCCTGTGCCCTAAGATTTCTGCTCCTTCAAAAGTTTTCCCCAATAGCTCGTACCAGTGTTAGCACAGTAAAACCAAAACCAAAACCCCGTCAAGAGTGGTGTTTTGGGGTTCATGACAGAGGTTAGTAGATGAACATTGCCCTCCTAAAACAAATATTGTGTCTTCTTCCCTCTGTTCTCTCTCTCTGTCTCTCTGTCTCTTTCTCCTTCTCTCTGCTCAGCATTACTGGAGAAAGCTGTTCTGTTTTCTCTGATGTGACAGATAGTAATGATAGTTCTCAGTGTTGTGTTCTGACAGTCAAAAGAAACCTTAGAGCCAGAGACGGAGAGGGAAATAAATCTTATTTAGGTACTGTCAACACTATGAATTTTATTAAAGCATGTTGACTCATTCTACACAAAAAGCCTTCCACTGGTGGCTGAGACGGTGTCATTGGGTAAAAGGCCTTGATCCCTTTCTCAGCTTTATGGAGGAGAATTTTGCTGTAAGACTCTGTAGGTTTCATTAACACATTAATGTGAGAGGCTACGAGTTAAACTTTTCTTGCTATGACCCCAGCCTGGACAGTGGGGGGAAAATGCTCTAAGTAGTAGGTAGAGTACACAGAGCAGCTTTGGCTAAGGGGAAATAGGCAAGACCCTGCTTCCAAATCCTTGGAAGTTTCGAATGTACTGGTATTTATAGTTTTGGTTTGTTCATTTGTTTATTTTTCAGCTCCAAGCCTCTACTATGGGTCCATGGAAATCAAACTGCTCCACAGATTCTGAATCCAAGCCTAGAGGGACCAATTATAAAAGACATAAAGAGAAAAAAACACACAGATGCTGGCACCCAGTGATTCCTCACAAAGACACATTCTGTGGGGGGGCAGGGATGGCCCCATAGGAGCCTGAAGAGTTAATATTTGATTTTCAGGATATCCATGAGTCCAGCTTCACACNAAAAAAAAAAAAAACTTTTAGTTTCATATCCATTCCTAAAAACAAAACAAAAACAAAACTCCTTTCATTCCTTTTTAATCTTTCCTACTTCTCCTGACTCGGTTCTAACAGAAAGCCATTGCTGAAAAATGGCTGCTCTGGATACTGGGAAATTGTGACTGCTTGAAAAAGGAATAAATGTCAGCATTTTCCAAAACTCAGTCATGGTGATTTCTCACCAGTGTAGACAGTACAGCAAACCAGATAAGAGCATGAGCTCTCTACTCTGTCAGGTCCTACCAATAGCTGGGTCACCTTTGGCAGGTCCCTGTGTAGGTTCTCCAACTCTAAAGTAAAAGTAATAACAACAGCACATGCCTCACAGGACCGTGTGAGGACACTGATATAACATACGTACAACACCTACCACAGAGCCTGGTGCAGAGTAAGCATCGTAGAACTGCCAGCTAGTGTATTATTCGGAGAACTGAGAGAGAGCTGACCTGGTGTGGCATAGATGGATTTAGACACAGGGCTGCCTGAAAGGTAGTTCAGTGTCTCTCTCTCCAGTACCTGAAGTCATAGACACTTAAGTCAATGTCAGATGCCCTCTTAGCATTCAGTCACTAAAAGGTACCCTGGAACCAGAATGAATGGAGCAGGGAAAAACCAATACACAGTACTCAGAAAGTATTGATTATAATAACAGTAAACCATTAAATATTAAAGCATTTGTCTTCACAGTCACTCTGTTTTTTAATAGACCTAGTAGCCCCTAAATGTCAAATGGCAAGAGTGCAATAAACGATAAATAGATCCTTGGAATTGAGCCCCCTGGGGATATTCAAATAATTTCTGCACAAGCACAAATACTGAGGAAACTGATAGCTACCTAATGCCATCCCATTTCTCCAAGGGACTACATTAAGGAAAAAGGCACTCAGTTATGCATAAGAAATATGTCGAGCATATTCCTTCTGATTTGGTAGGATTGCCATGTGCTTGAAATTTTCCAATGTCAGAGCTGATTTCTATTCTCATGAATATGTAAATGATTTAAGTATCCAACTACAAAACCAGCAATTAGAGTTGAAACCAGGGAGCTTGCTAAATGTCATCCCCAATGCTTGTTTATAAAACAAATTCTCCAGCTGAAATGCCATCATTTGTAAACAAGAGAGGCCTCTGTTTACCTTAGATACCTTGTTTAACTAGATTGTATCATTATTTTTCACTTGCAACCTGGAACACCTTGATCTACCTGTTCCTAACCATGTGAATGGAAGGGGTTGCAAGAAGGAAAACCCCAACATATTGAAAGGAGTTATTAGGATTAAGGTTTGGACAGGCACAGCTATGCTATTTGGGAGCTATTGAAGCTTTGAAACAGGGTTACATTTTTTTTTTTAATTTGTGCAACTTTTTAGCTAGCTCTTTTGATCTGTTCTGTCCACCAGTACTTGCTAGAGCCACAGTATAGTCTGTGTTTGAATGTCTTCACACTCCATCCTCACTTCACTAACAAGTCCAAACACCAGAAACCAAAAAACTGTTTGCCTCCCTAGAAAAACCATTATGGTTTTTAAATTTTCTTTAATTGCCCCCCCCCCATTTTTATGTAACTATCTCTTCCCTGTTTGACCTACCACATATTCCTCTGACAGATGCTGCAGTACCCATATCAGGAGCTGATTTCACAGCAGAGGGAGGATTGTTGTTTGAAGATCATGCGGGAGGGGAAGCAAGGGCAGTGGGACCTGTGAGCCGGGTGGAAACCAGCCCTGGCTGGTTCCTAGCCACCTGCACCCCTTGTGATAGAGAGGATTTTGCTTGTAAAATCTCCTCCCTCCCAGGCTAAGTGATGGGGGCTTTCAAAAGTGACCCACTCAATGGGAGCGCCTCGGTAGCTCAGCCACTTAAGTGACTCTTGATCTTGGCTCAGGTCATGACCTCAGGGTTCATGAGTCTGCATTGGGCTTCGCAGACTTTGTCCTGACAGCACAGACCCTGCTTGGAATTCTGTCTCTCACTCTCTCTCTGCCCCTCTGCACTTGCTCTCTCTCTCTCTCTCTCTCTCCACTCTCTCTCAAAATAAATAAACGAACTAAAAAAAAGTGACCCACTCTAATGTTCCACTTCTGGTCAGATGTTTTTCTTTTTAAATGTTGTTTGTTTATATTTTTAATGGGGTCCCCTTCCCTCCCTCTCAGACCCAGGGACTCTGGCTAATCCAGGCACTCACCTGCCCGCTGCCCCAGTGCACCACCTTCCAGCTGGCCTGCCTTCCCCGTTCCATCCTCACAGTGCTCATGCATCCGTCTTACAGAGACACAGTTCCAGTTATGTTCTCAGTGGCAATTTTCTCCTGCTTATTTTTATGTTTCAAAATTGCTAAGCTTTATCATCTGTGCATTTAAATAATGGTATGAGCATATGGCTGTAGAGGGCTACTCGTTTTATCATCAGTGCCTTGATATTAGGGGATTTGTAACATAGGTCCTATTTCAGCATCTAATTATTTTATTTATCTTATATTTATTTGTCTATCTCTACTAAACCAAGATTCCATCTTATACTTGATATATATATATCAATCCCAGACCCAGGTGCATAGGAAGTGTCTACAAATGAAAGTGGACCTTGGTCACTTATTGACCCATTCTTCCCATATAGCCCCAGCTCCATATGTCTAATCCTCCAAGCCTGCCTCAAAGTGCCAAACCCAACTGTGAGGCATGTGACAGACTACAGTGACAGCTGGGGAATGGCCAGTGACAGATTTGACAAATCCAGCCACAGGAGATTGATGGAGCCAGCGATATGTCATCATTCCTGCTCACTGTTCATCAGCAAAGGCTGAGTAGCCAGCCTTGGTGCTCTTGTCTCTTGACCTTGTTGACATTTGGGTCCAGTCTCTACTAACTCCCTGCAAGTTTCAGTAGGATTACATCTGTCCATCCTGCACCTAGGCTCTGTTTATAGCCTCTGCCCCAACAACTGCACTTTTCTGCACACAGCCCAGTCAAGCTGGGTCTCTCGCAGTTCACAAATGAACAACAAAAACACTACTCTAAGCTTTGTAGCTCTGTTTATTTGCTCAGACTGACCCATTCATTCTGGAACACTTTTAATCCACATGTTTATATTAAGGAATATTAACTGTACTTCTAGGCCCAAGTTCAAAGCTCTGCCAGATTCCCAGTCTGGAAGATTCTCTCCTACGTAGGCCACCATAGGACTCTGAACAAAGCATTACATGCAATTGTTATATGTTATCTGTGATATTCTCTGCTAAGCTAGCTTTTGGTTTGAGGAATTTGCATGTGCTGGTGACAGGAGAGCTGGTCTGGGACGCCATGATGCTTCTCTCAACATGTATCCCTGTACCAGCCAAGAAGAAGACTTGTGCCAGCAACTGGTGAAGCTTTATCACACAATTTCAGGTACCGCCAGATGTGTTTTTCCCTTAGAGTGAGTTCAGGCCTTCTCCTGTGCTGTAGAACCAGAGTATCAGAGCGTACTTCCGACGACCATGGATTTCTGTGGACGATTTCTCTTTGTTCTTGTTGAAACTGGTGAAGGAAAGAGCTTGATATTTGCTGTGCCTCAGGCCTGGCGTTAGGAATTCACTTGAAGTCCTCAAGGTGCCATCTCTTTCTTCCAAAAAGAATTCAGTAACAGCAGTGAGAACTGGAGAATCATGAGGTAGATGAGTGCTTTGTACCCAGGCCATCCCCAGGGCAGTATTAGGATGAGGCAAATAAAATAAAACTGGCAGGGTTTTCTGTCAGCCTTCTCAAGAAGTGCAGTTTGTAGGCCTCCTGCCTCTAGAATGTTAAGGGCAGAGAAGTAAAAAAGGAGCAAGCAGTCATCCTTGAAAAGAGCCCACAGCAGGAAGTGTTCTGCCTACATGGAAACCTCTCAAGGAGTCTGTGGGGAGGAGACCCAGGGACCTGCCTCCTCACAGGGAAAGTCTCCATGAGGAGCTTTGTGGAGAAAGCATTCAATCCCACCAACCACAGATTTCAAAGATGCTATCACTCTTCCCTTTTACCAAAGTGTGTCCTTGCACCAATTTCCGAAGCACAGAAGAAAATCCCTAACGTGTACCTGTCTCACTTTGAAAGAGTGGCTGCATTGATCTGATTTAGAAATACTGAGAACACTTTCCAGGGACAGTGATGATCGCAAGGTTTTGCATCAGTGCATGGAAGTGGGATTTCTCTTCAAAGAAGGTTGCTTCTCAGCCAGGGCTTCAACCATGTAAATGGTAATAAGATGGAAAATGGAAGCTGGCAATAGCTGTGCTCATAGCATCTTCTCTCACCCCATCTTAGTCTGCTGAAGATCAGGAATGCTGAGCAATGCCAGTGACTCTCACTGTTTCTCACCTGCACACTTTCTGTCTCCCTGTAGCACCCCTCCTTATTCACCCCTGATCCACAGCTTGCAGCTCTACAGCCTCCTGAGGATGGCGCCAGAGATGGCTGAACTGGTTAAAAGATTACAACAAAACTAACCCTTGCCATTGTGTTCTTTGTGATTAACTATCTTTTTATCTGTACTCTTCTTACAAGAGATGAAGGCAGATGGCAAGAAAACAAACCAGTGTGAGAGTCTAAAAAAGAAGAAAAAATAAGAAAGAAAAAGGAAAGGTTGGATGGGAGAGGAGTGGGGAGGGAGAGAGAGAGAGACCATTCAGGAAATGAGCCTGGCAGGAGGGAGAAGTATTGATGGGCCCAGACCAGCATAATGGCAACGTGGAGGGGTCCGGCCCTGAGGCTGATGGTAGATCTGGAGCGTCGGGTGAGCATTGGGTTTGTGGTCATGAAGTTATATTTACTGAGGCAGGAAAGAGGTCTCCGATAGGTTAGGATGATTTGAGACAGGAAGGGCTTTCTGCCTTGCATTCTTAGTCAACCAGAATCCTTTCCCTGTGCCCTAAGATTTCTGCTCCTTCAAAAGTTTTCCCCAATAGCTCGTACCAGTGTTAGCACAGTAAAACCAAAACCAAAACCCCGTCAAGAGTGGTGTTTTGGGGTTCATGACAGAGGTTAGTAGATGAACATTGCCCTCCTAAAACAAATATTGTGTCTTCTTCCCTCTGTTCTCTCTCTCTGTCTCTCTGTCTCTTTCTCCTTCTCTTTGCTCAGCATTACTGGAGAAAGCTGTTCTGTTTTCTCTGATGTGACAGATAGTAATGATAGTTCTCAGTGTTGTGTTCTGACAGTCAAAAGAAACCTTAGAGCCAGAGACAGAGAGGGAAATAAATCTTATTTAGGTACTGTCAACACTATGAATTTTATTAAAGCATGTTGACTCATTATACACAAAAAGCCTTCCACTGGTGGCTGAGACGGTGTCATTGGGTAAAAGGCCTTGATCCCTTTCTCAGCTTTATGGAGGAGAATTTTGCTGTAAGACTCTGTAGGTTTCATTAACACATTAATGTGAGACTACGAGTTANAAACTTTTCTTGCTATGACCCCAGCCTGGACAGTGGGGGGAAAATGCTCTAAGTAGTAGGTAGAGTACACAGAGCAGCTTTGGCTAAGGGGAAATAGGCAAGACCCTGCTTCCAAATCCTTGGAAGTTTCGAATGTACTGGTATTTATAGTTTTGGTTTGTTCATTTGTTTATTTTTCAGCTCCAAGCCTCTACTATGGGTCCATGGAAATCAAACAAATTCCTCTGATCAGT
Source organism: Crocuta crocuta (assembly GCF_008692635.1). Lineage (NCBI taxonomy): Eukaryota > Metazoa > Chordata > Mammalia > Carnivora > Hyaenidae > Crocuta > Crocuta crocuta. Next base: position 5,647,808 of record NW_027533395.1, on the reverse strand, counting down.
TCCCTTAATTTGCCCATTGGGAAACCTGGGTGGTACTTTACTGGGTAGAGTCATCACTAGGGAATTTGGATGGTATAAAATCCATACATTTCCTCCTTACTCATCACTATGTGCTAGACCCTTTCTAGAAGGAAAGGATTCCTAATACCTATGAGCTTTGTAGTCAAATTAAAGGGGCAGTGAATGGTCTCAGATATTTTAGAGTGATGTAAGATAGGGAAGAATTCCTGCCTTGTGTTCCTAGAAGGTTCTCTTGGAAGGTTTACTAAGCAAGTTAACATAAATAGGTGGCCTGTAGTTTGATACCGTCTGTTGAACTGTAGATCTTTGGAAATGAGATGACTGGGAATGTTAGTGTGTAGGAGAAGGTTCATAGAAAAGGTATATTTTGATCTGGGCCTTAAAAAAAGACTGGCATTGAGGTAGGCAAGTCCTGAAGCCATTGCAGCCAGAGTGTGTAGCATCAATCAAGGCCTAGCAGAGGGAATGTGTTTGGATGTGAATGAGAGAGTGAGAAGGTGAGTCCATCAATACCAAAGGGTACCTTTCAGGAGGGAAGACTGGAAATAATGTCACCGAGCTGAATAAGAGGCTTGGTTTATTGGATTAACTGGTATACCTACTACTTGAGGGGCCTCTGGGTGTTGACAAATAACAAAGCAGCCTCTTGAAGAGGATAAAAACAAATATCGTGGGACATACCTGACTGCTCCATAGATTCTGAATCCAAGCCTAGAGGGACCAATTATAAAAGACATAAAGAGAAAAAAACACACAGATGCTGGCACCCAGTGATTCCTCACAAAGACACATTCTGTGGGGGGGCAGGGATGGCCCCATAGGAGCCCGAAGAGTTAATATTTGATTTTTAGGATATCCATGAGTCCAGCTTCACACCCAGAATTGTTAGTATTTCAAACCATCCTGCTTCTGTTACATTTGCATAAATCCTTATATGTAAGTATAGATATTAACATACATTTATATATAGACATAGGCACATACAATGGTGTGAGCTCTGTTCTCTTTAAATTCATGGAAAAAAGTGTAGCTCTGGGCTTTCAAAAGATAGAGCAAGGGGAGAGGGAGAAGCAGACCCTTCCAGATGGAGTACTTGCTGTTCTTCTCCAAGTCTGCACATTCAGGTGCCTTGTGTTTGCAACATGCTGGTGAACACACAGCAGGACATGTGGACCCTGGCTGCTTGGGCTCTGAATGGAGAGGGAGTGAGCTGTCCCATTCTTTGGTATCTCTGTGAGGGGAGTGCCTCCCCATCTCTTCCTGGCACTCTTAAAGGGAACCAAGCATAAAACGTATGCAGGAAACCTTTCCCCAGGCATGATGGGGCAGAGAAAAATAGTAAGACTTGAAAGAAAAAGCCACAAATTCTCCTTGACCAGATACCCAAATACTATGTCATTGGAGCCAAGTGAGCTGCTTGCTTAGCAATCACATATTTTAGCCTTTTCTTTTTGGCTTTGAGTCTGTTTTGATCTACTGGACATATTGTCATGGGAAGCTCTTCCAGAGGTCTGTAAATACTCACTTGAGCTGACCTGTTCCTTGGACTTGCCCAGTTCCTCTGCAGTCTTGGTGAATCACTTGGTGAGTCATTTGACCCTTCACTGAGTGCTGAAGCTGGAGAGAAGACTAGGCTGGGCAATCATCGTGTTCAGTATAGTATGACTCATTATCCACTCACTGTGAGATTGAGCGAATGCAATGGTGGCAGATTGAGATGTGAGTGGGTTACAGACCAGTCACATAGTAGAAGGGAGATGTTCCAAATGATATTTATCAAATCAGTAGCCAAATGTCCATGGGAACCAAAATACCAAGAGCAACAGGAATCTCTGGGCTGCCATGAGAGGACACTTCTGTAGAGCTGTAAAGATTATCAGAGAGGAGCAGAGGTGTGGAGGGAGTCATAGTCAAGAGCAAGATGGAAGAGAGGAATGACATTTGGAGGGGATGGAGTATGTGGAACGTTAGATCATGTCTCATGAGCAGTGTTTCTGCAGTCACCCCAGGGGAGTACTGAAGCCATGTAGCATGTAGACTTGACCTCTTACCAGCTGTAGAGCCATCCGTAAGTTAACTTCATATATCACAGGGATGATGTGTGGATGAAATGAAATAATGCATGGGGAGCCGTTGGATCATAGTGAAAGTGTAGTCCATGTGGGTTGTTCAAATAGCCTGGAGCTTCTCTGGCTTTTGTGGAAAAGACCAACAACACTGGCTCCTCTGGGCCGCACGGTCGGTTCCAGGCTCCCTAACTGCACATTCAAAGCCTTTCCCAAGTTGCCCTCAACATTCACATCTAGATTTATTTAGATAAGCAGGCCTTATTTGTATACTGTCCCTGCACATCTCACCACGTTGACCCACATTGCTCCTTTTGTAACGCCTGTCCTGTTTTTGTCAGTGTGAGTGCTGCCATTCATTCGGACCTCAGCTGAATCCACTCATGTCTGGGAAGCATCCCTGACTGATTCCCAAGTCTCCCTCCTTGGCATTCCTCTGCCCCTGGTGGCCTCATGCATTTCTCATGACTTTAGTCAGGTTTAGGTTCTCCTGTCTGCTCTTCAAGAGCCAGGTCTCGCTTTTGCACTTCTTTGTATTCCACACAATGATCTGCTCAGGATGCTGCTAGGTCACGTGGTACCGCTGACTCTGTCGCCAGGTAGAACTGAGTATGAATCCCAGCTCATTCGAATGTTTAGAGGGTATGCAGTTTCCAACAAATCACTTTATCTTCCTGAACTTCAGCTTCTTTGTAAAGTGGGGGCATCAATATCTGACCTGCAGAGTGTATACGAGGAGTAGGGATGATATGTGGATCATTTACCTGGCATACGGCAGGTGCTCAACAAATGGTACGCACTAGTGTTGTTAATGTTGTTATTATTGGTCCAATGAACTAATATTTGTATATCCTCTGTACCACCGGGTCATAGTGCTGAACAATTTCTCTTCTCAACAGTTATACAGCTCTGCCGAATTTGGGAGAAGGTGGCAGCTTATCCAGGAAGGTGTTGTGCCAAACAGGTTCTACTGGTAAGTCTCATTATTTTTGGTAACACATTAAGAAGTCACCTAGTAAATGAGCTGTGAAGGTTTTTTGTCACTGAGAGCTCTCACGTGAGGTCTGTCCTTTTTAGACATGCCCACATCCTCCTACATGGCAGAATGTGATGTTGGACTAGTCAGCATCTTAAGGGAATGTTAAAGCTGTGTCACAAATTACTCAATAAGCTCCAAATAGATCAGTGAGATTAGTGAACAGCAATGGCTTTGTAACTGTTGTTTTATTCTGGTTTGATGGGACTTGTGAAATAGACACTTAAAAAAACATTTTAATTCTGATCTTTATTACTAAAAGCACTATAAACACATACATTACAAATTCACATAAAGGTGTTCAGGGTAGATAAGTAGATCTTATTAGTCTAAAAGTAGCTCTTCCTCCTGTTCCTGATTTCACGTCTCCTAGGTCTCATCATGTGCGACACAACCAGCATTCTTAGGCTCTTATTTCTCCTTCCATGAATGTTCTGTGAGTTACCAAACATATGTATATTCTTCACTTGGGCTGCTATAACACAATACCATAGACTTGGTAGCTTAAACAACACATTTCTTCCTCATGGCTCTTGAGGCCAGGAGGTCCAAGGTCAAGATGCTGGCAGATTGAGCTCCTGGTGAAGACCGGGATATGTCAGAGGATATTACAAGATGTTTCAGAGGATAGTGCGGGATATTGCAGAGCGCTGCCTTCTCACTTTGTCTGCACACAGGACAGGGGAAGAGAGGAGCAGCAAAAGAAAGAAGGAAGCAAGGAAAGTAATATTCTTTCTTGTTTCTACCACCTATGCCCATCCTTCAGATGAAACTAGAGGTGGCTTTCCTCCCTGAGAATGGGTGGCCACAGCTGAAAAGAAGGGAGTGGTTCCTGGGTGGCTTAGTCAGTTGAGTATCCAACTCTTGAATTTGGCTCCGTCCACAATCCCAGGATCCTTGGATCAAGCCTCACAACAGGCTCCATGTTGAGTGTGGAGCCTGCTTAGGATTCATTCTTTCTCTCTCTCTCCCCCCTCTCATGCTCTTGCTCTCTCTCTCTCTTTCTGTAAAATAAGAAAAAAAATGTAAAAAGAAAAACAAAAGGGAAAAAAGAAGTCCCTTTCCTTCTTTGTTTCCAAGGGCCTAGATCCTGGCAAAGCAAGAACAAAGTAAGAAGTAGTCTAGTACGATGTTGACTTTATTTATCAGCCACTTTTGAATTTGCCATTTAACCCCTGCCCAAAGATGTGACTACCTTACTTAACCTAATCTGCCCATAGAAAGGACATTTAGATTGCTCTTAGACATTTGCTGGTATCAACAGTACTCTAAGAATGGGCTCAGACAAGGGTTTCAATACTTAATGTCCACATCATTCAGAATCATTGGAACCATGACCTTCAAGGAGCCCCCAAGCTCCCTGCTTGTTGTGTGTCTCCCCTTTACTCCTCTTGAAATTACACTGTCTCTCATCAGCCTTTGGGCTTTCAGGCACCTGATGGCTCCCCAAACCCTCCCCAGTTCTCTCACTAAGAGCAATGCATTTTCATCTTTCTCATTTTCAAACCCTGCCTTAAATACCCCTGTGGGAGTTGAAAGCCCAAGGAAATGCATTAGAGGAGTCTCTTTTAACACACTTGTGAAACTGCCTGAGAAAGTGAAGGGCAAATCATTTGCAAACAAACTGGCTCAAAGAGAACACATAGAAAACTGTGTATGGGACAATACCTTTTTTTCCCCGCCTTGTAAAGAGACATTGATAACTAAAGTAGATCCTGGGTGCCTCAGCTGGTTAAGTGTCCAGCGTCAGCTCTGGTTATGATCTCATGGTTTGTGGGTTCAAGCCCCAAGTCAGGCTCTGTGCTGACAGCTCAGAGCCTGGAGCCTGCTTCAGATTCTGTGTCTCCCTCTCTTTCTGCTCCTCCCCTGCTCACACTCTGTCTCTCTCTCTCTCTCAAAAATAAATAAACAATGTTTTTAAAGAGAGACATTGATAACTAAAGAAGGTTTTTGTTTTGCAAAAGCTGTTCACCTCTTTCCCCTGCTGCTCTTGCTCAGAGGTGGTTTGAGCATTGCTTTCAGGGTCCTTGCTGGCCCCTCTTTTCTCCAAGAATTCCCTTCTAGCTGTGACTTAGTCTCCCCTCTCTGGCAGGTGTTTCTTGTTGTCTTATTCATTCTGTCTTACTCACAAGTATGAAAGGCATCAACCTTGCATCTCCATCTGTTTTGCCTTGTAAATTATGAAGTCATTTTTTGGAAAGAGGGTCCATGTTTTTTTGTTCTGTTTTTGTTTTCATTCTCTCTCTGACTTGGTGTTCCATGTGCATAGTTTGCCAATGAGGAAGTTTAAGGGGCAGATCTTTCCTCAAATCCTGCTTCCCAGTGACTTCAAATAGCAGCCTGTGCACCCAGCAAAAGAAAGGAGAAAGTTGCAATTCACAAAGGACTAGAAGGACATATGTTCCTATCAATAGAAACGAAGGAAAGCACTGACTAAAAAGATGGACAAGGAAAAAGAACTAAGATGGGACTATTTCCTGTGTAAGTGGTACATGGTACACAATATTTTCTAGCTCATGGAAGGTCTTATTCACAAACAGCATTTTGAGGCGAATGGACCAATCATTTCTTTAACTGGTGCTACTGCGATCCATTTTTTATCTATTCTTTGAATAAGGGTCTTTTTTCTGAAAGCCTGATTAGCAAAGCCCTTTTAACCATATGTCATAATATAATTATCTTTATAAAAATGATTGTGGATGAATCCTGATTAATCTGTTAAGTAAAATAAATAATACCCCTCCTTCTAGCTTTGGGAACAGAGAGATGCATCTTGTCCATTCAAGCCCCACATAGTGATAAGCATGATTCAGACTTAAGCTATTTAATTCTTATAAAAGTTTAATGAAGTAATGGAGTAAGGCTTGCATTATCATCGTGAGCAGATAGGGAACTTGTGGCATGGAGAGGTTAACTAATTTAGCCAAGGTCACACAGCCAGAAAGTAGCAGAGCTGGGATTCAAATGCAGATAGTCTGGGTCCAAAGCCCATACTCTTCTAAATCAGTGGATTCCATTGCCTCTACCTCTTGGCATTTTTTTTCTGGGCAGAAGCTATGAGCCCTGGAAATTCAGCCCATTCAGGCAGATGAGAAGAGAAAACCCAAAGCTCTTTTGGCCATGCTGCCTGCATGAGTATCTCTCCAACTGGGCTTGGCAGATGGCTCCCCGGGGTCCTTTAAGCTCCTTGGTTTTTCCAGAGAAGGCATGAGAACTTGTGAATTGCACAGTGCACATGACTGTTGATGAAAATCTCTTGATCTCTGGCCACATGGTCTGTATTTCTGACTAAGCAACTTCCTGAGGCTGGCAGCAAAGGTGTCAGTCAAAGCAATATTTATTAGACTCACTCCTGGAAACCAATTGCTTCCAATGACATGGGAACTAGGGGGCTATCTAGGATTGCTCAGCAAGCTTAATTACAAGAGGCCCCCTTTAATCATTTTTGCTTGGAGCCTGACTGCAGGGATGTGGAAAGACCTGAGAGCAACTTTTCTGGTGATGAATCATCTAGTGTAAGGGACTCTGGGTAATAACATAGCATTTCCCATAGAGAAAAATGAAGATGAATTCATATCTTTTCCTCATCACCTAGTACACTTGAGAAATATCTATTCTGGTTGGCAATAGCGATGCCGCCTCTGAAAGTAGTTGATGGCAATTAGAAAATAATTATGGAACGTAAGACCTTATTCTTAAGTTATCACAGCAGTCCTGTTAGTACTACCATAACTAACATAAATATGAACTGTCCTCCATGGAGTTCATATTGTTTTTAAAACAGATATATATATATATATATATATAGCAGCTTATAAAACATATCTTAGTACAATATGGCCCTTACAAGAGTAGGTGTCCTTTATATTTAACTAACTGTGATAGCAGTCTTGTTCTTTACTATGTCAGAAATCAATTACACTGGGAGGCAGTACAGTCTGGAGATTAAGGGGCTCAGAGATACTGAGGTATGAATTCTAGCTTTGCCATTTACTCAGGAAGGGATCCCAGGGAAGTTACTCCTGTGTGTCTCAGGTTTTTCCTCTGTGAAGTGGAAATAATTAATACCTACATCATTAGATGAGATGTTTCTGATGAACTTGTTACATTCCTTACACCTAAGAATTGTATTAAGTGCCCACCAACTAACAGTAATAATATTCCTAATAGTGGCTGACCTACATCTACTAGTTTTACGCCCCCCCCCATGTTGGCTTCATTCTCAGGTTGGTTTTCCCACTTGTGGTAGTGATGGACATTATCAGTTTTACTTTACATTCTAACAGTTTAGAAGCCTCATCAAACCAGCCTTCCTCTTTCCTCGCATTTCTAGGCATCAGATCTGAATGGTTAAGGCTATACAAGGCAGTGCATTACTTGTGTGGGTCAGGGAACTGAAACAGGTGATGGCATTCAGTCCCAGGCAAACTGCCTGGTTCAATGTTAGGGGAGAAATGATTGCAAAACAGAAGGAAAATGGGATCTTTTAAACAAAAAGCAAGAATAGATTTTTACTAGGGAAAAAAATACAGATGGGAGAACTGAGCATCAGCAAGGTAGAGTTCCATAATAGGGATTGGTATTAAGTTACTAGAATGATCTGGGTGCATGACACATCATACCATTTGATCCTTATAACAAGTTTGTGAGGTAGGGATTCTTATCCTCATTTTCATGAAATAGAAAAATGATGTATTTTATCCAACATAATATATATAATATGTAATACAGCCAAGTTTTGAAACTGGGTCTGTCTGAGCCCACAGCCCTTGCTAACAGTAGTAAAAATCAGCCCTATAGTTAAGAGTTATCTCAAACCTGCATCCTCCAATAATAACGGTTTGATAGTTTAATAGGGAAGAGCCAAGTTTTTGCTTTGACATTGAACAAAGACACAGAGCTGGAAGATCACTGGTAACCCAAATGCTTGAATAAAGTGAAGTTCCTGCCAAAAATTCACTATTAGAAGTTGCTGAATGTGGCCTTGTTGGGATTTGAATCAACTTTTTAACAAAGCAATGGGAGGCAGTTTTCATTATAAACCACTCAGCAATCTATTATCTATGCAAAAGACAAGGCAGTCTTAGAGCTATTTCACTTAATTAAAAATAGGTTCAGACTTATCTTATTGATTATGTTGCTCTGACATATAGAAGGCTGCTGGAAGCAGGGACAGTTGAATGGTGATTACGTATATTTTGTGACTAATTCACACACAGAAAATTAAAAGTTGACTCAACAATGAGCCTTTGTATTCTGGGATGCCAGCCTTGTTTCAGTTATGTCCCTCAGGGGACACATGACAGCTGTATCGTGCAGCAGAGACACAGGAATATTCGCAAATCTACATTCCATGCTTTTGAGGATGTATACACATTGTCATCCATTCCCATGATTCAGTGTCAGTCCATACAAATGACTCCCCATTCCATACCTTTGGCAACGAGTCCCATTTGTTGAGCACTCACTGTGTGTCAAGCCCTATGCTAAGTGCCTTGCATACATTGTTTCATTCAGTCCTCAAATCAGTGATCAGAAATAATTTAGTCATCAAAACTTTTTCAAGATATGTGATAGAAAAATGCAACCTGTCTTAAGGAAAAAAAATTTTAAGAGATAAGGGCTCATAGATCTAGAAAGTCTAAAGTCCAACTTTATCTAGACTCCACTGATTCAGAGGCTCCTTAAGTTGATCAAATCTTGATATTTCAGCTCCACCCTCCTCAATGTTAGCTTCACTCTCAGACAGGCTTTCTTCCTGGTAGTGTCTAGCAGCTAACATTTTCCAGATTTACGCCAGTAGAAAAGAAAATACCTCCTTGCTTGGTGGTCCAGTAGAACTCCTGGGATTAGGCAAACCATGAGAGACTCTTGAATGCTGACAAAAACTGAGGACTGATGGATGTGAGTGGGAGCGGGGGATGGGCATGAAGGGGGACACTTGTGGGGATGAGCACTGAGTGTTATGTGGAAACTAATTTGACAATAAAGTATTTGTAAAAAAATTAAAAAAAAATAAAAAAATAAAAAAAAAATAAAAAAAAACTCCTGGGATTAAATCTCATAGTCTTTGATGAGGTAACATCCTCACATCTAGACCCGGGGATAGAATCAATTCCAGTAAACCACATGGACACAAAGTAAGGAAAGGCGATATCCCAGAAAGAGTGAGTAATTTTACCAAAGGAAGTGAGCTTAATGGGATAATGTCAACAAGAGGTTCCCATTGCTGGTAAGTGTTTTAATCCCAATTTTTGGATGAGAAATAAATAAGAAGATAAATAAGAAAAAAAAACCCAGAGAGATTAAATAATCCTGACTCATGTTATGTATTAATAAATTATGGTGACAGGATTTAAACCCAGATCTGACTGGCTAAAGAGAACCATGCTGTGTTCCCTCCAATGTGCCTTCACAAGGCCCGCTGTGCTAGGGGCCAGTAAAGCCTAGCTTGAGCCCCAGCTCTCCTGGAAGCTTTTCTGAAGGACCTGCTCCACAGATCTTTCTTCTCACTCACAACTGTTATGTTAGCAAGCATTTCCTTTTGACCTCATACACATGGGGCCCAATGCCCAGTCATTAGAGCCACAGTTGTCTATATACCTGGACTGTTGTTCCTACACAGAGTTCTCTGTCTAACTTCAGGCATAAGACTCAGATGCATAAACTTGGGCTGGTGGCATCTGGCTATGTCAGAGAACACGTCAGGACTTCAGGTGGTCTCTCCGTGATTCTGACTCGTATCACTACCACTCAAGCTCAAGTCTTTATTGAACTTGTTGTTGTAAAACACTATGTTGTCAAAATAACTAGAAAATTGGGTGTACTTCATTAGTAAGGGAGCATGACTATTTTTTGAAGACACTCTACCTCATCCTTCACCCAAAGCTCTGAAGTGGGTCTTCGTTTGCCAGAAACTTCTAAGCAAACACCATCACTAGCTTCCAGTTCACTAGCTTTCAATCATGAGCTGGGGATGGGACATCTCACAGTAAGGAACTGGGTTTTGATGCATAGGCATCTGTATTTCTGTGTATCCTCTAATCCAGCCTTAGCATTTTTGACCCACGTTCGTTCGCCTCTGTTCTCTTACCTCCTTTTATATGTTGATTTTCCAATCCCCATCACTTCTACCTCCATGAAGTTACACCTAACCACTTTCTCTTTTATTCTCCTTAGCTTTACTCGGGCTCATTAGGAGTAGTGAAAAAGCCCCCCTCTCCTCATGGCATACTAATGCCTAAGGAATCTTGTAAGCATTTCCCTGATCAAGCATTTGCCTTGTTCTTCATTGCTTATAACATAAAATTAAAAAGAGTAGGAACATAACTAGATTCTTGCCAAGCTGAGTTTGAATGCACATTTTTCTGACCTCCCCTCCCCATCCTCCCAATTCTGTGTGCTAAATTCCAGAAGGCCAGATAAATAATTCTAAGCCCTGATTAGTCTATGGACCAGTTTATCCCTCTTATCTCTCTGGCTTTATAAATATGCCTACCTGGGGGATAAACTGTCCTTTTATTTTTTTTAGCAATGATTAATTTTTACCACTTACTCTGTGTTAGGACAGTTTTGATCTTTGAATACAAAAATTATGGGTGAGTATTTTTATCATTGTTAGGATCACAGTATTGGATCTTTACAGCCTTATACTGATGCCTGCCTTTACCCTCAGAACCTTCATCAATTCATGCTTCTTGTTTTTCTAGGCAAGAAGATTCTCTTTCTTTGAATTTAAATGTGATTATGTCACAAATAAAATGCAGTGCATCATAAAATGTGGTGTACCGCGGGTCTGTACATGGGATTGTTGGGAGGAGCACAGGCTTAGAGTCAACATAGCGACTCTATGAAAACTACTAACAGAAAATGACTAACAGAATGAAAAAGGACATATAATTTTTTATTAAGTAACTTAGCACTTAGGTTTTACAGATCTGTCTTTTTATTTCCTCATTTCCCTGTCCTGCTAATAGATAATTTGGTAAGGACCAAGACTGTCTTTAGCACATCTCTACCCATTCTGTGTATGGAAGTAAATGTAACGGCAGACCTTAGTGTATTGCGCATGTGCACGCGCGTGTGCACACAAACACACTCAAGGTACTGATTTCATCGAATGCACACCTGTATGTGTATGCACACACATAAACCCACAAACACATCCAGATTGAAACACATCTTGAATGGACTCCATTTGTTAAATCAGGGAGCAATAATAGATCACCTGTATCTCTTTCCAGCCTGAAAAGGTGGTGCCCGGGTGTCTGTCAGTTAAGGATCTGACTCTTGGTTTTGGCACAGGTCATTATCTCATGATTCATGAGTTCAAACCCCACACTGAGCTTTGTACTGCCAGTACAGAACCTGCTTGGGATTCTCTCTCTCATTCACTGCCTCTCCCCGTCTGTGNTTTAGATACATATAATACATAATGAGTAAATATTGACCATCATCTAAAAGAAGAATAGAGAAGAGTTGGGCATTAGTTTCTGGAATGTGGCAATCTCATTTTGACAACCAATTTCACAATTTATATTTTCAATGAAATTTTTTAAATTTAAATTTTAGCTAACATATAGTGCAATATTGGTTTCAGGAGTAGAATTCAGTGACTCATCACTTAACATATATCACCCAGTGCTCATCACAACAAGTGCCTTCCTTAATACCCATCACCCATCTAGCCCCACCTCCCTCCATCAATCCTCAGTTTGTTCTCTATCTTTAAGAGTCTCTTGTGGCCTGTTTCCCTGTCTTTTCTCCCCCCACCTTTCTCATATGTTCATTGGTTTTGTTTCTCAAATTCCACATATAAGTGAAATTATATGATATGTGTTTTTCTCTGATTGACTTATTTAGCTTAGCATAGTACTTTCTAGCTTCATCCACATCATTGCAAATGGCAAGATTTCATTCTTTTTCATGTCTAATATTCCATTTGTGTGTGTGTGTGTACACATCTTCTTTATCCATTCATCAATTGATAGACATTTGGGCTCTCTCCATACTTTGGCTATTGTTGACAATGCTTCTATAACATTATACCAATGTATAACATTGGGTATAACATTGGCATGCATGTACCCCTTTGAATCTATATTTTTTTATCCTTTGGATAAATACCTAAGTGTGCAATTGCTGGATCGTAGGGTAGTTCTAGTTTTAGTTTTTTGAGGAACCTCCATACTTTTCTTCAGAGTGGCTATACCAGTTTGCGTTCTGATCAACAGTGCAAGAGGGTTCCTCTTTCTCCACATCCTTACCAGCACTTATTGTTTCTTCTGTGGTTAATTTAGCCTTCTGACACGTGTGAGGTGGTATCTTACCATGGTTTTGACTTGCATTTCCTTGATGATCAATTGTGTTCAGCATATCTTCCTGTGTCTGTTAGCCATCTGGATGTCTTCTTTGGAAAAGTGTCTATTCATGTCCTCTGCACATTTCTTCCCTGGATTATTTATTTTTTGGATGTTGAGTTTGTTGAGTTCTTTATAGCTTTTGGATTCTAACCTTTTATCCAATATGTCATTTATGAATATCTTCTCCCATTCTCTAGACTGCCTTTTAGGTTTGCTGATTGTTTTCTTCGCTATGCAGAAGCTTTTTATTTTGATGAAGTCCCAACCTTTCATGTTTGGTTTTGTTTCTCTTGTCTTCAGTGATGTGTCTGGTAATAAGTTGCTCAGGCTGATGTTAAAGAGGTCATTGATTGTGTTCTCCTCTAGGATTTTGATAGTTTCCTGTCTCACATTTAGGTCTCTCATCCATTTGAATTTGTTTTTGTGTATGGTGTAAGAAAGTGGTCCAGTTTCATTCTTCTGCTTGTTGCCATCCAGTTTTCTCCGGCACCATTTGTTGAAGAAGCTGTCTTTTTTTCATTGGATATTCTTTTCTGCTTTGTCGAAGATGGGTTGATCATAGCGTTATGGGTCCATTTCTAGGTTTTCTATTCTGTTCCATTGATCCATGTGTCTGTTTTTGTGACAGTACTATACTGTCTTGATGACTACAGCTTTATAATATAGCTTGAAATCCGGAATTGTGATGCCTCAATTTTGATTTTGTTTTTCAGGATTGCTTTGGCTATTTGGGATCTTTTGTGGTTCGATACAAATTTTAGGATGTTTTGTTCTAGCTCTGCAAAAAATGCTGGTGGTATTTTAACAGGGATTGCATTAAATGTGTAGATTGTTTTGGGTAGTGTAGCCATTCTAACAATGTTTGTTTTTCTAATCCATGAGCAAGGAATACTTTTCCATTTATTTATGTCCTCTTCAATTTCTTTCATAAGTGTTCTCAAGTTTTCAAGTACAGATCTTTTACCTCTTTAGTTAGGTTTTTTCTTAGATATCTTATTGTTTTTGGTGCAATTGCAAATTGCAATTGCAATTGCAAATTGCACCAAAAGTCAATTCCTTGATTTCTTTTTCTGCTGCTTCGTTATTAGTGTATAGAAATCCAACGGACTTCTGCACATTGATTTTATGTTCTGTGATTTTGGTGAATTCATGTATTTGTTCTGGCAATGTTCGGGTGAAGCCTTTTGGGTTTTCTATGTAGAGTATCATGTCATCTGCAAATAGTCAAAGTTTGACTTCTTCCTTGCCAATTTGGATGCCTTTTCTTTCTTTTTCTGTCTAACTGCTGAGGCTAAGATTTCCAGGACTATGTTAAATATTAATGGTGAGAGTGGACATCTTTGTCTTCTTCCTGACCGTAGGGGAAAGGCTCTCAGTTTTTCCCCATTGAGGATGATGTTAGGTATGGGTAATATATGGTCTTCATGATGTTGAGGTATGTTCCATCTATCCCTGTTTTGTTGAGGATGCTGTATTTTGTGAAATGCTTTTTCCCCCTCCATTCACAGAATCATATGGTTCCTATCCTTTATTTTATTAATGTGGGGTATTCCATTGATTGATTTGTGAATTCAGTGGGAATTTTTAATGCAGACATTAAACATTAACATTCTATTGCCCCAGAATCAGGAACAATGGATAGAAAATCAGCTTAGTGTTTAATTTTATAGCTTCTCAATTACTTAGAAGCCCTCGCTACTCGGTTCCTTTAATTTATATCAATTGAGTGAGTAATTTTTAGATGTAACACCTGGCCGTGAACCTAGAGGAAACACAGTCCCTGTCCTGGAGGAGTTTGAAGCTGCTGAGTTGGGACTGCAGTGGGACTCCCTCTGGGAGTTAAAGACCAGCATCTGGCTTGGGGCCTGAGGGCATGAGGTTGGCAATCTAGAAGAATAGCTGGACATAGAATTTGGGGAGGGAAAGCAAAGACAACCAGACAGAACTTGCCAGCCCTTTTTTGCTGTCTCTTGGCACCTTGAACCAAAATGAGCTTCCAAATGAAATGGCTGCTGCTTCCCTTCTGTCTCCCACATCTCATATGTACTTCCTTCTGGTCAGTTCTTATCTGAAACTATAGAGACTCTGGGAAATATGGTTGTAGGTTGGCCAAGTTGATCCAGTACAAAATCACTGCAGTCTACCGCTTGAAAACTTGATACCTGGCACATCTTTTAAAACCATATATAATCTCCAAATAAAAACAAAAACATAATTATGCTTCACCTGACAGTGAAGGGATTATATCCCATGCAACTTAAAACATGATAAATGCCTCACCAAAAAAGATGAGAAAAAATTGCAAATGTCACATTGTTTTCAGGTGATATTCCTCTTTTAGCTGAGTCATGCTTCCCCTTTTTGTATTCGGTAACCAAAATACCAAGATGTAAGGTTAGTCATTATTAACTCATCTCATGTTGAAACATTGAGAAATGGGAAGAGGAGAAGGAAAAAAATAAAGACACGCACAAATATATATTCATATTAAGTTATGGTGAGTGGTGTTTCTCAGGAATGGTTTTTAAGGAAAGAGACTTGTCTCTTGATAGGCCAAAGATGAGAAGAAATTGACCAAAGAGATAATATAGTGAAATACCTAGAATACTGCTTGGAACATACCATACATCATCAACTCTAAAATCCCAGTGAATGAAGATACCTTTATTTTATGTATTGTCAGAAAAACCCCTGCCAGTTATCATTTCTTTTTTTTAATGTTTATTTTTGAGAAGTGGGGATGGAGTGGAGAGAGTGGGAGACACAGAATCTGATGCAGGGCCCAGTACAGAGCCCAATGCAGGGCTTGAACCCACAAACCACCAGATCATGACCTGAAACGAAGTCAACATTTAACCGACTGAACCACCCAGGTGCCCCTAAGCATTATCATTTCAATGATTATTAGACACCAACAGATTTAAGAAATGTTAAAATGAAAAAAAAATGAGCATTTTGGAATGATAAAATAGGTCCTCAATACATATTTATTGAATATATGAAAACTTAAGAATGAATATGAGGATGAGGCAGCCATAGATTTCTACTTCTCAAATCAAAGGTTAGATAAGGTTGTCTTAATAGGTAACTAATAAGATATGGGACGGTAAATTCTAAACAGAATGATCGAGAAGACCCAGGAACTGGCTTATTTGACATGGTAGGAAAGAAAGGCAGAGCAGACAGAGGAAGACCTTAAAACCAACTCTTTGATCATTGAGTCCATATAGATGACCAGCCCTGATGTGGGATTTTTAGAGAACTTTGAAGCTGTCATGAACTTTGAATCTGTCACATATGACCTCCTATGAGTTGCAGGAGTCCCTTCTACACAATTCTAGATAAATGGCTAAACACAGCTTTTTGGATTGAGAATGAACTTTGTCTATCTGTCTGTCAAGATCTCTCTTTCTCTACAGAGAATAACCAGAGGAAATGGACCTGTCCCACTGTTTTTTATCATTTGGCTCTGGCACTTAAAACATCAACATCTCTAAACAAAGCAATTCCATAATTTAGAGAAAGCTGTCAAGGTTTTCGCAGGCATGGCAAGATGTGCCCTGGGGTGGAGGACAGAACCTGCTGCAGCATTTATGAAATTTATGGTAAAGGGTTTTCCATGAGTGCCTGAAGTTTAAGGCAGATAAATACCAGAAGACAAATTCTACCAATAATTGAATTACAAAGCCATTATCATGTGCTGAACAGAGCAATTTTATGACTCTATTGTGACAAGATGAAACTTGTTAGAATATTTATGTGCCTGGGATAGCTTCTGCATCACTAACCCAGAGAACAAACTAGCTCTTTCAGAATGTGCCTCCTATGAGCAGTTAGCCTTCCTGAATTTGGTAGCCAAGGAAAACGAGGTGCCTAAGAGAGAGGAACCCAAAGCAGACAACAGCGTACAGCCACATCAGTCAGAGCTTCACATCCCCCCTCACCCTTCAACAGTTCCTGGGCCAATAGATTTATGTTGTCAGCTTCAATCAGTTTCCTCCCACAGTAGCCAGGGCAGCTCTAGAATCAGGAAAAACTGGCTGTCCACGTTGCTTTCTACTTCTAAATAAATGAAGAGTAAGAACATCTCAGTAATAAGAGCCACTTTTCCGATCTAATCATTTTTAAATAGTATAACTTTATTTTTGTGATAGTTGAAATCTATGAATCATAAACTTACACTAGTTGGAATGCTACAGTAGTTTACCCACTTTACGTGATAGAATAACACGACTCATCCATTCCATGTGATGACAGTGATTTAGAAAGGACACATCACTTTCTTATTTATAGTAGTTTTCCTCTAAGTATATCCTTGGGAGATTTGAGTACATTTTTCCCTCTAACTTTTTACTTCAAAATAATTTTAGAATTAAAGATTGCAAAGATAGAATGGAGAGTTCTCATATAATCTTCAGTCAACTTCTCTTAAGTTATTGTGTTTTATAACCATGGAGCAGTATTTACAACTAAGAAATTAACACTGGTAAAAGGCTGTCAACTGAACAGGAGATTTTATTTGGATTCCCCCACATTTTTTACTAATGTCCTTTTTCCCCCAAAATCTCACATGGCACTTAATTGTTATATCTGTTAGTCTCTTTCAATCTGTGACAGGTCCTCAGTCTTTTCTGGTCTTTGATGACCTGGACAATTTTGAAGAGTACTAGCCAGATATTTTTTAGAATGTACCTGAAATTGGGTTAGTCCAATATTTTCTCATGATTACAGGGTTTTAGATTGTTGGAAAGAATATCACAGGAATGATATGCTCTTCTCATGACATCATATCAAACAATACAGTATATAAGTATGTCTTATTACCAATGATGTTAACCTTGATCACTTAAGGTAAGGTCTGCCAGGTTTCTCCATTGCAGAATTACTGTTTTTCCTGTTCCATACTCTGTTAAAAGCAAATTACTAAGTCCAGTGCATTCTCAAGGGAAAGAGAATTAAGCTCCAACTCTTTGCAAGAAGAGCATCAAAAATTTTGTGAACATATGTTAAAAACACCACAATAATTAATAAATATTTTGGGGAAGATACTTAGAGGCTATGCATTTTGCCCACTAATTTTAGTATTAATCAGTGGATCTTGCCTGTGGCAATTATTTCTGTGACATTCTGATGATAGTTTCTTATTTGGGTCATTTCTTATTATCGGTATTAATTGGAATTCTCCTATAAGGAATAATTGTCCCATCTTGATCATTTATTTATTTATACCTGTGATTAGTTGCTCATCTAACAAGGTGACCAGAAAAGATGATGAATAAGCCCAATTTTGAATGATGTTTGTTGTCTCTTTAGGTATCTCTGTGCCTTCTCTCTGGGCTAGTTGGAACACAATCCCTATTAGACACTATATGCCATTAAAGTGCCATTTGCGAATTAAAGGCAAGATTGCTCTGTCTAATAAAATCATTTTTAAAAGAATATTTTAGGGTATGACCTGGGATGAAGATCTCAGAGGGAAATGGATTTTCCTAGTAACACAATTCCTTTATTGGTCCTAGAGGAGGGGATTCTGCTCTGTATTTCTGGGCTCCCCCGTTTGTTCAATTCAGCATCTCACACCACCTTCACCATCAGGACGGTGACTTGGAGGTACTCGCCGTTACACACACACACACACACACACACACACTTCTTCCTTTTCCCATCTTCTTGGTCTTCACCAAAGGAAAAAGCATGATTTGCTGCTTGGCACCAAAAACCAAACTTCTGTGAAAGAGTACTGACCTCTGTGGTTTTAATTCCCAAAACAAAGGTGCCTGGTTGGCTCTGTTTGTAGAGAATGTGACTCTTGATCTCGGTTGTGAGTTTGAGTCCCACATTGGGTATAGAGATTACTCAAAAAAATATCTGTAATTACCAGAACAAATAATTCAGGTTCCAAACTTAACCTATTAAAAATATATGAAAAAGAAAGTACAATCAATGGGTAAATATCCTAAACAATTTAATCTGCTTTATAAATGAAAACTTAAGTAAAAACATTTCTGTGGATATAAGGCCCATGAACATGATAGGCAGTCCATAAAGAAAAAAAAAAGACAACATGAAAATGTTGACTCTCAGAAATCAGAAATAAAAAGACAAAAACAATATACCATTTATTAAACTATCAAAGGCATAGACTTTTTAAAGAAGATAATACTTAGCTTTGGTGAGGACTTGGGGAATGGACTCTCCATATGCTCTTCTTAGGAGCATAATTTATATAAATTTTCTGGAGGACAATTGGACAGCATAACAGGAGTCTTAAATGCTTGCCCTCTTTGAGTTAGTGAAATTCTCTCTTTTAAAAATTCTGCCTATTAAAAAAAATCGCATGATTAGAGAGACAGACAAATATTTACCTGCAAAGATAATCAGCACAGTATTATGTATAGACACTACTGGTACTCAGTGGTCAGCCTATCAGTTAAGTAAATTACAGAATACTGTTACAGCTGGCAAAATAGTACATTCCAATATAATGGTATGTTATGCTGTGTTCCAGTATTATGTTATGCAAAAATTATTTTTTAAAAAAGGAATGCCTACAGAAGCATAGAAAAAGTACCCTAAAGGATCAACAACAAAATGTTAAAGGTGATTGTTTCCAGATGAAAAGACTGTGTGAATGTTCTATTTTCCTTTATATACCTTGGTCCGCTTTCTGTTATATTTTTAATGAACACATATTATTTTTACAATTAGATTTCCTAAAGCAGTGTTATTTAAATAAATTACACCAATTATAATAAGAATAGGGCAGTCAAGCATATTTTCCAGCTGGAGAATTGAGGGTGGGTGGTGGTGTTGGAGGGAGACAAATAACAGGAAAGCTTGGTGACCTGCAGAGTAGCCACTAGACGTAATCTCTCCTTTCCTGCCCCTTTCTTCATTTTTATCAAGTCTCCCCCGTTCCATCGAGGCCTCTTCTTCTCTTTGCTTGCTCTTCACTATCTCCTCTTTCATGACCTTTCCCTTCTGTCCCTCCCTCTCCNTCTTCATTTTTATCAAGTCTCCCCCGTTCCATCGAGGCCTCTTCTTCTCTTTGCTTGCTCTTCACTATCTCCTCTCTGCTTCCCCCATTCTAACTTCCCCTCTCTGCTTCCTCTCTTCTCTTTCTGTCACGCTGAGATGTTTTTGACTCTACCTTTAGAATCTGCACCCAGAGTGGATTATTAAGTAAAAAAAAATTTTAATGTATGTTTTACGCTTTCCATCATCACATTGTTTCCTCAGCCAAGCAGTTAATACGAGTTCAAAGGCACATTGACACTGGCCTTCAGAGCACTTTCACAGGGTATCATCGCCGTGTTTGCCCAGTTCTAAATCCCTGGACACCTCGTTCTCAGAACTCCAGAAGTTCTTTGTAAATAAGCAAAGCCCTTGGGAGAGTAACTGCCATGTGACTCCCCAGGAATTTGTACCCCTGCTGTGATGAATCTGATTTCTTCCTGTGTCTAACTGGATTCTGTCCTTGCTTCTCTCCAGGCTTTACCGACTGGGTTACTTTCCCTTCTCCATTGAGGAGCTTGTGAGCTGTAGCCTCTTGGGGTATTTTTTCTGCAGTATCAATACCCAGGAATAAAACCAAGGAATGTTTTTGTTTCACAATAGGCTCAGGAAGTAAAGCAGAGCTATCCAAGAATGATTAAACCAGGCTTAGGTAGGGGCCAGGGACCTGCCGGTCCAGTGCAGAGACTAACACTGTGTTTCTCAGAATTGTCAGAACTTACTGTCATTTTTCAAGTAACTGCAGAGAAGCCACCTTCACACTTAGAACCCCTGATATTTGAGGATCTAAACTAAACTTAATTACCAGGATATTTTCAGATTCGAGGACATGGAACCTGTTCACTATTCCTGGGTCCACACTTCCCTCATGCCCACCACACATGCTTTAGTTCGTTGGGGTTGCTATAACAAAATACCACAGGCTGGATAGCTTATAAAGAACAGAAGTTACTCTCACTGTTCTGGGGACTGGGAGTCTGAGATCAGAATCCAGTGATATGGGGGTCTGATAAAGGCCCTCTTGAGTGGATGACAGATGGCTGGTTACCTCCTTGCTGTGTTCTCACGTGGTAGAATGGGCAAGGGGGCCCTCTCTGGTCTCTTTTATATAGGCACTAATCACCTCCCCAAACCCCCACATCCTAATACCATCTCCTTGGAAGTTAGGTTTCAACATATAAATTTGGAGTGGGGGAGACACAAACATTCAAGCCATAGCAGCACATACCCTTTGCAGAATGTCAAATTGTCTGAAGTTTTCCTGTCATTTCTCCTTACCTTTTTGGTGTAAGACACACACATTATCTTTTGAGTTAATTCCTTCTTTGTGGAGAAACTAAGAAGTAAAAAAACAAAAACAAAAAAGCAAGGAATTGTTTTTCATGAGAAGGATCATTGGAGTAAGTTAACCTGGATTAGTCATTTAAACCTTGACACTATCTGAGTGGTGTGACCTTGGATAAGGTATTTGCTCTCTTGAAACCTTGGTTTCCTTAATTATGGCATATGGTGTTCAAATTAGTTAACCTCTAACAGACTTTTCATCTCAAAAGGATCCCTTAATTTATACTGTTGACAATAGTGATAGCTTCACCTACTGTTTCTTTTACTCTTCACAACAGTTTTTTTAATGAAGTCTTATTATTAATGTTCTTCTTACAGATGATACATAGAGCTGTAGAAAAATCAGAAATCCTAAGTTCTGATCTGATTGTGTCATATATTAGCTCTGTGCCCTTAGGCAAGTAAATTGCTTTCAGAGCTACCAGCAGCTTTCTCTTATCTCATCATTATTTTTCCTCAATTTGTATCATGTGTGAATTTTGTAGACACACAATAGGTATTCTTATCCAAGTTGTTGACAGTTGATGAGCAGGAAGCCAACAAGGGCACAGCCTTGCAAGCCCCGTGTGGTTATCAATTCTGCACTTGACTGATGGGCACCAGCCATTGATCAACACCATACGACAGTGGTGTTTTTGATGTAGTTAATGCTTCTTATAGTTTGTATATATCTTGTCCTAATCAACTCTCTAGAAAAAGCATCACATTAACCAGGACTCTTCTGATGACCTTTGTCTTGAGAGCCAAGCTGTGTGGGTAGTGGAAGGGGGAACCCTTGGCTACAGAAGAGGAAATTCAGGGGGTCAGCCACTAATACCTACAGTGATTTGTTCCTTCTCTCTGGAGCAGAGAGAACCACTTGCTTCCGTGGGCTTTGTTTATAGAGAAAGCCTGTGGGAACATTAGTGCTCCTTCCAAAACAAAAAGCAGGCAACAGTTTCCAACTCCCCAGCCTCTGTTACTCTGCAGATCCCTGTTCCCTGCTCCTCATGCCATTAACTGCAATTCTAAATCTGAATAAATAGGTGCTACCCCGTCATGGTGTTTATTTTTTAATACTTGCTCTGCGGTTATCTATATCAGGACATTTTGTGGCTCTGCAGCATTTATTGAGCACTATATTAAACTGGTATAAACTCAGACAAAATGCCAAGTGAGTGATAAACTAGTGACATTTCTGAGTTTCTCTGTAGAAAATGTCTACAAAGACTGCATTTGGCTGATTGCATTTCAGAAGGCTGACGTTGCACTGTTAACATCGAAGTGCACTATATCAGGACTGATTGTTTTATTTGCATTCTTGACTTTAACAATCCTTAGATTTTTACTCAAAAATGATCCTGCTTGTGAACAACACTTTAAGACACTGGAAGCACAGGTGTGAGAGGCTGGCTTTGTCTTGTTTTCAACAACAGAGCTGGATGTAGCATGACCTGAGAGCCTTCACCTTACACTTTGTGTGCACAGGGAGACCCACATATAGATAGATGGGGACAGAGGTTCTTCTTTTGAGCTATTTATAGCCTTGCCCACTTACCTTACTTCAGGGGCATTAAATGGCTCTTAGGATCAAATGAAAAGCACAGGGTGCTTCATGATTGGACCCCTGGCTAACTTTTCTTTTATTTCCTACAGCTCTACCCTGAAAACATTTGATCTATTGACTTGCTAGTAGATGCCTGTATGGGCCATCCTCTCTGACCCAGGGCCTTTTTATCTGCTATTTATCTCTAAAAAGAGTGTTCTTCTACCCCTTCTGTCCATTGGTCCTGTTATTGCCTATCCTGGAATACTGAATTCATTTACTCTTAAGGGTTCTAAGACCTCCTTTCTCCAACAGGTTTCCATCTGCAAGTGAAAGGTCACTCCTCCAATGTCTGCAGATAGCTCCTTGCATATCAGAATTCTTGTTACATGGGATGACTGTCTACTCTTTAGCTCTAAAGCTCTTGGGAACAGGGAATCTGTAGCCCTTATTCTCATCACATATTAGGAGCTTGGACTGTTTCATTGAATAAAAAGGTGATTTTATTTATTCATACAGTTGATCTCTGGGTTGTCTTTTTTTTTTTTTTTGGTCTATTGATTTATGATGATAATTTTAATAAATAACTTTTGCTCATGGGGTACCCTTGAAACCTCAAGAAGCTTTTATTATCAACATTAGTTTTAATTTTCAGATGAATATTTACATTCCCTATCTACTTCCCAAAATAAGAAAGGGAAAAAAAAGAGGAAAATCCAGCTACATTTCTGAGCCCTTGCTTGTACAAGGAAGCAACTAAGTGCTTTAAGATACCTATTTTAGGTAAACTTATTTTGGCCTCACTTTATCAATAAAAAATAGTAAAAAGTACAGAAATGTTAAGTAACTTGCCAAATTTCACATATACAAGTACATTCATAGCGGTTCCTGGTATCTCAGTCATTTAAGCTTCTGACTTGGTCTCAGGTCATGATCTTGCAGTTCACAGGTTCAAGCCCTGCATCAGGCTCTGTACTGACAGCACAGAGCCTGGAGCCTGCTTCAGATTCTTTGTCTCCCTCACTCTCTACCCCTCCCCTGCACGGGCTCTCTCTCTCTCTTTCTCTCTCTCTCTCTCTCAAAAATAAACATTAAAAGTTTTAATAAAAAAATACATTGATGAATGTTTGCATGTTAGTTTGTACTTCTGCTTTTTCTAAAAACATTCAGTAAACATTTATTGGCTATCTATACATGGCATGCATGGTGCCTGGCATGGAAATATAGAAAGGTTTGAGTTTGTTGATTAGTAAGAATAGACAAATGAAGTCACCGGTTGACACATGGCCTAATTTATGCCATGCAAAAGTATGTGCATCATTCTGGAAGTCTCAGAAGGGGTGACCAACTTAGTGTAGGTGGCATCTTCATTGGAAAGTCTATTTTCAACTTCATGTATCTGCTGCTGGGCCTGTAAGAGTGCACAGACTGTAAGAGTTAAGAAGGCCTGGGGTGCATATATGTTTTAGAATTAGTGTTTTCTTTTTCTTAAGATAAATACCCAGTAATGGAATATTAGATCATATGGTAGTTCTATTTTTAATTTTTTGAGGAAACCATTCTGTTTTCCACAATGGCTGCACCAATCTGCATTCCCCCCCAACAGTGCACAAGGGTTTCTTTTTTTTCCCCCCACATCCTTGCCAACACTTGGTATTTCCTGTGTTTTTTACAATTATTTTAACCATTCTGATAGTTGTAAAGTTTACTGCAGCATTATTTACCAATAGCCAAGTTATGGAAGCAACCCATGTGTCCATTGATAGATGAATGGATAAATATGTGGTATATGTATACTGTGGAATACTAGTCATAACAAAAAGTAATGAAATCTTGCCATTTGTAGCAACATGGATGGATATAGAGGGTATTATGTTAAATGAAATAAGTCAGTTAGAGAAAAGCAAATATCATATTATTTCACTCATATATAATTTTTAAGAAACAAAACAAAAATCGCTTCTCGGCCTTTTGGCTAAGATCAAGTGAAGAAACAAAACAAATGAACAATAACAAAAAAAGAGAAACAAACAAACAGAAAACACTATTAAATGCAGAGAGCAAACTAGTGTTTGCCAGAGGTGAGGTGGGTGGGGTAATGGATGAAACGGTTAAAGGAGATTAAGAGTACGCTTATCTTGATGAACTCTGAGAAATGTATACGATTGTTGAACTATTATATTGTAGACATGAAACTAAGTGTGTGTGTGTGTGTGTGTGTGTGTGTATTTTTTAATACAGTTAAGGGGCACCTGGGTGGCTCAGTTAGTTAAGTGTCTGACTCTTGATTTTGGCTCAGGTCATAATTTCATGGTTCGTAAGTTTGAGCCCCACACAGGCTCTGCACTGACAGTGCAGAGCCTGCTTGGGATTCATTCTCTCCCTCCCCCTCCCCCTCCCCCTCTCCCTCTGCTCTCTCTCTCTCTCTGCCCCTCCCCCACTCATGCTTGCCCTCTCCCTGTTTCTGAAAACAATATTTTTAAATCTTAAAAGATAAAAGTAAATTAAAAATAGAGTTAGAAGGCAAAAGAAGAAGAGGGAATTCCAGACAGAGACCTCAGTACATACAAAGGCATGAAGCTTACCTGCTCTTCTGTGAAATTGAGTTCAAGAAGCAAACTCATTTTCCCAAATAGATATACAGACAATATAAAGATATGTTATATATAGCCACTTATTGCCTCTTTATATAATTAAAGGATCCTGGATCAAACATTTTTTTCTCACATTTACAGAGAGATTCTTTTTGAGCCCAAGAATTGAACAACACAGTATATCAGACATTATAGTAGATTCTGACCATTGTGAAAATGTTGTCTGTGTGTCTCCTGAGGAAACATTCTTCTCTATGCTTTGGTGAACACAGAGAACTCAGTGATAAAAAAAACAGAACACCTGCCTCATGGGAGCTCAATGAAGTAAGAGAGACATTTATACAAAGCGATCCAGCAAACCATTATGAACCATGACAGGTTATGTCTAGGGCTGTCTAGAAGCAGAAAGCAAGGGTGTGCAGCCCTTTGTGCTTAATGCCAGAAGTCATACTTACTATCATGATGGATAGTGATACTTGAAGCCATTCTTGAGATCTCACTCTGAAAAGGAAATCATCAAGGGAATATTTTGGATTAAATTTTATGTTTATGCTGTTTTTTGATTTGCTCTTATTTTTGAGCCTCATTGAGGCATAATTGACAAATAAAATTATAATATATGTAAAGTATACAGTGTGATGATTTGAGAAACATATACAGTGTAAAAGGATTTCCACACTCAGTTAACATATCTATCCCCTCATATATTTACCCTTCTTTCTTTTCCTTCCCTTCCCTTTCCCCTTCCCCTTCACTTTTGTTTCCTGGCTTCTTTTTTCTTTTCTTTTCTTTTTTGTGAGAACATTTAAGTTCCACTCTCAACAAATTTCAGTTATATAATACAGTATCATTAACTGTACTCATGTTGTACATTACATCCTCAAACTTTATTCATTTTATAACTGAAACTTTGTATCCTTTTACCGTCCTGTCCCCATTTTCGCTCCCACAACCCCTGGCAACCCCCAATTATTATTTTTGCCATCATCATTAAGCACCGTAATTGGTCTTACTATGCAGGAATAACCACCAGACTCTGCAGTTACAAGTAAAATGTATAAATGGGCTAGGGAATGATACTTTGTGGTCAGCTGCAGTGATGTGCCTGTGCAAGGTGTACGGTCAATGACAAGAACATTAAAACCAGCACCGCTGCAGACAGTTGGCCTTGTTTGGCTTCAGCTTTTGAGAATGTACCAGTGCCACAAAGTAAAAGCAGCAGTAATTCTTTAAAATCTGTGACTGCAGATCTGGAGTTACTCCTAGATCCTAGGAAGAGGGGTGAGCTTATCAGCAATAAAAGTTGTTGGAAACATTGTCATTTAACTTTAAAGTTGTATTTTGTTGTTGCCATTGTTTTCCTACAGGTGGGGGTGAAAATAGGCAGGCTAAGAGGAGTTTATTAGCCACAGTAGACCCTGAGAAACAAATGATTCTGTGTAGTCCCTGTCTCTTTCTGTGAATTGATAAGAGGGGAAGTCGCTTGGTACAACAGCTCCTGCCTTTAGACATAGTATAAAAGATCTTAAAACACAACTGCTATTATTGCTCTGGGGCTATGAGCACGTTGAAAGAGGCAACTGGATGCAGGATAATTATTTCCTCTCCCGTTGACATTCACCATTAGCAGATAGGTCTGCATGCTAGCTTTAACACTTTGTTTCCGGGATGCCAGCCTTCTCCTGGGATCAACAGAAGCAAGTCATGTCAAGGAAGAAACTCAGGATGGCAGTTAAGGCGGGAGGTGAACAGCGTGCAGCTGCCTACTAATAATTTACAAAAACCAGTTAACTGCTGAGATTTCTAGTTTGAAGGGTTTTAGGGACCTTGTTTCTTTTTCAGTCTTATGACTGTGGCCTTGTCAGAAGAGGTCACGTGTGGACCCATTCAGCTCTTCAGTGTGGGAAATGGAGAACCACCGTCCCTGGAAGAGCTCTAGCATTTAACGGAAATGATGGTCAGAATGTCACCAACTGCCCGTATTCAGATTCCAGTGATGGGAAGTGTCCAAGTGCGTGTCCCCTGTCTCTTTGGGGGAAATTATAAAACCCTTATTAGGACATTTCTGCTTCCTGAGAGAAGAAAGCGGGGTTTAACGTTTTGAGCATATACTTTGAATTTCAGAACATGTGTCAATCAGAAAAAAACTTACTGACAGTGACAATAGGGCTGTTAGGAGACTTCTTTTCTTAAGATGAAGAGAGACTAAGCCAGCTATGCCTCAGACTCTTTGAGCTGAGAAAATGAGTTCAAATAAGAAAGAGTTCTGGGAATGCCCTTAGGACAATGATTAATTTACTTATTTCAGAGAGCTCACAGACTGTTATATCCACCCTCCCGTCTCCCTCCCTCTGCTCATTTCCTTGCTTCTTTTATGCAGCATTTGACTATCTATTACAACTTAGGTAACAGAAGAATTATTTTCTATTTAGTATGGCTCACTGCAAGATTACACTAAATAATATGCACCTCCAAGACGTTTTAAATAGACTTTTATTTTCCTTTTTATTTTATTTTACTTACACATACGGTTTCGAGCACTTTTCCTAAAGTAAGGTCCATCTGCATTTTCCTCTCACTCCAGTTCAACAGTACAGAGAACAGTCGCTCTGTGACATACGGGCCACTGCATCTGTTGGATTGCATGGTTCGTTCCTAGGTCGTAGGACAGTAGGACGTAGTTCTGCTAATTTCAAATGGAAAAATTAATTAGATCACTCAGCAATGTAATTCACTGTTCAAGTCACCCAGCTAAAGAAAGCAGCTTGCTTGGCATCTGCCTGATAAGTCTTGAAAGTTTAATACACTGTCAGTGAGACTGTCACAGGCCACATATGCCATGTGTGAGACTTATTTGCAAGTCTGAGCTGATAACACACAGCATCTTTGCCAGAGTTAAGCCCAGCCTTCATCAAATAAAAGCTTCATTGTCGTTTTTATATGAAGTGGAAATTTTACTGTCAGACTGTGTGAGTAAACACAGTAGATGTATTCCAAGGACTGTGCTGTTAAATCCGGTGGCCGTTAATAGTCTGTGGGCTCAGCTGAGTTTCTCGAAGGCATGTATGAAGTCACTCATGTTGGTATTCCTTTTCCTCTTTGTCCATGTTTCAGGTCTGTGATGGGATCAAACAAGGAACCAGACCTTGTGCACCTTGAGGCCAGAACTATAGATGGTCGTAAGTACTTCCTCTCCTCCGTGATGTTAACCTGCCGGGAGCCGAGTCTGTGTCTTAGGGAAATCACAATGGCCATAATCCAAGTCCTTCATGATCCAGACTTGTCCTAATTGTTTCCAACATCTCACATCCAATCGAGGTGTTTTTCTTTCCCAGTAATGGGAAAGTTCCCCAATAACTTCTTTCTGACATTTTTGTAGTTATTGTCAGTATTATGTTACTGCTGCTGTTTTGTTTTCATTTGTTTTTCCACTTTCCTGATTTTATCAGATACCACCTAGGCAATATCTCACTGTTTTGTCTGGAAAGTCCCAAAGCACTTGGAAAGGACAGGGGACAAGAGAACCATCCTGTGTGTCCCTCATCATGAACAAGTTGAAGGACACATCAGTTGAGTTAGTTTGCTGGTACATCGGTAGCTTATAGCAACCCAGTTGGGCCCGCTGCAGGGAGGGACTATGCTTTGTGTCGAGACTAGGGCTTTGGGTACGTGAAACTGAAAAAAATTGCAGTTCAGGATCTGAATGACTCAAAAGTTCGCTTATGAAAACTTAATAACTTGAAAAAAGCTGCTTAAGCTCTTTATGCCTCAGCTTCTTCATCTGTAAAGGAAGTAAGTTACTAATAATGGTGCTTGTACAAACTAACATTCACTTAGCACTTACCCTGTACCTGGAATTAGGCCGATCACTTCAGTATTTTATCACAAGTAATCCCCACCACAACTTGTAGGCTGTTATCCCGATTTTACAGATGAGGAAGCCAAGTCACAACTAGTTTAAGTAATGTAATTAGACAACAGTAACATAAGTTTCCTCTCCCTTCTTTGGCCCAGAGGCTCTCCAGAAGTGCTAAGGCGTGGAGGCATACCACCAGGCCTAGGATAGGGCACCACAGGTTAAAGGGATCAAAGAAAGAGAAAAGTAGAAGAAGAACAGGTGAAGAAAAGATGGGGGGAAGAATGAAATCTCAAGTAGAGAGAAGAAAAAGCGAACTGACTATCTGTACTTAACACAGAGCAGTGAGTTTGCCCAGCCAGAGGGTGGTAATCTAATTATTGAGACATACCCCTCACAATTCAAAAACTTCGTCATCACTGTTCCCTGTACCTGTCCACTTGCCCTTAGCTCATCTGAGCACAAAGGCAGAAGACACCTGTACTTTACTAGCTCACAGCTAAAAGAAGCAAACTGTACTCCAAACTCTCCAGAAAGCACACCTACTTCGTTATTATGCACCCAGCATGAGATTTTTCATCTCTAGAGGTCCCGCATCCCCTTTGGCAGAATCAATGGGGGGACAGTTAAGGGTCCAAGCTGACTATCACCTTCCTCCTTAAAAATTCAGGCAGGACAGCCATATGTAATATGCCCAGCACTATGCCTAACACAGAATGCACCCAGCAGTTTAGAGCTTTTTTCCCACCTCTTCACAGGGCTCTCTCTGGTGGTGACCCCTCCATAGCTCTAGAACTGATTAGGTTGTCTTGGATGGCAAGATCCAGTTTTTACTACACAAGAGCCAGAGTAACCTTTTACTCAGGCAGAGCGATTCAGGACACCTGTCCATAGTTTTCACCTTGACCTATACTTTCAGCAGAATCCGGTGGCTGCCCATTTCCTTAGCTTCTCTCCCCGTCTTCTCTTCACTCCTTGTCTGCAGGCCCATGGGCATGCTGTCAGTTCTTGTAATGTGCGGGGTCCTATGTCTCACCCAAGGCCCTGAGACCAGCTGGTTCCTCTGCCTGGAATATCCTCATCTCTTCTGCTTTCCCTGACCCATTTATTGTAATGAATCACTATGAATGTTTCAGATGTAAGCATCACTTCCATTTTTTTAAACTTTTTATTTTGAAATAATTTTAGGCTCACATAAAAGTTGCAAACACTAGTACAGAGAGCTCCCCTCTACCTTGTGCCTGGCTTCCCTCAAAGATAACAATCAGTGTAGCCATCGAACAGTATCAAAACTCCCAGTCTAAACCAGTGTCTTTTTTGTTTGCTTTAGTTCAAAACTCTTATTTTTTTCTTTTTTTAAATTTTTTAATGTTTTATTTATTTCTGAGAGAGAGAGAGAGACCGTGTGAGCAGGAGAAGGTCAGAGACAGAGGGAGATACAGAAGCTGAAGTAGGCTCCATGCTCTGAGCTAGCTGTCAGCACAGAGCCTGATGTGGGGCTTGAACCCATGAACCATGAGATCATGACCTAGGCTGAAGTTGGACACTTAACCAACTGAGCCACCCAGGTGCCCCAGAACTCTTCTTTTTCTTTATTGTGCTCATCTCAGTTTGACATTACTCAATCTCTTTACATTCCATTTCCATGATTATTTGATTGGAACATCTCTCCTTCACCAGTCTTTAAATTTTAGGAGTGAAGGGGCCATGTGTATCTTTGTTCAGTATTGTGTCTTCAGCACATGCCCCCATGTAAAATGTAGATGGAGCCTAATATATATTTGTTGATTGAATGAATACACATAGTTGACCAATTGTCAGGGTTACCACGTCACTTCCTAAGTTGTCAGAAAACTTTAGAGCATGGCATCTCAAACTTGGGATGACCCAACTAGGGATCTTATTAAAATGTGGATTCTGATTTAGTAGGGTCCCGAAAGTCTGCATTCCTAATACACTCTCAGGCAACGCCAATGCTGCTGGTCAGCGGAACATGTTAGAGTAACAAAGTCCCATCACAAAAATCTAATGAAAGAGCTTTAGGGTCTGTCTCCCATGACTGCACCTCTTGTTTAGGAAGCCACAGGTGGAATTGGTAACATCCCAGATTGTTTTCATGTTGATGCTTTTGGGGATAATACTGCTTTTGGCTTGTGGCATCTAACGCACATAACCCCCTATCCTGAAGACAACAAGGCTGTTGCTTTCCCTGATCCGCACGTTTTCTTTGACTCAACATTATTCCTCTGCCCCCTGCAGCCATGAAGGTTGATAATACCAGGCTGTCATCTCAGGCTCAGCTTCCACATGACATGAAATAGATCAGTTCTAGTTTTATTTATTTTATTTTACTTTTTTTGCAAAGGCAGCATCTTCAGGAACTACCCAAGAGTGAAAATTCAATAAAGGATTTAATTTGAAAAGTTATCCCTGTCAAAACAAAACAGGAAAAAAGAAATTACCTACCAATTGAAATAAAGGATCTAAGTATAATGCCAGACCTGACTGGGTATAAAAAAAAAATGAGATTTTCTCAGTATCGTATTCAGTGTGTGTGTGTGTGTCTCTCTCTCTCTCTCTTTCTCTCTTTCTCTCTCTCTCTTCCTCTTCCTCTTCCTCAAGGTACTTGCTTCAGGTCAAAAAAAAAAAAAAAAAAAAGAGTAGAAAAGGAGAGCAGGAAAGACCACAGAGAGATCAGAGTAGTCAGGTATTATTAGCAAACATAGCGTAGAGTATATTTATTAAACTCAGGTTCCAGGCTGGTCAGTGGCTCTAGGAATTCCAATATCTGATGTTACCTCTCTCCTCATTCTTTGATTGAGACCCTTCTTGTTTTTCTGTGCCTTCAGTATTATTTAGGATACCATTTAATTATGTGGAATCCATTGTTTATATTCCAGGTCATGTATCTTATAGGGATATACCAAATCAACACAATATTTTTTACTTTGAATAAGTTCTTTCTTTCTGATTTTAATAGATTGAGGAATTTTGTCATTTTGACATGGGAAAAAAATCCCATACTAGCTTATTTGTCTCATCCTCATAGGGGTGGCTTACAAATACTTAACTGGGCTTGATATTCAAAGTTTGGTTCTAGTCTCATTTCCACTATCTCTAGATTACATTTTATAATTTATTTCTGTTTCAACTGAAGTCCCCACAGTTGAGGATGTATAAGCTCTGGAAAGCATTTGCTCTGTGATGGTCTATGACCAGCAGAGACATTTCTGCCACAGTGCTCTAGAATCGGGATGTCTCGCAGTTTACACTGTGACAAGGATGTCATTCTTCCTTGCTTACCTCTCTACCCTGGGAGGCAGCCTCAATTACAATCCATCTCAGGAATTATTTCTAGAAACTTGTGAATGTATTTATTGGATGTGACATTTGTTACTGGCCCCTGCATTTAACTCTAAATTGACAGGGCCTCGTCCCACATATAAAGTAAATATCTCGTGTGTGTGTGTGTGTGTGTGTGTGAATGCACTTGTGCACACACACTGTATGCACCCAGTGCATTAAAACAATAAAAATGAAACCTATATTCTACCAAATCATTTAATACAGATGCATTTGGGTATTTGTGTATGTAATGCATGTGGTTAGAAAATATGTTAGCTAAACCATTGGATTGAAAGCTTTGTGAAAAGCCATATCTTATTTTGTTTTGGTTCGGTGTGCAAAACAAAGCTCAGAGACTGACCCATCTGTTGACTTAATAAACGTCCTTATCTGTATAAGCATGTCTTCTTCAAGAAGGGCTTTATGGGTCTGCAGAGTCCTGGAGGGCTAATGCGGGCATGTGAGAACCTCCCCAACTCCCTGAAATCATATGCTTGTGTTGTATATGTGATTTTCAAAGAAAGAACAGAAATTTTATCAGAATTCTTCACATAGCAGTTATCCGGGATGCATAGTTCTATTTTTATACACATCTGTAAACATGACCTTGGAACAAAATCTGTAATACCAAGTTTAAACTTTATTGCTCCTCCCTTTCGCTTCTGAAATGAAGAGCCTTGCTTGTGACATGAGTGTTTCCGTACTGGTGGTGATCCGTGCTGGCATGGACAGGGGACAGGGGACAATTACTGAGCTCATTGTCTATTTGCATGAGTAAGTAACCTTGTAACAACTTGAATAAGGACTAATCTCTTTCACTGGGGAAAAACAACCTTGGCCCTTTAACCAACTGTGAAAATGCCCCAAAACTCTGGCCAAAATGAACCACAGACTAGTATTTTACAAGGTGAAATAAAAATCAAAGAAGACTCACAACTTTATATAACCACCATCCCACAAATTCTGGTCTTTGGTAAGAACTGGGAATCCACTTTCTCCTTCCCATTCTCCAGTGCTCCAACTGATTTCCATATTTAATAGGATGCCTGGTGGTATCTGGAGATGGGGAGCATGGCGCCGGAGCCCTGGGACTACAATAGAGACCTCAGTTCTCATCAGTTCTCAGTATCTTATCTGCCGGATGCTTTCAGTTCTTCCTATAAAAATAGATGACTTGTATAACAACAAAAGTAGCAGCAATGACAATAAAACCAAGGATAAGCTGCACTCAGGTGCATCAAGTGGAAAGTAAAATCCACTTCCGGACCTCCCTTACCCATTCCCTAGAGGCGGTAATTTTTTTTTTTTTATATTTATCCTGCATTTTTTCAGAAATCGATTGGGCTCATATAGGTGAATATATGTGTACATACACATACATACACACTCAGAAAAGTTCATGATGTAAAACCATGACACCGTCACTGTTGGTGAATACCAGAGCAAGTTAAAGTTCTTCCACATCAGCACATACAAATGTAATCACTTCAGCTGGAAGCTAGTTGGCCATTCTCTCACTAACAGACATATAGGTATTTGGCTCTTTGAAATGGTGCTAATATGTACATCCACATGCACACATGTTACTTGGTTAGTAAGCACTCACCCTTGTGCAAGCAGCAAGTGCTACTGAAAAGAGAAATTTAATTCTGAAGGCAGATCCCTGAGTCTGAAAGTATATATATTTAAAATTTGAGCAGACCTTGTTACATTCTCCCCTGAGATGGGTGTGTGATTGCACACTCACTCAATATGAGGACGCCTGTATTTGTAAGCCCTCAGTAGTCCAAGGCATTATCAGAGATCTTTCAATAATAATCCATCCAATGAGCAAAAGAGTCATATTGTTTTAATTTGCATTTATTTAGTTATGAATGAGATTAAGAATATTTATTTGTTTATTTTGGCTATTTGTGTTTCCTTGTCAAGGAACCTTCAAAAGATATCAAATCTCTTTAACTTTCTAGAGAAGATTAACACTTGGGCATGTATATATAAATCTTAAAAAAAAAAGAGAGAGATCACCCTCCTGCCTCCCTCCAGCTAAGGTCCCAACACCAGCAAACCAACTGGCATTATTATAGCCCGTATTTTATAACCTTCATTTACCTTCTTTTCAGTCATTTTATTTACTATCAGTTTCTAGGGTGGGGCCTGGGAAGAGACCAGAAGTTTCCATTTTAGGGCTGCTGCAAATTCTGATAGCCCCCCACTATTTCCCAGCATGCCGAACACACACCTTCCCCCTCTCTCCTGTCCTGCAGCCAGCATCAGGGATTAGGCAGCACAGCGGCACCTTGCTCTTGGCTTTTTTCCTGGGTGTTTCATTCTGATCCCATTGTTCATACTGCAAAAGCCGCTCCATTTCAACTACTCGTGATTTCAGCATGGCCTCTCTGAGTTAGTAGCCTTAAAGACCGCCCTGATGAAAACTAACCAGAAAAGCATGAAACACGATAACACAGGCCTCCCCACACAGCAGTGAACGCCTGACAGTGACATGCAGTCACAGACTCAGCTGGACAGCTTTCAAAGTGCGTTCTTTGTACCAGTTATGTGTTACTTCCCCCGTGTCCTCTGTGCGCAGCCCGCAGTGGGAAGTTCTGTGCCCTGGATTCCCATCCAGAAGAGGAGAGGACAGAGGGGTGCAAGAGAAACCTATTATCCCCGGGCTTTAGCTCCATGACAGAGGTCTGGGCTTCTGTTGGATTTTCCGGATCCCCCAGGACACAGCAGCACTAGTCCATATAACATGTGTGGCAGTTTTCAGCCATCTGGAAAAGTCCTAATGCTTCTGACTCCTGCGCCTGTGTTTAAAAAAAAAAAAAAAAAAAAAAAAGAGTGTGTGTCCTAATGATCTTGGCAGTGACTCATACATTTCCTTCCTTTGTCCTCTACATATTCTCGAGCAACAATGGTGCTGGTGCCATGGATTATATTCNTGCCTGTTTATAAAAAAAAAAAAAAAAAAAAAAAAAAGAGTGTGTGTCCTAATGATCTTGGCAGTGACTCATACATTTCCTTCCTTTGTCCTCTACATATTCTCGAGCAACAATGGTGCTGGTGCCATGGATTATATTCCTACCATTGGCCACGTGTGACTGCACTTACTGCTACTCTTCAGCTGTACTCTGACATCAATTCTTGGAAATAGGCTCTGTTGTTATTTTTCTCATTTTAACTTTGAGGAAAACAAGGCTTTCAGGATTAAATGTTTCTGCCATTGCCTCAGGACTGAACTGTGAAGCCAGGTCTGGTTCACTGCACACATATTATCTGGTTCACTGCACACTCGTTCATTCACCAGATACTGTTGGCCCCGTATGGTGAGACAGGCGCTCGCTGTCCCAGACGCAAGGGAGAGATCGTAACGGCCCCATTCTCATCAAGTTTACCTTGCAGTTAGGGGAGATGTCATATTAGAGTGAATAGTGAAATAGTCTCCAACTCTAAAAATCTGGTAGGCCAGGTGGCCATAACAGGTCCACCGTTCTGTCTGATGCAAACTAAGCTAAATGTATCCAGCGGACAAGTTCTGGCACAAAGTAGACCATCTGTGGAGAGGTGTAAATTTGGGTGTCTCTCACCTGTGGGCTCACCGCCCCTGATCCATCCTGGGACCCATCATACTGCATTATAGTTGGCAAGTGATTTTTGTTTTGCATTTCTATTAAATTATTATGTCTCTATGTTCTGTCTCGTGTCCCTAATTCCTAGTCCTGTGTTTGGAAAAAAAAAAAATGTCTGATTTCAGAGCTTTTCTTGGAGTAATCATGGCCTCCTGAATGTCAGAAGGCTAAGCATCAAAGACAACATTTAGAAACTTAAGGACCCAAATCAAGAGATTTCATGGAAGAAAGCAATGCCACAATCTTGTTATACCAAGGGAGAATGTTTGAACTAAGTTTATAATTTTCAAAGAAATTGTTTTGAACTCTACATAGTCTTTTCAGGAGCCATGGCTAGAGTCTCATGTTTGCAGATGCCAATTTCTGACTGGTACATGCCACAGAGGGCTCTAGAACCCTGATGGTACTGAAGCTTCTATGAGCACAAGCATGTGGACTCAACGCCTATGTGTATGTCAGCTGGGAACATTTAATACGAAGGTTCTCAAACAAATAATAGAACAATGTAAAGAACTAAAGGAAGATTTATATGCAGAAAAATGGGCTTTAAAAACTGCCCTGTTTTAAGGTTGAAAATTAATGGGGTTTGGGGAGAGTTTTAAAGTGCTCATGACTGACTGCCTACAGAGTTTATGGCTTTGCCTAAAATGAAACTTTTATAATACTAAGGTATATGAAAGGATTTGGTGCTAAATAAATATTTGTTGAATAATAGAATCACAGGTAGAGTTCTAGAGATCTGTGATGTATTTCTTGCTGTGTCATTTACTAGCAGATGAGCTTATAGAAATCTCGTCACTAAGTCTGGAGTTGTTCGTCTGTAAAAAGTACCTCTTTCTGGATTTTTTTTCACAAAGTTTAAAAGAGAAGAAGCATACAATCCATTTAGCATGGTTCCTGACCCAGAGGAGAGTTCACAGTGGTTATTTTGGAGGTTAATGCTGCTGCTGCTATCATTGGAGAGATTCTGGGAAAGGAGACGTTAACATGAGTCTCAGGAAAAATCCCACGGAAGAAAGCCCAGGAAATATTTGGGCAGGGTAACAGGCAAGGAAAAGCAGTTCAAACCCAGGTAACTGTATGAATGAACACAGGGTGTTAGCCAGGAATGGACATGCTGTTTAGAAACAGCAGAAGCCCTGAAGATACAGACTTAGCAGCAACATCACAGAGCTTTGTTTTTTCCAGCAGGTGTGGGAAGGAGACAGGTTTCAATGAGTAAAGTATAGTAAAGACCTGTCAGATCTTAAAGTAATAGTTGGATTCTTAACATCCATTTTTGTTTTAAAATTCTTTTTTTAATGTTTATTTTTGAGAGAGAGAATGAGACAGAGTTGAGCAGAGAAGGGTCAGAGAGAGAGGGAGACACAGAATCTGAAGCAGGCTCCAGGCTCTGAGCTGTCAGCACACAGCCCGATGGGGGGCTGGAACCCACAAAC
Source organism: Crocuta crocuta (assembly GCF_008692635.1). Taxonomy (NCBI): domain Eukaryota; kingdom Metazoa; phylum Chordata; class Mammalia; order Carnivora; family Hyaenidae; genus Crocuta; species Crocuta crocuta. The sequence goes on along the minus strand of NW_027533395.1, from coordinate 5,610,577 downwards.
TGTGAGCTCATGACCTGAGCTGAAGTTGGACGCTTAACTAACTGAGCCACCCAGGTGGCCCCTAGTTATAAAGTTCTAATAACCCTCATTACAAAGAGGAAAAGTCTGAAACCTGGCTTGGTAAGTGAGCTTCTCAGAGTCACACAGCATGTTGGAGATAGAGCTAGGACTTGGAACATCACTCCCAACAGGAGGAAGCACTTGGAAAGCAATATGGCTGCACTCTGGCACCCAGGCAACTCTCATGGCCTCAGAGCCCTAGTTATTTTCCATTTCTCCCCACTGACCACTGTCTCACACACTTACCTATTAATTATACAGGGAGAATATTTTTCTTTTTTTTTTTTTTTAATAGTTTATTGTCAAATTAGTTTCCACATAACACTCAGTGCTCATCCCCACAAGTGTCCTCCTCCATGCCCATCCCCCCCTCCCCCCACATCCATCAGTCCTCAGTTTTTGTCCGCATTCAAGAGTCTCTCATGGTTTGCTTCTCTCCCTTTCCCCCACCATTTCCGCCCTTCTTCTCAGGGAGAATATTTTTCATGATGTTTTTAAAAAATACTTAAAAAATCTTTAACTGAAACAAACATTGAATATGAAGAAAGATATTGTGTCAGATAGAGTAGTACTTTACCGTTAGTTCCCTTGGGACACACTGGGTAATACTGGTGATTCAAGAGAGGGGACTTCTGTAGCAACCACAGCTCCTGTTATTGGATCACAGCCTAGCCTGGCCCTGGGCTACACGCATTTCATGACTGAAGTCTTCTGTCATCACAGCCACTGGCAAGATGGCTCCAACCTGTTCCCATTTTACAGATCAGCATTTAGAGAGGTAAAGTGATTGCTTAGGTTTACCAAGCTAGCAGGTCTTGAACCTGCATTAAAAGCCCTATTCCCCTGCTCAAAGCCTGGCCTTTGAAAGGCAGCCTTTCTCTAGATCACACATTCTGCAGGGGTGGGAATTGCATGATGCCAAGCGGCAGCTGTTCTACAGAGTGAGGATGCCTGCGAAGAGCAGCACAGGGCCCTAATTACCTATGGCAAGGAAAACATCTGTGTGGGAAAAGTAATGAAATTAATTCTAAAGTCTAGCAGTTGCATGCATTAATTGACGTTAATTAATGCCAAATTACAAGATACTTCCTATGGAATCGCATCATACACTCACTAGAAGTGAATATGGAGAGTTCATCATACTTAATGCTATTACAGCAAGCCCCAGGGGGATAAGAGTGATCGGTCCCTCATTATGAAGCGCAGCCAATTTCTTTCTGTTTCCATTAGGAGGAGAAAGAGAACAAACCAGGAGCACTTTACCAGGGGCAGGCAGCTCAAAATTGTTCATTTCCCCTTCAGCTTGCAGATTTCACTTTGAGCCACTCTAAGCAAGCAGTGGTTTCAAAGCCTCTTCCTGGGATTTTGCGTGTGTCGCCCAGTGGAATCTTTGGTATTTCTTAGCCTAAGGAAAGGCTCATTACGTGCTTTGATTCTAGTGGTCTGCCTCAATATGTGTCATGGGGAGTGGAGAAAGAGACAAAGCAGAGGAATTAGAGAAGCTTCCCTAATTTTTGTGGGACAGATCTCACAAGCCCACTATGGACTAGAGCCCCTCCACCCCGTGGCTAAGAGATGCTGACCAGGGCTTTGCACACAGTTGTCTTCCCCTCTCATATCACTGCCTGTATACTATTGTTGACATCTCGTGTACATCTTTTATTCATTTTTCCAGTGTAAGCATACATAAGCAGATATCTATATATACAACTTGCAGGATATCCGGTTGATATGCACATATTTGGGTAACCTAGTTTAAAAAAAAAAAAAACTCTTATTTTGGAATAGTTGGATAGACAGAAAATTACCAAGATAGTACAGCTTTACCTAGCTTCCCTGAATGCTAATATCTTAAATAACCAAAGTCTATTTTTTTGAAAACTAAGAAATAAAAGCGTTGATACAAATTATTAATTGGTCACCTATTTTTAATATATGAAATGCATTAAGCATTTCTGTAAATCCTCATATACTCTTTAGAATCAGGGTTTTAATAACAAACTATGCATGTTCTGAAATTTCCAAGTTATCCCTCTATTTTTGACCAGTTTTCTCTTACTTATTTTTATTAAAAACAACACTGAAGTAGCTAAATCTTTGCATAGATCATTAAGTATTTCCTTGGTTAGAATTCTCAGAAATAAATGGGAGGTCAAAGATAGGATTTTCAAGGATATGGATCCATATTGCCAAATTATTCTACACAAGATATGAATTTACTGGTTNTGTGTGCATTGATACTTAAAGACAAAATATACTTAACGTAAGTTGATCCCAAACTTGCCAACACTTTTCCCACAACATAGACTGGTGGAAATAAACCAGCCTTGGAGCCAACCAAGTTTGAAACCCATAATGCCATTTCTATAAATCATTATGTACTTGAGCTTCATTCTCTTTATCTAAAAACACCAGTCAATATATTATACTTTGTAGTACTGTCAAGATTAAATGTATGAAATAAATGTGGACCTGCTTTAGAGTACCTGGCACACAGATACTCAACAAATGTTGTTTCCCTGTTCTTTTATTTTCTTCCCAAATCCCTCAGGTTCATAATTTCTCAATAGCTGAGTTATAAATATGAGAAGTATATCTTTATATATTCTATCTTAAACTTGTTCAGGAACCTTTGAAGAAGAGGTTGAACTCTTAAGAAAGAAACTCTTAGACCCCATACAAATAAATCAAACACTGTGTATTTATCAAAAGTTCTCATCAGGTGACAGTCCAAGAAATTCTGATGAAGTTGTATTTGTAATTTGAAGACCAAGACCTCCTAATCAGGAACCTTTGATTCAGTTTGGTTAATCATTGTTTTAATTCATTATCTCACATAAGCAGCACAGAAAAAGAGCAGCTGTAAGTTCAGTATAATCAGTAACTCAGTGTCATCAGGAAATAGGTCCTTTTCATCTCTTTGCATACTCATTATGTAAGCTTAACTGTAAGACTGCTCCTCTTTGTAAAAAGGCTAGAGCACTCATAAGCATCACATTGGAAGCAGCATTCTAGAGAGGAAGAAGAGGGTCTTCTGCTGTATCTCCTGGTCCCTTCCCTGCAACCCCTTACGAGACCCCCCCTCATTTCTCATTTACACCCCTCCCCCTTCACTTCTATTTGGAAAAATAGAAGTCATTGAAAAGATGTGGCAGAGTGGTGGAGTGTGAAATTGTGAGGTGAAGATTTCGTGTGCCATAATGGGCAGGGGGACGATTCTGGGAGGGACTGACTCCCAGAAATTGTCTTCAAGGAGAACGCAGTTTTAATGCTCTTTCCTAAATCAACCAATGGCAAGGGGAGTTGGAAGACGCTGAGTGGGCATAGACCAAAGAAAATTAATCCTTGCATATGGGCACGTATCAGTCATGCAGGAAGAAGGATAAGCCAACCAATCCAGTATTGGCCTCTCCATCAAAGAGGCCGGGAGGAATGGGTATTGGGCAGGTCACCAAAAGAAACATAACTGATACAGAAACATAACTGGAGTACTCAAGTTCAATTTAATGACCCTTTAATAGACCCCCAAATTGATCCAATTATTGTGAAGAGTAGCAAATGAGAAAATAGGAATATTATCATTGTTGATAACAGCTCATTTCTGTACACATTTGTGTTTCAAAATATTCAGCATATATTCTATTTTAGTTCATTTTTAGAGCCAAACTGCAAGAGAGTTGACAGTAGCATTCCCATTTAATGGATGAGGGTGACAAGACTCAGGAGGATGAAATTTATTTTGAATCAGGTAGCTACTAAGTGACCAAATCAGAACTCAAGCCCCAGTCTCATAGTTAACCAGTGTCCATTGCTGTGGCCCCAAGCTATCTTTGGAAGAATAGAAGTCGTTGAAAAGATGTGGAAGAGTCTGGTGGGGTGTGAAATTATGAGGTGAATATTTTGTGCACCATAAGGGGCAGGGCGACAATTCTGGGAGGGACTGACTCCCAGAAATTGTCTTCACGGAGAAAGACCATGAGTTATGCCCCAAGATGGAACTATAAGAATGTTTGAAAAAAGAGGCAGGTAAGAGTGAGTAGATGCCTCTTCTTTAGTTCATCTTCAGAGATGGTTTCACCACGACTAGATGGCTTAAAGTACTTCAGAGCCATCGCATCCCCACAGATGGCAGAGAGATGAAGGAATATTGTGAATAAATCTCACCTCCTGTCTTATAAGAGCTTATCAGCAATTACATGTCCTTGGTCAGATGGAGCAAATGTGCATGCCGCCCCCTAGTGGTCCTCCTTGTGGAATACAGATTTTACCCAAGTTCCTTAGGTAAAGATGATCGTGGAAATGTCCTTGAGATAAGTCATTCGTGAATCCTTTCATCCAGTGCTATATACTATTGCCTACCCCCATTGCATGCAAGTCGTCATCTCATTTCTTTTTTAATTTGGAAGAGTGGATTTCTTCATACATCTCTGATATCCTAAAATCAAATTCATCCATTTATTAAGCATCAAAAAAATATATAACTTCTTCCTTCAAAAAGATATATTCCAGTAAAAAGGCACAATAGTTTTTGCCCAATATGCGCCTTGAACAATATTAGAACCTGAGAGTATGTCAGTGAACAACAAGAAAAAGCAGTCACTATATTCAAGGAGCTTATATTGTAATAGAGACAGAAATAAATAGGAAGAGCTAATTTTAAATTGTGATAAATTCAACAGAGAGAATTAAAAAAAAATGGTGTGTGACCCAGAGTAATCATGGAAGACCCTCAGAAACAATAGTGGACTGAAATCTAGAACGTTCTTTGTGAACAACCAAGGGAGAGCATTTTAGGTAGAGGGAATACAAATGAAAAGTCTTGTAAGTGGTAGAAAACTTAGCCAAATTTCTGAACATAAAGGAAGCCAGATTAGAAGAATCACAGAAGAAGAGATTTGCATGTGGGAACATTAGAGTGGTAGGTGGTAGAGGATTTGAATTTATTTTAAATGCAAGGAGGCAAAAGGAGTTTTAAGTATGAAGTGACATGTGATTAGTAGAGAGAGAAGTGTTGTGGTTGAAAAACCAAGACAGCAACCTGATACACAGAACTTCCAGCTATGGATATCAAATGTACAGAAGAATTATTATAAATGATTAGGCTTACCATCCACTGTCAAGTCTTAGGTAGGATTCAGGGTCTTGGTTTTCTCATCTGTAAAATGAGAGCAAACTTTCGGACCCAAGAAATCTCCTTCCTATTCCGTTTCACTTATAATTATTAGTAGAAGACAAAGCCTTTATCTTGACATAGAGTCTTACTGTTTATAACAATATTTATAATTTCTTCCATGAGATGGCTGGTGAATGCATGTTATATCCAAGTTTCCCTGCTTGCTGGTCAAAGGTCAAAGGGTGGAGGAAGAGCCTACAAATGCAAAAAAAAAATAATAATTAGGAAAATCAGAAAATTACTGCCAGTTTTTAAAAATATTTTCATTTAGGTTTGGGAGAGGAAAATTAATTAATAAGAATTTAGTATTCCAGGATGGCAAGGTGATGGGGCAATGGTGATGATGGTGTTGTCAGTAAGTGAGCAAAATAATGGGGCGCCTGGGTTTCCCAGTCAGCTGAGTGTCTGGCTCTTGATTTTGGCTCAGGTCATGATCCCAGGGTCATGGGATCAAGCCCTGTGTCAGGCTCTGTGCTGAACTCTCCGTACCTCTGCCCCTCTCTGTCATTCGTGCTCTCTCTCAAAAAAAAAGAGTGAGCAAAATAATAATGATACCACTTTTAACAATAATAATGATAAAAAATAATGCAGTTAAAGAATGTGAGATTTGTTTAAAGAATTGGAGATTGCAGGGGAAATAGAAAATGTCTGCTCCAAGTGTAATACTCTGTGTGTATATATTCCCCCTACCTTTTTTTCCCCCCAGATTCACAATACCTAACTTGCCGAATGCAGAACTGCACGGAGGCCAACAGAAATAAACCTTTCCCAGGCTACATTGACCCAGACTCTTTGATTGTCCAGGATGATTACGTGTTTGTTCAGGTATGAACGATCCACTTCTGTTGATTGTCTCAGATGTTTCTCCTTCCTGCTTCTGTCCCTAATGCAGCCTTCTATGCCTGCTTACACTCCCTGGAGGGTAAAAAAAAAAAAAAAAAAAAAGGAAGGAAAAAAAATCATTATCTTTTTGACAAAAGGAACATTACGAAGTGTCAAAGCTTCTGCCGACAGAATATTAATTTGCCCCTTGAACAGCGTCTGGAGGACCTATCAACACGTGGTCATGGAGGCACTGCTTAGAGTATAAATTTTGTCTCCAGAATGATGCGCACTTCTGTTCACCTTCTCTGCCTTCAGAGAGACTGAGCAGATATGTCAGGCTCTTTCTATCAGAAGAGGCAGCCAGTCAGCCTGTTCCTCAATACTTACCTTAAAAATAGAGAAACAGATGGGAACAGGAAGCTGCGGGGTGGAGGGAGGTGGTAGGAGGCAGAGGCGAGGTGGAGAGTAATCAGCCATTATTGTCATGCACTGACTGTGATTAGGAAAAAAGTGGAGGAGATGTAGGCAGTCAGGCTTTTCTCTCCTGAAGAGAGTGGGAAACCTTTTGAGATAAAGTGGTTAGAAGAGACAGAAAGAAGAGTATGCTCTGCTTCTTTTCAGCATTTAAGGAAAATTTTAGGTTTCTCTGGACAGTGATTTATTTAATTATTAGTTAAGTTTAGACAGACTTTACTTATTGCTTCCCAATGTAAGAATGACAAAGGTACAATTGCTAAATACTTACGTGTGAGTATACTATATTTATATATATTACATATATTTGTTTTTACACACATTATATATATATACATATACACACAATTTCACTATGATTGAGACACATTCTTAACACTAATATATTTATTTGGACAAGAAATAATTCAGAACATTCAATCTCATGTTTTGAGGAAGCAAATGTTCAAAATGCACAACATCAACTTATGTACTCTTAAAATGTTTCACAAATGATTATACATGCACACACTTCATTTTTTTATTGAGGAGATGAGTAATGAGTACTCTGATAACTTCAGCATCAAATTATCAAGCTACATTAAAATGGTTACATGTTTTGGTTCTATCTATAATTCATTTCTCAATCACTGTTTCTCTCAGGAACCTTTTCTGTTTTCTAATAATGATTCATAATCCATATATATGACTTAACAATGAGAATGAATTCTGTATTTAAAATGTCATGTATTTTCGACCCATGACACTGTGAACATGACCTTGTAACCCATCACTAGGGCTAAGAGGTGATCTGGCCCAGTCACGGTGAATAAGATAACTTACCAGTCATTTCTGTATGTGTCTGATGGGCCTTCCCCCACAGCATTTGTTGACACAATCAGAGTATGCAAACTCCAACTGATACTTACATGGATTAAAAGTGGCTCCACCAACTCATAGAAATAGGGACTAGATGGTCCTCGCCAGAGGGTGTGAAGTAGGGAGATGTTTGTCAGAGGGTACACATTTCCAGCTATTGAATAAGTTCTGCAGATCTAATGTATAGCATAGTGACTATAATTACCAATATTGTCTTCAATTCTCGACAGTTATTAAGGCAGTCGGTTTTACATGTTTTCACTACACACAAAATATCATAATTAAATGAAGGGATAGAGGTGTCAACTAACCTTATTGTGGTAATCATTTTGCAGTATATACATGTATCAGATCATCATATTGTACATTTTAAAGTTGTCTATCTTATATGCGAATAACATCTCAACAAAGCTGGGAGGAAAACAGTGACTACAAAGGAGAGAGAGACTGACAGTGGAGCCGTTGACACTCCACTAAATAATGCTCATGCTGGGGTGGAGACTGCACCTCTTCTTGACCTCCCTCACACCCATGGGGTCCACTGGGCTGTATGTGCTGGACAGACTTGGAGGAGGTAACTCGGAGTTCTCTTCTGGGAGCTAGAGATCTATAATGATATTGGACCATGATCCTGGCTGGCATTCCATCTAATGTGTCAGCAGCACTGCTGTGTATGAGACCTACTCACATTCATCGATGTGATCGCATCAAATGGAGTTCAGCGCTCACAGATGAGAGGCTCCAGCTCTGCCACTGTTTAACCTGGGCCATTTCCTTCTGATAGGGCATAGGGAACTGTTTGCATGGCCATAGTCATGGGCTGGATAGTTGGGGACTGCTGATGGACGTTAAGCCAATATACTCTGAGGCTTGTATCATTAAAAACACAAAAGAAAAGAAAAATAACAAAGAACTAAAACTGGTTCCTTGTTTCTGAGCCCCAGGTGCAAATCGAAGAATTGTATGTTCATCCAGTGGGTTAGGTTGGGCCTCAGACCAATTCACTGCACTGTATATGTTGTTTTTGAATGGAGCGCTAGTTCTTTGCACTTGTCCACCATAGTCATTTACACTGCTGGGTTGGCAGCTACTCCCTTCCACTCCTGACTGTTGTTCTAGGGCCTGGAACTATTATAGTAGCTCTTCTTACAACCCTTGTGTTTATGATCCAGCTGACATCAGGAGGACGGCCACATTACTACGTTTCCTACCGAAGGAATGCGTTTGCCCAGATGAAGCTGCCCAAATATGCTTTACCCAAGGTATGAACTAAATGGATTTCTACATCTTAGTATTTTCTCCAATTTACATATTCTTGCCCTCACCCCTTTCCCAAGGATCCTTTCATCTCTCAGATTCATTTATCTCTTCTCACCCCCCATGACTGCTTTTCAAGTTCTCCCTCTCCCTCCCTCCTTCCCTCTCTCTCTCTCTCTCTCTCTGGAATTCTTGCTATAGGAGCATCTAAATAAATTGTTAACTGATTTACTTTTACTTTTCAAGAAATACGTATTGGTATTCTAGCAAGACAGAAAATGTGCTTTAGATATTATGTCAGTACAATAGATGTGACACATTTCTATCCCATTTTATTGTAATTAATTATTGAGAGGTGGTACATCTATACAGCATCCAACATTTTGCTTTCTATCTCAGTAGAACTTACGATACTGACTGTCTTTAGAGTTCTGAGGTACAGCTAATTTTTTGGACTTTCCCAAAGACGTAGTCCTTTGAAAATAATGACAGACAGAAGTTAAAGACCCTCAACTGCTGACATCCCTGGGCTCTTTCCGGAAACACTGAAGAACTGCGTTAATTTGGAGCGCCACCTAGTGGAAGTCAAACTGACTTGGGAGCTCCAAGCTGTGGATTTGTGGTCTGAAATAGTTAATGCTTTGGGCCTTGATCTTAGAGCAAGGGAGGTATGTACAGCTGTATGAAGGGGGCAGTGTAGGTTCAAATATAGTTGTAGCTCAGTTTTGAAAACTTTGGGTTGGGCAAAGAACATAGAGAGCTTTTTTCGACTGAGTTTTCATGACTCTGTTTTTGTCTGTGAATTTGCAGTATGTTATTCTGGCCCAACATCAGCTAGCTGCCAGGGAATCATGTCATAGACACAACACAAGGTCACTGCAAATCTCTTCTTCCAGGACAGTAAATGGTAGCCAGTTGCTTTGGCTTCTCCAGGCAGAATTCTTCTTGGCCATCATTTTGGCTCTGAGTATGACAGTAGTAAGGTGGGCTGAGACATCAACCGTGTCGGGATAATAGCACACATTAAATAACACTGTTGACTCCATGAACAATATCCACGTTAGTAGTTATTTTTATTTCTAGCCACTAAGAGATTAATGACAGTGGTAATTGCCTGGAACTATATTTCTGTGCTTGTATACATTTAAATGCTCCTTGCTTTTGATTTGGTTTAAAGTATTTTACAAAAAGACAAGCTACAACTTTGGAGTTGTGCCTTGGATGAGACTTGGGGAAAGTCCATATGTAAAATTAGATCTGAGTGTTGTTAAAATTACCCTGGATAATCTTTTAGGAAGGTCCAGGAGGGATATGATCATGCCTCCTCAGTAAGTCCAGCAGAGCCATTTGGGTTTTTTTCCCCCTTGAGTGCTGAAATAAATTGTTACTTCTTTGATCAGCAAATGTAGTAGTTAGCTTGCAAGATTTACACTTTTAAAAACAAGAATTAAACTCAATGCAGGAAGATTCTCTTGTTCAAGAGGCATGTGGGAATTGAGAGCAAATCAAGAAGCAGCAGATGTGAGTCTCTCATCTTGTTCTAGCTCCTGGGAATATACCCTGAGTAGAATAAGTCTGGGCCAAACCAAATGCTGTTTGCAGCAAGGCTGAGGCCAGCGCTCAACTCTCCTGAGCTCCCAAACTAACATTCTTCTCATGAAATAAATTAACAGCTTATTATTAGAAGTTAGCAGATCCTCCACAAATTTGGCTATACTGGAGATCCATCAAAAGAAAAAGTCCCATGGACCGAAGAGCCCCAGAAGTGATAGTTTAAAACTAAAGAAACATCAGACCCATCGCTGGAATGTTAGGAAGAATGCATATTTGGCATTGTTTGTTCATAGCCATCACATAGATATTGCTGTTGACAGTTGCCCCTGATGACATCTAGCCAGTTGGACTTTGAACCTGAATCTGCTGTCTGTCCCCTCCCCTTGCTATCCCACATGAGCATGCTCCATTACTAGCCTGAGTGAGATATGAGAGTAGAATGCAATGATTAATTTAGCTTTTCCCAGAAAAATAGGAGTCAGTACAGCAATTGAATGTATTATGTGGTCCAGGCAGATGTTTATTTAAGGCAATGAGATGCCTCATTACAATCCCATTACACCTTCAAAGAGAAGCCCCAGCTCGGGTGGAGTGATCTTTGGGAAAAGGTGCACGTATTTAATGGCCTTCTATCAAAGCCACGGCTGCCTTTGCTGGAAAGGAACAAAGCTTCATGCCCAGCAAAGGCATCGAGACAAACCAGCACTTTCATGTTCAAATTTTCTGTCATCATCCACTGCCATTTTATCAGCTCTTGAAAGACTATGGTTACCCTGAGCTGTGTTAATAATAATAGTAATAGTAATAATAATAATAATGCTAATGATGACCAGAGAAGGGGATGGGGAGACTTTAATGTTGCTGCTGCTATTAAAAGCAAGAAAGCCCCAGACTAGGAGACATAGTGAAGGTCTCCTTCCTTTAACTTACTTGGAGCTCATTCTGAGGCCCTCAAGTGAGATAAACGAGGCAATACATATGAAAGTGCTTCAGGCACTTTGGAGGACAGCTACTCCATAAAAGCAAGGTAATATTATTATCAGTATAGATCTGGTTGTCTGTGTGGTGGAAGATCGATGGGACCCAGGGCATGGGCAGAGGCTGTTTGATTCACAGAAGGAGGCCTAGATTCCAGACCTACATCGGTCACTAATCTGCTGTGAAACCGTGGACTGACTTATCAATTTCTTTCTCTGTTTTTTGTTTGTTTGTTGGTTTTTTTGCTTGTTTTTACATTTTTAAAATAAAATAAATGTTACTCTGAATCAAATATCCTTGGCATTGAGGGGCACACTTGTTGGGATGAGCACCAAGTGTGTTGTATAGAAGCCAATTTAACAATAAATTATAGTTTAAAAAAAACAAACATCCTTAGAGATGCCTCATGAAAATTTGCTCTATGATCAAATAAGTTTAAAAATATAAGGCAAAATCATTCTGTGTTCCTTGCCTTGAGAGTAATGGCAGGTCACTGATATCAAAGGCTCTAGGATATCCTTTGAGCAAGAAAACGATATAATTCATCATTAATCAAAACATTAACAAAAGGATCCACTTTCTAAAAATAGTCTATTAAAACCTAACAATGCTGGTGTCCTATGGAACAGACTGGGAAACACTCTACGAGAAGATCTCGAAGGCTACTTCTTGTCTAAAAGTTTGTGCCATGGTAAAACCATTCACTATAAAGTGTCATTCTGGTAGAAAGAGCATATTTACCTAATAGAGGAGAATGTAGGTGTGAATTAAAAAGAAAGATGACATTTAAATGTCAGATCTTTCCATTCCGATACCTAAGACCAACATCATTTCTTAAGTCTCTTCAATGTAATTGGATTATAGGGAGAGAAAGATCTGATGTTGGCCCTTATCTAGAGATGGTCATTTGAATTTATCATTGTTACGTGACTGGTTCTCTGTGTGACCTTGAGGCACTGTGTTTTCGTTCTGAATCTACAAAATAAAAATTTGTGTGAGTTAGTAGAGTACACTTGATGCACTCTATCTAGTTCCTAGCATTTCTTGACAAGATATCTCTGGTGATGCAGACTTAAGAGGTTCACCAGTGCACAAATTCACTCCAAGGTACAGAGATGGGAAATAGGTATGTAAGGGCCAGATCTGTACTCCAGTATTGTAACATGAATTCAGGGAAGATACTTCATCTTGCTGATGAGTGGACATAAATTAGGAGTAGTAATTTGAGGATTCCTAAATGCTAGAATAAGGATTTGGGTCTTTGTCCTTGAGGAAATGGGGAGCCATAGAAAGTTTGGCCCTCAGTGATTGAATGACCCTTGGGCTAATTTCCATAGTTAATCCCTTCCATTCAAAAGAAACAAATACTTCCATGAACCACTTTTTATTAAGTATACTGGTTAGCATCCCAACATTTGCAGTGGAAAAAAAGGCCACATCATCTGGCTTAATCAACAGAGGGGATGTAAGGGCTTGTGTCACTGAAAAGAGCTGGCACAATTAGAACACATGCTACATGCCAGGCACTATAAATGTGTAACACTTAGGGACTGATATAACCCTCATAGCTCCATGGAGGACACACTGTTATCTCTGTTTTACAGGTAGATATGCTAGGACCTAGAGTTTAGTTCACACAGCTAAGTCACACAGAAGGATGATCTGAACTCAATTAGTTTTACTTCAAAGTCCATTCTTTTAACCATTTTATTCTAGTGTTTTCTCTAACTGAAAAGTTTACAGGTGGGGCAGGCTTCTTAGCTGTCCACAATCAAAGACTCAAAGATATTCACAGAATGTGGCCCGTCTTCCTTTTGAGTCTATTTTTTTCAGGACTGTTTTTGTCCCCTGCCTCTAAGATATATCTCCATCAGATCTATACTCATTTTATTTTATTTTATTTTATTTCAAATTCTTACAGTAAGAGATTTTTTTTCCTAATAATGCCACAGTCACTTTATAATTGTGTCTTACTGACTTTGTGTTACATATGCATCACTGATCCCACCACTGTGGTCAGGGACATTGAATATTCAACATGCTCATTTCTGGTACTGAGAGTGGAAGAAAGTAGCAAGGACTGAGTACAGGGAGAAAATTTCTCTGAAAGCAATGAAGGTGTTTGTCAAAGAATATCAAGCTACAGTTATCAGAGGAAACGAGAAATAGACATTTGACTGATATAAGCAATGGCCAACTTCCATACCAAACATAAGTGTGCATTATTGACCCACAATGAATTAATGGGAAGGATTCATTTTTGGCCTCCCACTCTGTATTCTTTTTATAGAAATGTATCAAACTCTAGAATATGGCATGTGGTACTTAGGGGTATGAAGGAATATGAAGCTCTTTGCATAAAGACATCTCCCTTCTGGGGTCATGGGAGTTCACTGTTATCGCGGAAAAGGAGGGAAAAACTTGTCCCTATACATTTAGAGCAGAGTCCAAGCTGAATTGCCTTTGTTTGATTGCGAGAACATGGGCATATATTATAGTGAGAAATTTGAGTTAGAAGTTAGGTAGAATTTTCTAGCACTGGAATTCTTGCCAAAGAGGATTGAAAAATCTCCAGAAGCTTCTCAAGGATGAAGGAGGATCCATCTGGGAAGATTTGAGTATTAAGCTACCCAAAGGCCAGAAGTCTTCCCATATTGTTCTTCTGTCTTTGTGCTTCCATATAATTCTGGTTTGATTTGTTTTATTTCCATTTTTGGTTTTTGAGAGTTAAACCTGTGTCTGCCACCTTGGGCAAAAAAGGGTGAAAAGCCACCAAGAGCATATGCACAGGAGACAGCAAGCCTTGGTTTATGTCACCCTCCCCCTGAATATCTGCTTCTCTGAGTTCTGAATGGGGAAGAAAGGATTTGGAATTCCCACCCCCAGGGACATCTACTCAGTGCCTCCACATTATCTTTGCCTTATTTTTATCTTCCAGAACTCCCAGGGTCTGAAGAGGTCATCAGTTAAGCAGTCTACTTTTTTCCCTCTCTCACTTAAGGTTTTCCACTGCACTTCTCAGAGGAAAGGTTTAGATAAACTGCCAAGTCCTTGAGTACTCATTGACTCAAAGACTAGTTAGTGCATTGAGGTTCTCAGGTGAACGTTTTCCTCATGGTCTTCTGGGAGTTGCTGAGCCTTGGGCAGTGTTTCTCAAACTTTAACATGCATAAGAATAAGGCATAGATGTTTCAGATTCTGTGTCTCCCTCTCTCTCTGACCCTCCCCTGCTCATGCTGTCTCTCTCTCTCTCAGAAATAAATAAAACATTAAAAAAAAGAATAAGGCAGAGGTTTTATTTAAGTGCAGATTTTTTATTCAGTAAGTGGGACTGAGATTCTGTGTGTCTGACAAGCTTGCAGGTGATGCCCATGCTGGTGGCCCATGGACCACGCTGAGAGATGTAGGGCTTGTCCATTTTCTCTCTGTCTCTCTAACTTTTCCTCATATTTGCCCCACATAAGCCTTCTGAATACACCATGTTTGTGCCTGGCGAGTATATCAAGATGGCTGATTCTCCGAAGTCACATTTGAGAAAGTATTCTTCAATTATCTAATGAAGTAATTAAATTATAAGTGGGCTACCAAGCATTTCTTATGACCTTACTGCTTAACTCCACGAATGCCAAAGGAAATACATGGTTAACACTAACCTAATCATGTATTATTTCACAAATATACAAAAGGAAAATTTCTGTCTTCCACTACAGTGCGTATGTGCCTATCCTGGTAGCCTTCATTACATTCCCCTCTCTTTGGACACATGCTATATTAATATATGAACCTCTTCATCTTCTGTGTCTTTCTTCAGGACATGCACGTCATCAGCACAGATGAGAATCAAGTGTTTGCCGCAGTGCAAGAATGGAACCAAAATGACACATACAACCTCTATATCTCAGACACCCGTGGGGTTTATTTCACGCTGGCCTTGGAGAATGTTCAGAGCAGCAGAGGTCCCGAGGGCAACATCATGATTGACCTCTATGAGGTATGTCGCAAGGCATGTGTAGTCCTCAGCCCCTGTAGTGCCTGGACTGGAGGTAAAGGTCTACCGTTGGCTGTTGCCTTGATCATCGTAATTACTAGTTCCTTACATGGCCTCATTTTATTTGGGAGAGGAAGGGATTTGTAGAACATTTTTATTGCTTAATTTTTAATCCACAGAACACCTGTGGGAAGAATTCTTTTTTTGACAAAGTTTACAGGCCATGAAGTCTCAGAAGACCTAGAGAGAGTGTCTGGGGAAGCAGTCAAATAATTGAAAGGTTTGAACAAGAGCGATCCTAATGTGAAATTTGAAACTAATCTTGAAGGATGGACAGGGTGTCAGAATGTGAGCAAAGGAGTAGTAGGCATGTTCCCTTTCTCTTTTAAGAAAGAAAGAGGGAGATAGCTCTGCATTGGATCAGAAGATGCTCCCTGTTGGACTTGAATACTTTTTTTTTAAGTGTTTGTTTATTTATTTGGAGGGGCAGGAGGAGGAGCAGAGAGAGAATCCCAAGCACTCTCAGCACTATCAGCACAGAGGCCAACTTGGGGCTCTGTCTCATGAACCGTGAGATTATCACCAGAGCCTAATCGAGTCAGATGCTTAACTGACTGAGCCACCCAGGGGCCCTGGACCTGAATACCTTTCGAATTAGGTCACATCCATTGACTGACTAATTGTCATCCTCTCAGAGGGCCAATGAGTGAGACAAAAGTGTAGGTCTTACTCTCCTAAAAGGGATGGGGGGAGGGAGAGACAAAAAACAAAATTTACCATATATCCCTAGGAGAACTATGGCCCTTTGTTTCTCAAAATGACCAAGGTACAAAATAAAATCATATATGTTAGATCACTTAGCTTTCTTGATAAATACCAACACTTAAATTGCCATTTAGGGGCGCCTGGGTGGCTTAGTCGGTTGAGCGTCCAACTTTTGCTTAGGTCATGATCTCGCGGTTCGTGGGTTCGAGCCCCGTGTCGGGCTCTGTGCTGCCAGCTCAGAGCCTGGAGCCTGTTTCAGTCTGTGACTCCCTCTCTCTCTGACCCTCCCCTGCTCACACTGTCTCTCTCTCTCTCTCTCTCCTAGAAATAAATAAAAATATTTAAAAAAAAAAATAAATAAATAAATAAATAAATAAATAAATTGCCATTTAAAGCACAGTGAGGTAGAAAGCTGCTACTTGGGGATGGATTTTAGCCATTTGTCAGTCTTACCTTGTACTATGAAGGATTTACAATAGATTATAATGAGGCATTACAAAATGTATTCAGAATTTGAGAAATGCCTTTATCATATACCTATATCCTCCCTGAAAGAAAAAAATCTAAAACGGATTCAGGTATATACAGTCATAATGATGCTGTCTTTTGGTTGAGTATGAGTTCATAGAGTCAAGAGGTCGCTTAATATAACAAGAAGCAAGGGAATTATATCCAGTATATCAAAGAAAGGAAGCAGTTTCACTTAAAAAATTTAAAACTACTGTTGTTATTCCTTTTCATGCTGTCTACCCCTCTTCTCCTTTAGGAGCTCTTGGGGATTTTCTTCTAGTATCTAAACTTCTCTGTATGTATAAATTCATGTTAACAAACTGTATGTCCCATTCAGAGTGCGGACTTAGCAGGGACATAGTTTGTGTGTATATATTTAGAAAAATGAACTGAAAACTTTTTTTTACACATTCACAAGTTCTTTCCACTCATTTCCTGCCCATGTTTCAGATAAATATAGTATCATATAGCTCAGCCTCAAAGTGAACGTGTATTCTGAAAAACATTTACATATTCTGGTTATTTAGCTTCAAATTTGTGTTGCAAAAATTTGTGATTTAAAGTGTAAATTTTGGAGTCAGGTTGACTGGATTTAAATCCTAGCTATACAATGTGTATGTATTCTAGAAACAAAGCCAATAATTTCCAAGCCTCAGTTTCCTTGTTTAAAATATGGAGATATACATAGTATCTACTTGATAGGATTTCTCTGAGGGTTACTTATCTTAAGCTTAACATACCATGAAAAGTACCAAAAATAGATAAATGCTCAACAAATTATAGATAGCATAATTAATATTATAGCCCAATGAGTTTCAGCACCAATGCAGTGTTCTATTCTTACAGTCTTAACATCTACCCATATTGTTTAAATGTTCAACACATTTCTACTATTTTGGATCTCTGTTGATTCCTATATTGCATTTAGCATGGCCATAGTAATTCTTTGGCAACAACTAGTTGTCTCCTTATAAACAAGCATGAATTGGCACATTTCTTTCCTCATTTGTAAACATCCTACAAACATTTAAACTTTAAATGTGTTTTGTTGCATGCATTTTCATGCCTTGATCCAGCACTTACAATGGAAACATCTTGCTTCAGGAGACTGATAAGAAATCAAAGCAGCTGCCCCGGATCAATCACCCAGTTTGCTTCCTGGTCTTGACTTTGACCCTTTCTCACAAAAATATTTTCTGATTTTTAGGTTGCATGTTTTCCCTTTCTGATTAACTTCTCCCCTCTTTTCAATTCATTGTGGAATAGTGTTTGTTTGTTTGTTTGTTTGTTTGTTTTTGGGTTTTGTTTTTGGATAAATTTTGTCTTCTTCCAAAACAGAGACCATTTTAATTGGTTCCTTGAAGATGGAAAAGATGACAGCTTTGGACAGGAATGACTTTACAATGTTCTGTTATTTACACCCATTTTCATGAATGATTTTCTGAATTCAAACATTGCTAACAGGTATGGGATAAGAAAAGGAAACAGGGTGACTTCTAGACATGGCAAACCATTTCTTGGTTAATCCTTGTGTTTCCCCTTTGTGTTTCTCTTGCAGTTGACTCTCTGTAGGGAAACTGCTGGCTCTTATTATCCTCACTTTGAGCAGTGGTGTGACTGCATTATGTAAAGGTGTTCTGCGTCCTGGGGCTGGGGAAGAAGAGTCTTTGGTTTTATTAGCCTGACAGTTCACAGCAACTTGCATTGAAATTGATGTGATCAGAACGGTGGTGCCGTGTCTGCTGATTACCTAGATAGAAAGAATATTGGCTGACAAGGAACCTGGCACAAATGTTCCTTAAATCTGATTGTTCTGGCTAGCAGGAAGCTGAAAGCCATCCAGCCTGAATTTCCCAGTAGAATTGCAATGGATGATGAGTGCTTAGAGATAAATGAAAAGTAAGAAAATCCATAAATGAATTAATAAGAAGCAGAGATGAGCAACAAATGAGGTAGGGGTAACAAAGATAGAATATGTGGAGTGCATGTCTGCTCACATTTGGGGGTGACTGAGGAGGATGGCATGAGTTCTTTGCTTGTCTGCTTCTGCATGCCAGTTACGTGCTGTTGCTGTTTGTTCTTGAAGCTGTTGCAGCAGAGGCAAACTGTGGCATGTATAGCGGTAGGGGTCTGTGTAACGAGGAGAGATACTGTTGATGAGTCTTTGTGGGAAATGCAAAAGGAAGCATGTTCCTCATTAAAATCAATCATTAGGTTCATATACACACATTAGAACCTTAAAACAAATGTGGCTCTGTCTGTCCCAGAGGCACATGTGTGTATGTGATGACATAGGAAATGTTGAGGATAAAGTCTTCCCTTCTTCCATGGTTTACTTACTGAAATGCTAGAAAATTCCATCAGTGTCACTTGGCCACTGAACATGGACCACGTTCAAAAGAGTCAGGAGATGTGAACCAGGAAAGTTGTCCACAGAGCAAAAATGCTCGATAAGGATTTTTGTTGATGAAAGATCTTCATAACAATAGATAATTTTTCAGGGGCCAGTATGTGCCAGGAACTGTGTAAAGAACCTTCCATTATTATCTCATTCAATCCATATATTAACTTTATGATGCTAAGACTATAATTACTCCCATTTTAAACATAAGTAAATGGAGGCAGAAAGAGTGCAATCATCTTTGCAAGATTACAAAGCTAGTGGCAGAATTAGGATCTAAATGCTAGAGTATGCAAACTTTTTTTTAAGTTTATTTATTTTTGAGAGAAAGAGCATGAGCACAAGAGGGGCAGAGAGATGGTGAGACACAGAATCTGAAGCAAGCTCCAGTCTCTGAGCTTTCAGCACAGAGCCCAATGGGGGGCTCAGACCCACAAACCATGAGATCATGACCTGAAGTGAAGTCGGATCCTTAACTGATTGAGCCACCCAGGTCCCCCTAAAGTATTCAAACTCTTAACAGCATCTTATTTGTATCTTAGATTCGGGCTTGTATTTGATTATGGCCCAGCAATAGACATTGAAAGGTGGAATAAATAGTATTAGACTTGACCTAGAAGTAGAAGAAACCAGACAGAAAAAAAGAAAACAGTCTTGGAGAAAAGCCAACATAAACAGAATCTGTTTTATAGCTCTGGCCTGTTCACCACCTTCTGAACCACCTTAGTCTGTAGTT
This sequence comes from Crocuta crocuta, assembly GCF_008692635.1. Taxonomy (NCBI): domain Eukaryota; kingdom Metazoa; phylum Chordata; class Mammalia; order Carnivora; family Hyaenidae; genus Crocuta; species Crocuta crocuta. The sequence goes on along the minus strand of NW_027533395.1, from coordinate 5,590,998 downwards.
AGAGCTAAATTCAGGCAGCACCATCATGTGCATGCCTCCCAATTTTGTCTAGTGGATGTGTTTCTGTGAGAGAAGCCTAGACACAAGTGTTCTAAAATTCTGCCATTCCTGAATAGCACAGATCTCCAGGGACATCACGTGAGGAAGGGTAAGAGAGGACCGCATGCCTGATGGTGGCCAGAGCAAAAAAGACATGATGAGTGTGTCTGAGACGTGTGATTCCTAGTATATTCATCTCATGTGGATGATGAGAGGGGGTCTGACAGCTCTGGACAATATCCACCCTCCTCTGGGAAGGGAATATTAATTAATGATGATGAAGAGCACTTTGGCTTAATGGGCAATGACAGTTTATCCCAGCCAAGTGGAAAGGGCTGTGTTGGAAGTCAAGCCACCTGGCTGGCAAATTGGGAATACATAGAATGTGTGCATACATGAGTGAGCACAGTGGGCATCGTGGAAGACATAACCAATGAGCGGGGCATGTTCTATTGCACACTTACTGTCTTCTTCACATTATGAGTTCACCTCTTTAAAAGAGAAAGCTGAACAGTTGCGATGGTGTACTTACATGTTGATTTCTTAGGGAAAGGCTGCCTCTTACAATCCAGCATAGGAAGGAGAGAAGAAAAACGCTTTCCTATCCAGGACATATTTCTTACAGGATACAGAATGGATCGTCTGTATTTAAGGCTACTTACTTTCTCCTTAGGAGGAGAGTGTTGCCTGGTCAAGGCAATAGGGAAGAAAAGAACACTTGGACTGCCGAGTTACCCCTGGCCCCACTCCCCCAAATGTGTGTCTCTCCTGGCTGCAGTTCACTCTTTAGAATAGAAAAATATCCTGTCTCCAAAGCCCGAAGAAACTGTGGTCACAGATATGTTCTCTTTCTAACCACACTTGTTGATTCATATTTTTTATTCCCTCAAAAATTTTGACACTTTGGGTTTGTAATTCAAGTCCAAGACAGAGAGGGTGGGAGGAATCATCTCCCAATCCTCAGTGGAGTCAGAAACCAGCAAAAACTCCCGTGCAAGGGTTTTCCCAGCTTAGCCTCTACGTGCAACCTGTGAAAGAAAGTTTGGGAGAGAAGAGCACCCTCTAGAGATGCAGATTAAAAAAACAAGGGAAGAATATAGGGTTCTTCAATAAAATCACCAGAGAAACCCAAGTCCCAGCACCGAGCACATTCTCACTTTCAAAAACAATCTGTTCAATGAATGTACAGTTGCTTAGACAGTCTAGGTGCTTTATCATCAGTGTTTAGAAGAATGCATGATAAATAGTTAATGTTCGAACAATATTTATTGAATAACCATTAAGGAAATATACTGAAGAATGAATAAAAGGCAGCTTCCAGTAAGTATGATATTCCATCTATGATATTGCTCTCAGCACTACTCCCAAGATGACTGAGAAATTTGACGAAATAATAGGGCCCAAAGCATTAGCGTTTGGGCTCTCAAGTTAGACTGGAGTCCACCTATAAGGTTCTCTAGGGAATGATCTTAGGGAAGAGACAGACCCCATCCAAACTTTGGTTTGCATACCTGTGAAACAAGGACATCATTGACTCTGCCATTTCAAGTGCATGAGAGATTGATGGGCTTATGCTTACAAAACCTTTCATATAGTGCCTGATACTTCTTAAGTACTCAGTAAATTTGGGATAGTGTTATTGCTGTCATATCCTCTAATGCAGAATTCTTGCTACCTATTTTATTAAAAGCAAATAGGTCTTCTTATACAAAGTGACTTTTCTAATATTCATTTCTATAAGAGAGTATGGTGGACTGAATGATAATCCAAAAGTTACATCAGAGTGGGAAACTGTAGTGTGATTGCTGTCATAAGTGCTGATGACTATATCATGATAAGGAATGTAAGGGGCCCTTGAGAAGTTCGGGGGAAGGCTAATGCTCTTAAAAAGCTACACAGTTGTTGAGAGCCATGATATCATCTATATGGGGGACAAAATGGAGGTAAGAGGAAGAGTTGGGGACAGTTAGGATATGAAAGGGCTTCTGGTTTCTGGGAAGAGATCTTATGGAGCTGGGTTTTGAGATATTCATGGGCAGTAACATTCCAGGATATTATCCAAGGGAGTTGGGGATAGCCTATGTGAACAAGGGGAGCTAAGTAGGAGAAAGGAGGGTGGCATTCCGAAGCTGTCATCCTAGGGCATGATGAATGTGCCGACGTGCTTTGTGTTGGCTTGAGGTTTGAGCTGTAACACTTCATATTTGGAATCTAATAAAAATGGTATTTGGGCTCATATGATATTAGAGATGAAGAAATAATAACTAATTATCTTTGAGACTCCTGGTATCAGCTTCCCCATATGCGAGGCAAAGAAGGATAAGTGGCTTCTTGACACACTCAGCATTTTTGTGCAGAATTCAGAAAGGTAGAAAATGTAACAGGTAACTCCCAACAGTGAGATGTGTCATTCCCACAGGAATACCTTCCTCAGAAACCGTGTCTGTGTGAAGGCACATCTTCCTTGGGACTATTAATTTTTCCTGTCCTGTTCCATCCCTCAGCCCGACCCCGTTCCACACAAATAATCACATACTACAACTACTGAGAGAGGTTTTCTCACAACGTAAGTCCTCTCATCCTCAGCAGAACCCCGGACACAGTGTTGTACACAGAGCTACACACACATTCCATATTTGGGACACTAACACCACTCCCTTGGTTTCCAGATTGATATCCCAAGTAAAAGGGTAGCAGTTTCAAGAACTGCTGGATGAGATCTCACAAAACAGCCCTTGAGGAAAGTGCGTCATGCATCAGGGTGCACCGAGGCACACAGGGATGGGCTTCTCGGGCTCCGAGCAAAAGGAACAGTAAACGAGCATGAGAAACTTAAGAGCAGGGCTGACCATCTCTGCACACTGGACCAAAGAAGCAATACAAATAAAAAAGACAGCACAAATGGGATTGGCACAGATAAAGTGCCTTGGCCACAAGAGGAAAATCAGCAGAGACCCACCCATTATTGTCACGCACTGCCTCTGCTTTGGCACATTTTTATTTCCCAAGATAAACCTGAAGGCCAGGCTGCCAAAGATGAATTGCAAAGCGCAGCTCTCCGCTCAAGTGGCATTTGATAATGCCAAGCAGTCGGGGGCCAATAAAGTCACCGCTTCTGCAAATCAAATGAACCAGCTCCTCAACACACATAACCCTGTTCTGACACTCTTGCCAAAAAAGGGAGAGGGCGGGAAGGGAAATGGGCAATGAAACTACTGGAATAGGTAATCATTTGATTCTTTTTGTGTTTACTGTAACCTAGAGTGTCAAGTGGTTGAGACAGCGTTGCTTCTCATGTATGAGTGTGCTGTGGAGGGACAACAGTTAGGACTTTGTGAAAATTCTGATTTATGAAATGTGATTTTTAAGGAACTGGCAGTTTACTTGTATTTAAATATTCAACAGCCTCTGGAACATATGCAAAACCAATATGGGGTTCCCTGGTGAGCGGTCCCTATGGAGCGGGCGTAGTGAGTAACTAAATATTATTTGTAATTAACGTATCGTTGTCGGGAGGTACAGTGCTCCTCGAATTTATGTCTTCCACACTTGTTGAGGATCAACAATGCACGAGAAACTGTCTGCTTGCTGCCGACGGCCCTAAATGAGGTTTGTTTTCCTAAGTAGTTCAAAGTATTCCTCCTACCTATTCATGTATACCATTTATTTGCTTAACAAACTTGCCGTTCCAAAGGAGTACAAAGTTAGCCCAACTCTGAATTACCCCAGATGCCATATCAGCAGGTACAAACTAATGAGGTTTGACTGTGTCAAAAGCCAAGGTAAAACTGTACATATACTGTTGATTGAATCCCAGCCTCTTTGAGTTGAGAAATTCAGAGCTGTCTTTGTTAAAAGGGCATTGGAAGTCAGTCCGATCTGCATTTGAACCCCAACTCTGTGTTACTGTAAGCAATTAAAATTTGCCTCCACCTCAGTGTCTTCATCCATTGCTGTTAGGCAGGTCTGTAGTGAGTGCTGGGCATTTTATATATAAAAAACAAACACTATGTTTTATATATATGAAAACACTATGCACTGAGCATAGTGTTTGGTGGGTGGCACAGACTGATGCTGTTTTTTCACACTTTGGCTTTAAAATTTTCATATTATAATGTAAAGGGCCTGAGTTAAGTTAAATGAGCTCAGTTATACTTGTTAGCTTGTCCACTTACTCCCTGTCTGTGCTCCACAAAGCCATTCATTCGGTTTCATTCGGTTTCAGTTTCCTTATCCTCAAAATACGGCTGCCTATAACTACCTCATGGTTACCGCAAACGTTAAGGGAGATGGCCTGCGCCCAGTGCTGGAATGTGCTGTTCCATGCATTCAGACCTTTCTCTCATTGGCCCCCACTCTCCCTCGGTTGTCATAATTACAAGTAGAGTAAAATCAGTATAAATGCATTTAATACATTCTAAAACGCTTGAAAAATATGGTGCACACTAATGATTTGTTATTGTCAACTTACCAATTATTACCTCTTTCCCAAAGTACGGAAGAGAGAAGGCAGTCATATTGTCAGAGCCAAGGAATTAATAAGGACTGTTTATAGTGGGAACAAGGTGTTAGAGGAATGCAGGAGGGAATGGTTTGACAGTTTAGGGAAATCACTGCTTCTTTACATTTAAAAGCTATTTTGTTCAATGTATTTCAGTGGCTCAGTAGAGTGATCTTTTTTACGGAAAAAAGAAAGGGAGGAAAAAAAGCAATAGTATTTGGATCTTGAGCTTTAACTGATCTTTTTCAATTGCTCAAGGCTGTAAATAGCTCAATGGTTTAGACAGTTGTTAAGAGCATGATCTTTGGAGCCATAAGTTCTGAGTTAAAATTTCCGGTCAGCCACTTAACTATCTGTGTGACCTTAGGCAGCATGACCTTGGAGAAGTCACTTTACCTAGATAAGCCTCAGTTTCCTCTTACATGAACTAGAGTAAGTGATACTTAGCCAAGAGGACTGTTAGAAGGATTAAATGAAATAAAGTATGTAAGTCCATAAAGTATGGATGCTATGCCTAACATAAAATTAAAGTAGTGCTATTTATGTATTATTTACCAAGCACCAGAACTAAAGCCCCTTACTTTAACTCTAGGCAACTCTGTGTCCCACAGTTGAGAGAATCCTTATACCTGAGCATTAGCACCTTTCCCATCCTCTCTCTCCTTCCTCCAGCTGAATTTGACAATCCTTTTTTTTTTAAGTAAATAAATCTATCCCATCTCAAATTGATGTATTTTTCAGCCATGTCAATTTTTCCCAGGTAGCAGGGATAAAGGGAATGTTCTTGGCTAACAAGAAGATTGACAACCAAGTGAAGACTTTCATCACCTATAACAAAGGCCGAGACTGGCGTTTGCTGCAGGCGCCGGACACAGATCTGAGGGGGGACCCGGTGCACTGCTTACTGGTGAGTTTTCACTTCGGAGAGGAATGCTGCGCACAGTGGAGGGCTGGAAGTGGATATTAAGTAAGCAGATGAAGATGGTTCCAGGCTGTGTTGCTCACTTGGTGAACAAAAGGGGACAGGGCTGGGAGGGAAGGCAGAGTATGTAGGAAAGTGTCACTGTGCTGCCTTCTGTTTGGGCCAAAGAGATAAGAGGGCATGAGTAAGTTCCTTGTTCACTTCAGGGATTTTGAGTTGTAACCAGGTTCTGATGAGGACCTCAAACTGTAGTCTAAGGGAGAATGTGATCATTTCCATCTGCGGTGGGGAGATACACCCTTACTTTTGCATGAATGATTTGTTACGTGGCCAGTGATGCATGAGTTCAGCTGCAGAACTGATGAACTGACAACAGAATTGTGTAGGTGTGTTTTCCAGCAGAGGTGTTTATTCATATTTTCAGAGGAGTTTATACCTCAAACAAGGGATAAGAACCGCTGATTTAAACACCCATTTGTACCCTTTAGAATATGTTCCATTCGTCTACGGCTCATTCTGTATAGCTGGGAATGGTAAACCATGGCCTGTGGGGCAAATATGGCCCTCCACTTATTTTGCTAAATAAAGTTTTACGGGAACGCAGTCATGTTTATGTATAGATTGACTCTGACTGCTGTTGCTCTCAATGACAGACTTGAATAGTTGTGGCAGAGACTGTATGGTCCATAAAGCCTATAGTATTTACTATCTGGCCCTTAAAAAGAAGAAGAAGAAGAAGAAAGTTTACTGGTCCCTTCTTTGAAGTAAAAGTTTCTTTTAGTTGCCTAATACTTGACACTGTGTAGCTAGATCAGTATGAATTTATTTATATATTTGATTATAGGAAGGTGTCCAAGAGAAGGATCAGAGCTGAGTCTTGCCTTCAGGGAGTCTGCAGTCCACTTAAGAGACACTAGATTAATAAATGAGAGATTATAGGGTCACATCACACTCCTTACAGTGGTTTTGGTGCTGCCCTGTGCCTGATACGTGGCTAGATACTGAGTGAATGAAGAAGGAAGAAAGGAAGAGATTAAATATTGCAAAACAAACTATAATTAAGTGCTAATTTCTATGAAACAATTTATAGAAAGGAGAGATCAGTATGTAAACCAAGAGAGGAGACTTAGTTTTAGTAAGAGAGTTTTATATATACATGCGCACGCGCACGCACACACAAACACACACACACACATCAATGTTTACAGTCTTCATACAGTTCTCACTTGGGTGTTACCCACACTCAGCTTGCTTTGTCCCAGGACGTCTGAACAGTTACTTTGCAGGTTCATCTCATACAGCTGTAGGCGGATCACCCTTGTACTGGAGAAGATGCCAGCAGCCACAGCTTGACCTTATTAGTTGCAAAGGATATCACACTTGTCACTGTGCATCAGGAAAGCAGGCTAAAATTCAGCCTCCCACTCAGCTTCTATCCTTATTACTGGCAACTTATGGGGGGAAACAAGCCAGTTGTTACAATAAGTAAGTCCACAAAGCCAGTGACAGAGTAAGTACGTGTAAAAGTTATTCATTGAATACCTATTCTATACAAAGCGTTCATTGTTCAGTAGCTTTTTTAAAAAACAGAGCCACCTTCCAAGTTTAGCTATTTCAAGTCAGGGCATTGTGGTATTTAGCCAAAGAAGCCTGGGATGCACCAGTGCCTTAATGTGGTCCACTGCCCCACCATGCATTTTGGAGATAAAATGCTCATGAGAGAGAATTAACCATATCACCTGATGGCGCTGGCCTTTGACCACTCTTGGATCGTAAATAAGTGGTTGGAAATGCCTCTGAAGCACTTAGTGAAGAGCTCCCTGTTCCAACTTCAGCCCAGTTTTAGGAAGTCTTATGGCCATGCCACCAAAATAAAAATGCAGAGTCAACTGGTTTACCCATCTCCGCTGGGACTGTTCCAATCTAAGGCACCATCACTTCTCACCTGCCCTGGAGTGAGAGGCTTCTGACTGGTCCTCCCAGATCTACCTGGCAATCTCTTCTCCACACAGCAACTAGTGTGAGCTTTTCTTTTTCAGTCCAACTTTAATGAGGTAAAACATACATAGAAGATACCCATGTTAAGAGTATAGGTTGACAGATCTTGGCACATGTTATGTACCTATGTAACCACTACCACAGTCAAGATGGAATATTTTCATCACTCAAAAATTCCTCTCTGTTCCTTTGCAGTGAGTTTTCACACCCCCGGTCCTAGACAACCATAAACCTGCTTTCATTTACTATAGATCAGATTTCTCTTTTGTCAGATTTTATGTCAATGAGATCAACTTGAGCTTTAAAAATTAAGATCTTGATCTTAAAGTTTCTAATGACTTTCTAATTCAGGTAGAATAAAGTTCAAGTATATTACCATGACCTGCCAAGTCTCATATGGTCTGGCCCCTGTTTTCGTCTTCTACTTGTTTTCCAGTCTCTCTCTTCCTCCTTCCCTACATAGGTAATCCTTGCCGGATTACCTTAATCTCAGAGGCTTCTTAAGTTTTCTCTAAGAGTTGGCCCAACTCTTCTTTATCCAGGACCCTTCTCAAGAAGTTCTCTGAAATCAGCACATGGGTGTTGACTCTCTTGTCCATCTTCCCCTGCTCAAATATGAGCTCCATGAGTATAGGAATTGAGCTGTCTTTCTGGCCACTCCAAAGAATCAGCTCAAAAATATGCCACATGCTAGGTGTTCAGCATGTGCTGTTGCTATGGATATTGTCCAAAGTCGATGCTCCACTGACACGTGTTGGTTGAGTTTCACATTTAGACTTCAGTGGAAACTTCTTCTTGCCACTGACAGCCACACTGAGGGATTCACAATATCCATCTCTTGAAATTCAGAGGCCTAGGTTGACCCCACAGTTAACAAAATCAGTGGCTCATTAAGATCCCAGAGAGGTGAATTAATGGGCTCTAAATGTATGGCACCCAGGAGTCTTTGGCCTGCCTCCGTCATTAACTCTCTTTGAAGTAGTTTCAATCTGAGTTTTAGAAAACACTCTGAGGAAAGGAAATGGCAGAGGGAGTGGGGGAGCAGGGACCAAAATCACTTATAAAAATCTGCCAAAAGCACAAAATAGAAAAGAAAATCTTTGAGCTACAGGAGACCCAGACTGTTAAGAACCTTCTTTATGCGTGGGTGCTGGTGGCAGAGAGGAGATAAAGAGTGATTTTAGACTGTGAGTGCTTGGAAGGTGACAGTGTCACCAAAAGCACAGCCTAGTGATTAGACAGGAGATTTTCCAGCAGGACTGTTACAAATGTGGAACAAGTTCAGAATTATAGCCCCAAACGGAATGTTCCTGGTAAAATGTATTCTATAGAAATAAGACATCCAGAGTAATTTGGGGCTGTATTTTTAGGACTTTTCGACTGACTGCCTGTAGGGCTCAGCTAGGATTTCTTTTCTCTGAAGAGTGCATTGTACACTTAGATGGGGTATTACAGGTCATGGTCCACCTGCCACCAAAGCCTCAGAATTGGGTTCCCAAGAGGCGAGATGTGAGCTGAGCCTGTGACAAATCCTTGGCTCCCTACGGAAAGCACAGTGTTCTGTAGAGAGAGGCTGTGACTTCTTTATGGATTCGATTGACAGTTCTCTAGTGAAGCTAAGCAGCCAGCTGCCCCCAGGAGATTCTTGACTCTACTTCCCGCACCTTTGCACTGGCTACGACTCTCGTGCTGTGCTGGATTGAAATGCAGCTGAATGCCCCAGACTCGGCCTGTTGGCCTAGGGCCCTCTCTCTCCTAGGCCGTTGACTCTTTACTAAAAGTCTAATGGATTTCTAGCTCCCGTTCAGGGTCATAAATAGCATAAATGTGTGTGTGCAAAGGGTGGATCTGGAGGGTACTGTTTAAGATTTTAGCTGCTGCCTTATTGATAAAAGGTCTGATTTGGCTTTTCAGTACAACAGTAAGATTAGGAGCCCTGGGGATAAGGGTACCATGAATATGAGACCCAAAGGCTGTCAGTGCAGAGGCTGGGGAAAAGAGGAAGTGGAATGAGATGCTGCTTGACTCTTAAATAATTTAACATCTTTTTTTTAACATTGATTTAATTCCTGGTGGGGGGGGGCATATCTCCTGTCATTTAGTAATTTTCCACTGGCCATCCACAATGCTCAGAAGATAGTAGCTAGTTAACAGATTGGTTAAATCCAACAGACATTTATTGAGCACTTAGAGTGGCCAAAGGATTTTGTTGGTTAAAATAAAAAATAAAAGAATAAGGTGAAAGAAATGTAACTGGGACCTAGAGGTCCATGATGGGCTTCAGAAGTCTGTGAATTCCTGAAATTGAACATACAGCTCTGTGTGCATATGCCTTTGTGTAATATTCTTTGGGATAGAGTCCTTAACTTGCCTCAGATCCTCAAAATCTGAACCTGATCCTGAAAAGATTAAAGACGAGAGATCTAGTTGCTCCTAGTATTGACCAGTTGATGATATGCCATACCGTCTTCTGACTGTGTGTGAGTAAAGATACAAAGGACAGTTTCCAAACATGTCTCCTGCACCTTGCGTTGCTTGCAAGTCAGTGGCTAGGTTATGGTGGTTTCACTGTACAGTTCTGTATTTTCTTAATGTGGAAAGATAAGAAAAATAGATGTCTTTATAACAAACTGTCCTTTGACTCTTCTGAATTGGAGATAACTCTGCAAAGATACTCAGGTATTTATGACATGGTTGCTAATGGGAGAAAAGAAGGTAAGAAGGCTGGAAAGAAGGGAGAGAGAGGAAGACAAAGTGCCCCTGCCTGGGCAAAATGCACATAACAATTAGCTAGCCCTGCCCTGTGTCCTGCAGGAACTGGCAGTGGCTTGATAAACATTATAATAAGCCTCTCTATTAATTTTTGGTGACTTGACTTTGACAGGTGTTCAAAGCTGGTGAGGTAGAAAAGTTTATTGTAGAAAACTAAAGATAAATCACTCAACATTGTTTTTCTTTGAGTATTGATATAGACTCTATAACTTCCCTGAAGAATGGAAGAAGGAAAAAAGAAAAGCCACAGAATATTCTCCTCACACCAGCTGGGGGCAATCCAGTACTGCAAATGTGAGAGTGGAGGAAAAAGTGCACCAGAAAGAGCACATCTAATGTTGCTGCTACAGCCTGAACTGGTGTCTTTTCTTCTCAAATTAATTTATCTCAGGGCTCTGAAAGCCATAGCAACAGAGCAGGGCTGAGGTGGCCAGTCGAGAATGCCCTCTACTCTTTGGAACCGCCAGGGCCAGATATCAAAGAATTCTTGATTGGGCCGGGTGGCGACCGAGCATCACAATCTTCTAGACTGTTGGATGGTGAAGAAGGTGGCAAGCTTCTGGTTCAAGACTACAAACTGGGGGCTCCCTTAGCCAGGGATGCTCGCTCTGTTGGGAGACACAGAAGGCCCTCCTTAAAGTCCAAGGGACCAGGCTGATCCCCTAAGAGTTATGCATGTCTTGGAATGCCATGGTGCTAGTCACATTAATCTGATTATGTGGTTTATAAATAACCCCAAGGTACTTCTGGCATTGTTCCTAGTAAAATAGTAAATGAAGGTCTTGCAAGTCCTAACATAAAGCATTGTTCCATATTTTGGGAATTTATTGACTGTCTTTTTTATATTCTGTGCTGGGTTCCACAGAAGACTGAAGGTTGAAGTTTTCTCTTTATTTGTAGAGTTTATCAAGGAGATAAAATTGTAGCTACCTTAGAGAGATAATGCAAGATTGGGTGTGGTCAAAAGCTCTTGTAAATCAGAGAAAGAGGGGATCCTGATAGGCTGCAGTTGTCAGGAAAACTTTCAGAGAAATATGGTTTGATAACTCTTTATCCTGTCTTAGCATCTATCTGAGTGCAGTACAACTCTGTCCTGAAACTTCTGGAACATGTAACAGTATCTGTCCTAGTCTTCCTCTTGGGCAAAAGGAAGCCAAGCATTTATGTTCCCACGGATTCTTTTTGTTTGTTTATTTTTAAAAAGGTTTTTTGATGTTTGTTTATTTTTGAGAGAGAAAGAGAGCAGGGAAGAGGCAGAGAGAGAGGGAGACACAGAATCTGAAGCAGGCTCCAGGCTCTGAGCTGTCAGCACAGAGCCCTATACGAAGCCCAAACTCATGAGCTATGAGATCATAACCTGAGTCGAAGTCAGACTGAGTCACCCAGGCATCTCCCCACCCTGATTATTTTTGTAGGGACAGACCTCCTTCCTCTTATGGAAAATTATAAATTAAAATTTCCTTTTGTGAAAACTTTCCATGAAATTTCTAAGCAAAACCGATCATTTATTACTATCATTCTCCCTTGAGAGTTTACCTTCTGTGTTGGCCATGAGGAAGGCCCTGTTGTGACCCACTGTTATATTTTACCAGCATTTTGGCTGCTTTTTTTCCTGAGCTTCATTTTTAGTTTGTCATTTACTCTATCCCATATAAATTTAATCACTGTATCTCTGCAGCTCTCTGAATATCTGCTGGCTGAGGCTTACAGGCAGAATGAAAGTAATAACAGAGATGCATTGGTGATTCCAAAAACTCAAGTCGATAAGATTAGAAAATAATCTTTTTGAGAGATGAAAAGAGATGTGGGTTCAGACACAAACTTGTAGTTTTTGACAACTCAGTGCCAGAACTATTTTAAATGAAATTCGTGTAAGATTTATTATCTTGCATTTGAGAACTGTTGATAGCTTAATCAGAGGATTTGATCGAGATTTTTACACACAGATATCAAGTCCCTTAAATTTTCATTTAAATTGTTATTACCAGTGAGTTTTGTCTACAAGCATGACTTTTATATTGAATAATGCTGATCCTGATAATACCCTGACAGAGATACTATGTCAGTCGTCTGGTAGATGTTAGGACAGTTTCACATGCAGCTTCTTCTGTCCACCTGACACCAAGTTTTCCAATGGAGGGTGGCTGAGGGGTAGCAGCTGACTTCTTTAGAGCCCTCCCAGTCTGACCAAGCCTTCTTTCCTGACTGCATATCCATTCCTCCTCCTTGGTCTAACCAGGCTGCCTTCTGTATTATAGCTAAACTCCTCTGTTTCTTTTCTTTGTTACTGATATCACTCAGGCCTGAAATGTCCTTCATCCTCCTTAACATCTCACCTGCCATTCAAATTCTACACATCATTGCCTCAGGCACCATTTTCTCCCCAAAGCCTTTTCTGATCCAAAATTGGGCATAGTTGCATCAGCCTCTCAAACTTCATATCCCATACCTACTGATCTTATGGCTGTTAAAATAGTCTCTCTTTATGATAATCAATAGAAAGGTCTTAAACTTTATACCCCATAATGGCAGAGACCAAATTTTAGTAAGTCTTTCATAAGCTCTGTCTTGTGTTTTACAGATAGAGTACTGAAATATTTCTTGAATGACCAAATGACATTCAAGGCAGTAGAATAGACCTAAAGCAAAGGGGCCCCCTCCTTCACCAGTTTGGCAGCTGTCTTATACTTAGTGGACACCAGGTATCTGTGGAATGAAAGGGCACATGCATGGATGGATGGATGGATGGATGAGTGGAATGGATGGATGCTCTGAATCTGGTCTTTAAAAGACCATTTCGATTATATGCTTTCACCACACTCATTTCTCCCCTCCTCAGCCCTACTGCTCACTGCACCTTCACCTGAAGGTCTCTGAGAACCCCTACACCTCAGGGGTCATCGCTAGCCGAGACACTGCCCCCAGCATCATAGTGGCTTCAGGTAAGAAGCTTGCCTGGTTGGCTTGCTGTGGAAGACTGCATTTCTTTTAAGAAGCTAGATGTCTGTGCTGGGAACTTAATGAGTAAGCAAAACTATATTTTGAAAGTCAACCTAAAGCCATTGACCCTGAAGCAACTGTGCAGAAAAACCTTGCTCAGATATAGTGTTTACAGTGTCAGTCCATCTCGGGCAGTGATTGCCTGCACAGCCCATTGTTAGCTTTTGCAGACAGCTCTTTTCACTAATGGTGATGTGCTCTTTCTAGGCAACATAGGTTCTGAATTGTCAGACAGCGACATCAGCATGTTTGTCTCTTCAGATGCGGGGAACACCTGGAGGCAGGTAAGAAAGTATCCCGGGTCACGTTGCTGCAGTTTAAATGACATAAAAATTGTTCAACTGGGTTAAATTCTGAGAACTCATTCAGCTGTACGTAAATCCTAAAGCTTGTCAGTGTGTGTATTTTCCTTTTTGTGTTATGAGAGTCTTAAAGTTTAGCAGTCTTTGAGTTTAGCAAATATTTGTGCAATTTGTTTTGTTTTGTCATTTGGTAAAAATGACCGTTTTTCAGAGCTTCTACGTAAGAAAGCTTATAAGTGACAATGACACTAAATTGGATCTGACTGAATTTTTTTCAGAAAAGGAGACCAGGATCCCAAAGAGTTTATCATAGGGGAGCATGGAGCCTGGAGGGTAGATTGTATACCCAGCACAGAGCTGCCCTCATAAATTCCCCTTGCCTCAGAGTCAGAATACAAAGGAATGCAATGATGGTGAAATAGCCATTACCCAGGTGGTGTTCTGAAATGTTTACATGTCACGTGCATAAGACAGAGTCATAACCATCAGGGTGCATATGCTAGGAAAAGTACGAATGGAATCACTAAAAACCAAGTGTTTAGCTTAATGCTTCCCCTCTTTCTTCTAAATGAAAATTAGATACCCATAGCTTATAAAACAGGCATTTAATGAGGTTTAGCAATCATAACAAGATATGTGCCTAATGCACGGTTGTTACACTTCAATAAATATGTTTTAATAACCTACTGACGTTTAATTATCATACAGTAACTAGCACCGTAAATTGAAATCTAATGCACAGGTAATCACACAGAAATGAGAACTCCCTGCTTTATGTTTTAGACAGAGATGTCCATGTTATGGTCCAGTTACCATTTCCTAGCTTCTGACCCTTTATGGGCCCTCCATATGATTCACATGGTTTGAGAAGAGCAAGGCAGGAAAGACAGTTGCTTAAGAATCACCAGGGCTACTGATCTTGGAGCTATGTAGTAACATGGACTGTTGAGCTTCCTCTAGAGAATAGTTCAAGAGCCCGAACCCCATTTTGTTTCTTTCAACACCCCAAACAAACCAAAGGACTCTTTACATCTGCAATCCTGGGCTGCATCTTAGACATAAGAAGTAAACAAAGGGGAAAAAACAATACATAACTCATACAGAGAGGACACAAAACTTGTTTGTAACCCATCTCCATTTGACTTCAAATTGGTTTCTCCACTTCTGGAGAAAAACCTACCGATATAAGTACATGATGCATTTACCCAAAGATGATTTGTTTAGATCAGCACTACGTTATGGCTTGGTAGAGAATCTATGAATTGAACAAGAACAGTTTTCCTCCGTAATACTTGGAAAACTTGAAATAATTACATCGGGAAAGGATACTGTAATGCTACAGGTCCCAAGCCCGTGAATTACTATACACATGGTCTTTGTCAAGTCACCACATCTCTCTAAACCTTGGTTTTCTCATCTGTAAAAACGATACTGCTGGAGTAAAGTACCTCTAAGCCTTTTTCTATCCAAAGATGTTACACAACATGATGGTTACCCAGTATTCTGAGAAGTGGGTCAGAAGTGGGAATCAACAGAACTTACTACAACAAGATGGGATGAGAAGCATAAATACATAAGTATTAATTCTTCAGATTCATTTGTGGTACGCCTAAAATCATTTTATACCATGCCAGTGGTATGTGTGGCCCACCTTGGGAGCCTTATTTATACCTGTCTTTCCAGAGATTTTTGAGACACCCTGGTCTATCATAGGAAGGATTTTTCTCCTCATCTGAAGATTAGTTCTCTAAACTCTGGGTGTGTGTAGTTGTGGTTGTGTGTCCATGTGGATGTGTTTTCCTCTTGCAGATCTTTGAAGAAGAGCACAGTGTCTTGTATCTGGATCAAGGTGGCGTCCTGGTTGCTATGAAGCACACGTCTCTCCCAATTCGACATCTCTGGTAATGACACTGATTGCCCATGAGTCATGCACCTGATGGTCCCATATTGCTAAGACCAGTAGAGGAGTCAGGCTTTCAGATGGTGACTGTGTTTGCAGTAAAATGCCAAAGTCTACTAGAACATCATTTATGCCTCTGCTCTATTAAAATAAGGTCATCACCAGCAGTTTCACAAAAGGAGAAGGAAAGGAGACAGAGGAGGGATAGGGCTGAAGGGAAGGAGATTGAGAAAGATCGAGATTCTACCCCAGAGAAGAGTTGCATTATGGTTTTCAAATATGACAGTACCCTCCCCAGTACCTTACTCTTTCAGCACTCTTATGGGGACTATGGTGTGTCGGGTAAAATAGGTAGAAGTCAAGAGTAGCTTAACATGTGCTCCTTACTTGTGTTCTGTACAGAGATTAGCAGTTTAGGGCAAGTCTGTTCCTCTCTCATTTCCCCCTGATTCTATTAGTGGGAGGGGTTTTACAGTCGGTACCTCTACCTGCAAGTCTTGCCCAGATGGGCATTTAAGCCCTAACTTCCATAATGGTTTCCAGTAGAATCCTTCATCTCTGTTTTTGAAAGGGGCTCTCTCCATAGTGCAAGGATGTTCAAAACCAAAAGCCTGATTTTCCCCCTAGTGTGAGTTACTTAGGAAACCAAAGGGAAAACTGCAGAAATAAGAGGAATAGAGCCTTAGCTTGGGTGAAAGCATCTAAGGGAAAGGAGGAGCAAAGGAAGCATCTTGGGTGACCTGAAAATTTGCAGACTTCTCTTATTCGCAAGAGCCATTCCTTCTGTACCCCTGCACTCAGTGAGTCAGCCAGGATTTGAAACAGTGTTAAGAGGGAAGCCACCAGGGGTTTGATCACTTGGAGGCAGCTGGTTTAAGTCCATCTAAGTAGTTCTTATAAGGCCATTGCTCTTCAGAATCACCAGTAAGGCTTACTGCTAGGTTGCACTGAGGTTTTGGAAAGGGTCACATTGAGATCTAAGATCTAATAAAATATCCAAGTTTAAAAAAATTCTATCAAAGACTTATTATCATTCACATTTCATGCAGCTCTCCCCCTTATGGCTATTATAACACATCTGGGTCCCCAATCGCTTGGCTAACTGTATTTCTACCTTCTGATGTAATTAAGAATACGTATTCACATAAAAGGCTCTCTTTGACAGTGCCCCGGGTACTTTTAAAATGTATTCTCTCCTGGCTGATAGTATTTTTTCTCTGAAAAGATTTTTTTTTTCCTTTGAAATCTTATGCCTGTTATTCTTTACTTTCATTAGGTTGAGTTTTGATGAAGGGAGATCTTGGAGCAAATACAGTTTCACATCTATTCCACTTTTTGTGGATGGGGTTTTGGGCGAGCCTGGGGAAGAGACTCTAATCATGACGTAAGTGGAAAACTGTGATGTCCTCTAGTCTTAACAGAAATCCAGGAACATGTTTTTAGCAAGGCCTATTCACTTCGCTATTGTTATATTTGAAATTGCTAGCAAGGTCAGTATATCTGACTGCATGATTACTCGGCAGAGGGGAAAAAATGTGGGTGGCTATTTTCTTGGCTCTTTACTAATTAGGAGACCCATACCAAGGGCTAACAGCACAAGGGCATGGTTCATTTTTTTCCTATGCTGAATGGGCTTAGGGAAATTAGAAGTGATTATATCAACAGAAAATAAAACGCTAAATTGAAAACTTTAATAAACAACTCAATATATAGATAATCACAGGCATATAAGAATGCAGAACTTTAAGGCAAAACACAGAGCTTGATCACAACCCCACAAAGGATTTTATTTTTCCCTGGCTCTTTACCTAACCCAATTGTGAGGCATATTAGGAAAACTGTGAGAACAATCTTTTCTTACGAAATTGCATTTGCACTCATTCTTGTCTGGAAAGTGACAATCATTAATTTGTGAAAGACTTGATTAATGAGTTGCCTGCTTAAGGGTTTCAAAACATGAGCTTTGAATTTGAAATATGAAACGGTGAGGGATTTTTCTTCCCCTGGAAAATTGGACATGGAAAACAGAGGGAAGGTTTTAAAGCAGTCGACCTTGTCGTCAAAAATCATAGTGAATAGTTGGTACATTTTCTAATTTTTGTCTTCCCTTTTTCAATGACAGAAAAGATCAGCAAATGTTTAATATGTCTAATAGCTACCCTTTTGCCCATGGTACACATAGCTCAATTAGCAATTTGTTCTATAATTTGTCTTTATTCAGTTTTCATATTTGCAAAACACAGATGAAAAAAGCTGACTGAAAAGGCTACTTTGTAGCTTTTATCCACAGATATCTATGATTGGTGATTCAAACACCTCATTATATACCCGGATTCCTCTGAGTAAGGAGAGTGGCATGCACAGTGTAGGAAGCAGTTCTGACTAGTTGGCCCCATTGCCCACATTCCGTAGGGACTGGTGGGAAGAGAAAATAGCATGGAAACCATGGGAACCAGGTACATTATAGCAAGAGAACCTAGATGTGTAATCTTGGACCACATAGAATGCAGCATTTGTCATTTCTTTTCTTCTTCTTCTTTTATTTTTTTTCCTATCAGCCAACCATTCTTGTGGTACAGTATGCAGAAGTGGGTTTTTAAGTCAGACACCCTGAGTTCTGACTCTGCCAGTTCCTAGTTATTTTTTTGCATGTTAACAATACTCTCTGAGCCTGAAATTACTCATATGTGATAGGGAGCCAATAATAGTAACCCTCCTCATCACTGTGTTCTGAGGCTTGACTGATGTGATCAGTGTAACGTGTTTAGCATTATACTAAGCTCAGAGCAAACACCCTGCGAACACTGGCTATTGGCCCTATTACTCCTGTGATTATTGTTATCATTATGAACTCTGTAGAGTATTTGGACACTTCAGCCACCGCTCCGAATGGCAGCTGGTCAAGGTGGAGTATAAGTCCATTTTCGATAGACGCTGTGCCGAGGAGGACTACAGACCCTGGCAGCTACACAGCCAGGTAGGATGAGGGGAGCTGAGGTTGAGTTCGGGGTGGAAGGCGTGGGGCGGGTGATGGGGAAGAGCCAGCCATGAAAGTGTAGGAATTGGGGTTCTCTAGGTTACGGTGCCCATCTACTGCTTTCTTGCATGCTTTTGAGTTTCACGGCGGTGAACAAACTCAACACTTACAGCTTGTTGTGAAGTAATTTCTTTTTCTTTTTCTTTTTTTATTGTCCTAGGAGGTAATGAGATAAAATTCAAATGTGCTTGGCTTAGACTTACAACTCAAAATGAAAAACCAACTCAGCACACAGATCCAAACAAAATTTATCTGAGCATGTCATATGATTGCAGGGTAGGGGCAGGGGTGAGAAAAAGATCTTCAGTTTTATCTAGCGATGCAGAGATGTAAAATAATAAAATTATACTCAGTGAGCAGTGCCAGTAAAATCCTCCCTTATTGCCCTGTGATTCCCTGGGATTGTGTAGTGCTTCTTACCTCCTTCCAAAGTACTCATGGTACAAGGATGCAGAATTATTAATAGGAAACTGTCTTTCATTTTGGCCCCCCCGCTGATCAGCTCCTATCAGAATGCTTGGCAAAAAGCATCTCTCCCTCGATTTCCCAAGGTGGAAGTCAGTCTCCAAAGACATGGTGGAGGTTCTCACTGCACACCCATCACCGTATTCAGGGAGTGATCCATTGTCTCACCAAACCTAGACTAAGTGAAGTGCACTTGACCCCTGAATAACAGGGGTTTGAACTGTGCAGGTCCGCTTACATGCAGGGTTTTTTTTCCCCCAATAAATACAGCACAGTGTTCTAAGTGCATTTTTCTCTTCCTTAGAATTTTCTTAATAAAAGTTTCTTTTCTCTGGCTTACTTTCTTGTTAGAATACCATATATATAGTACACATAACACAAAAAATGTGTTATTCAACTATTTCTGCAGTCAGTAAAGCTTGCAGTCAACAGTAAGCTATTAGTAATTAAATTTTGGGGGAGTCGAAAGTCATGTATGGATTTTTACTGTGTAAGATGGTCAGCACCTCTAACTCCTGTGTTGTTCAATGGTCAAAGTAGTATTTTTATATACAGCAGCCAGTTAAAGTGAATTTGCTCAGGAAACACAGTATATAGTGGCCTGGACAAAACTCTTTTCTGTCCTTCAGACACAAAGAAAGCTGTGTTTCACAGTAAGGTCTACATCAGCTAGAATCATATACCCTTTTCGCAGACTTGGTAATAAAAGGAATACTCATGTACGTTGCTGTTATTTTCCCCTATGAGATGTGCAATCACTGTGATATTCAAAGCTCTTATTTATTTTGTGCAGAAGCACTGAGTTTACTTCTCTCACTTGTCTGGTAGATGGACATAAATCAGTGCTATAAAGTTCTGTGGGCAGAGGTGTAATAAATTGAGGCAGAGTGGATCTTTATACTTCTTAGGAATACGCTGCTCATAAATGACTGAATGCATAAATCTTTTATTACAGAAGAATTAAACTTAATTACCAGAGATTTGTTGGCGATACACTGCTTATAAGCTGAGTCTTAGTTATCTGTATGTCCCTCATTGCACTGTGCCTCATACCTTGCCAAATAAAGTTTTGCTGAATATTATCAGGAGAGAAGGGTGTTTTTTGACACACCCTCAATGCTTCTTAGGATTACATTTATAGTTGCCATTCTACACCAAGGTTCTAGACATCAAAAAGAAAACGCCGTTAGTGCAAAGCAGGTGACCTGTGTCCATAATACACTAAGGTTTGAGAACATGTCCCTCAATGTCCTGAATTGAAGCAGGGAAGGTCCAAGTGATGTGCTCAACTGTGTAAGATCCTTGTCTCCTTATAGGGGGAAGCGTGCATCATGGGAGCAAAACGGATATATAAGAAGCGAAAATCAGAGCGAAAGTGTATGCAAGGAAAATATGCAGGAGCTATGGAATCTGAACCCTGTGTCTGCACAGAGGCCGATTTTGACTGGTAAGCTTGTGCTGTTGTTCCCCGGAGTCACTCAGTGCATCAAATCCATGTGAGTCTTAATGAAAGCGGAGATTTGAAGTAATAGTAACATGTATAGAGGTAAGTGGCAAGCCTCATATTCTTATGAAATTACTTCTGGAGGACAACATGGTTTATTGGTTATGTGCATGTGTATATGAAGAAAAACAACAACAGGAGTTTCTTTGGACTGAAAGGATTCAGAAGATGTCGTCTAGTTATCCTCCACATGTTGGATAGATCTCAGGACAAAAAGAGAGACCAGATACCCCCCTTGAGTTGCTTCAGTATATGTGCTGCCGAAGCGAGCACTACCCCTTGAGTTGCTTCAGACAACACCACTGAAAACAATTAAGTTGACTTTTCAGAGAACAGATATATTTGTGCTCAAGGTAAAAACTTCGTAGAATCTAGGTTCCTAGGAACAGTGAGCTTATAAAACCACATATTTGCTGTTACTGGGAGTTTTCAGTCCATGGTTAGTTAGCTGACAATTTGTACACAAGCTATGGAAGACGTTTCTGATTTCAAGGCAAGGATTCAGTGGCATTGGTAGTCTGTTGCTCTGTGGACATGGTGGTATAGGAGACTTCTCCCTTTACCAGGATTAAGCTAGTATACACCAGAAAAGTACCGAGATATTTGAGCACCATAGCATTCTTTCCGAAGCATTTGATAAGCAGAAAGCTAGTCTGTGGCATCAGTGATGCCCTTGCTTTGTTCCATATCGGTGTTTGGCATTCAAGTGAGGTTGGAAATTATTAAGGATGAGTAGGTGGTAACTCCCTTCATCGTATCCATCTCATTTTCTGTTCCTTTTCTCTTTCTCTTTTTCTGTTTCTTTAAATTTATTTATATGTTTTGGTTTAGAAAAAGGAATTGCTAAGTATATATGTCAATGTCAAGTGGTTAAAACTTGACCTGCATAAGGAACCAAAGTTATTCCTTTAACGTTGGATATCTACCTGTGTAGCAATCATAGATCACTTATCTGACCATCAAAATATCAGTGAATGAGTTAGAAAACGTTAAGTCTTCTCTCATGGTAGACCTTTGGAGATATGCCCTGAATGAGTAGTTCTGCTCAGGCCTGCCAAAATTGGCCGCCAGCTCTCAGACCAATAACCCAACACTGTTCTCCTCTTGTTGATAGACAAGGCAAGACAAGAGCCAGTGCTATATCTCATGGGCCCAGCCTGAGGATAACAGAACTTTAGTTACATTGGAGCTTGCAAGGAATTCTGCAGGGGGCCTCCCCAGCTGTAACTTCCATTTTAGCCAGTGCAACATTATTACAATGATAAAAATATCTGATCCCTGCCCTACCTTTCAGGACTGACACCCTGAAATGCATGCACAGGGAAAACTTCAATGGAATTTTAAAGTCATTTATCCCATCCCTCTTTCCAACTGTTTCTCCTTTACCCCCTCTATTCGAGGAGGATTTGTAAAGGATGACATTTTATCTTAGTCATTTAGCTTCGGCCTTACCAGATAGTAATTCCTTTGTAAAGAGCAAATAAATTTATTCTAGTAGAAAACCAAAGAAAAAAGTGAGAGAGGTATTTTGAGTCCCTGATGTCTCCTGGAAGTGTTGGTTTTGGGGCAGTCTTTTCTACAAGGTTCTAAAGGGTCTTTTGTTACTGTTATTGTCATGTGGTTTTTTTTGGTTTTTTTTTTTTGGATCATTGTTTTATTTTTTTTCTAAGATACAAAGTTAAGGGAAATTTTTATTTTTTTATTTTTATTTTTTTAATGGTTTTTATTTATTTCTAGGAGAGAGAGAGAGAGAGAGAGCGTGAGCAGGGGAGGGTCAGAGAGAGAGGGAATCACTCTGAAACAGGCTCCAGGCTCTGAGCTGGCAGTCAGCACAGAGCCCGACACGGGGCACGAACTGTGAGATCATGACCTAAGCGAAAGTTGGACACTTAACCGACTAAGCCACCCAGGTGCCCCTATTTTTTATTTTTTATTTTATTATTTTTTAATAGTTTATTGTCAAGTTGGTTTCCATATAACACCCAGTGCTCATCCCCACAAGTGCCCTCCTCCATGCCCATCTCCCCTCTCCCCCGCAACATCCATCAGTCCTCAGTTTGTTCTCAGCATTCAAGAGTCTCTCATGGTTTGCCTCCCTCCCTCTCCCCCACTATCTTCCCCCCTTCTTCTCCCCCATGGTCCTCAGTTAAGTTCCTCCTAATCCTCCTATATGTGCAAACATATGATATTTGTCCTTCTCTGCCTGACTTATTTCACTCAGCATAACACCGTTAAGGTCCATCCATGTTGCTACACATGGCCAGATTTCATTGTTTCTCATTGCCATGTAGTATTCTATTGTACACATCCATGTGTTGTTTTTCTACATCTGTTTTAAGCTAATCTAGAGTGAAAGGAACACAGAGTAAGGAAAGCAAGTAAGCTTCTCCCTTCCCTTATCTCTCACTCCCCTACAGTGTTGGCCCAATCCTTGTACTCATTTGTGATTGGAGTCTGCCCCTAACTGAAATGTATTCTGAGAAGTGGACAGTGAATCGTAAATGAGGCCATTGCAAGGTTTTCTGGTCAAATGGGGTTTTTGTTACTGCATGACTTCTAAAAATATTTTGGAAGACTCACCGTGACTTTGAGTTTCTACCAGTAACCAGAGCTTAAGTGAGTCCCGTCAACTACAGCATGATACAGGCAGTTGTTACTAAATGTTCCCTCTCAGCTTGGCTCACCCCTGGATGGTCCCCCAGGGACCTTGCCAGCCATCTCCAGCATTTGTAAAGTAATTCCCTGAAATGAACATAGGGTGTCCTGCAGGCAGCATTTCTGAAGTCTTCCTCTCCATGCTGTGTTGAACCAGCACCAAATCCAGCTGATACATGCAGGATTCTAAGTGCCAGCTGCCTGGTGACGGGCCCCATGGCTAAGCCTGTTTCTCCCTTTCCGACCCTGTGTGCCAGCATCTCACCTCCATCACACAGATGGACCAATTCATGCTAATGCTTGCTGGTGACTGCCTGCGATTTGTCTGTGCATGTGGAGGTCAATTTGTTGTCAATCTCTGTGCCCAAGTTCATCTTCCAGAAGCCAAGAATATCAGGCCACACAGAGGGCTCTGGAAGCAAGAAAGAGAGAAGGCTGGGAGAAAAGTCTTTGACTATTTCCAAATGAGGGAGAGGATCTCAAGCCATTAGTCTCAACTGGCAACACTAACTGACTAGGACAGAAATTTTCCTCGGAGAAATGGCCATGACATTCCTAAAGGGCATTTCCTTCTCTGCTGTGACTTTGAAGCATATGGCTTGTGCACAGAGAGACCTGGCTCCACTCTACTTGGTAGATTCAGATGTCTTGGAAGAGCACCCCAAAGGCATCACCAGTAATGAGAAGCGTGCCACACGTGGGCTGTGTTTGCATCAGTGATGTCTATGCCAAGGGATGAGCTTCCACCACTGCGTGTTTTCTACTTGTAGCTGTCTTGGGGCCCACCTACCATCAGTGTTATGCATTCTTCTAATGAGAACATAATCTGCTTTCTCAGTTTAAAGCCGTTTAATTGGAATTATTGGTCATTGAGTCTTCATCTCTACACAAGCATCTCTGTTGCTTTCAAGTTATCTTTCCCAACACCGTCCTGGGTAATTGATAGATATTCCACAGGGGAAAAACATTTTTGGAAAGGTATTGATTCAGTGAAGTCTTGTTTTTTGACTTCTTGGCTAGAGTAGAAATTGGCTGTGGACTACCATGAAAAGGTTCTCAGTGAATTTGCCTCCGACTGACAGGTTTCTCTTGGCTCTTCCCCCCACAGTGACTACGGTTATGAGCGACACAGCAATGGTCAGTGTCTGCCAGCATTTTGGTTCAATCCGTCTTCTCTATCAAAAGATTGCAGCTTAGGACAGAGTTATCTCAACAGTACTGGGTGAGTGTCTGAAGTGGTGACCTCGAGAGGTCAACCTCTGCCGTTTTTCAGCCTGTGTGAAACTTAGAGAATTACTCCTGATTGAAGACCAGGACTTTTGCATTACAGCACAATTTATTTTTTTTTTGGTCCTTTCAGTAATGCAGCACAGATTTGTATTAATTGTGCAAATTTCATCTGAGAGTAAGACCCCACTTGCAAATAAACAAAATGGGTTCCTTGGATGGAGAAGATGATGATGATGATGATAATGATAAGTCTCTTCATTTTATGATACGTCATTTCAGAACTATTTCTGTGACTACCCTTTATTCTCATTGCATCTCTGTGAAGAAGTCCCAGTAAATATTTCATAGGCTCATCTCCTGTTTTAGAGATATGAACAGAGAAGCTCAGTGACTCATCAGGAGTGTACTGCTGTTCATGGAAATATGTTTTGTTTTCTTTCTTTGTCCAGTCTTGACATGTTTAAGGCATCCCGATCTTTGCGAATCTCAAATTACATTTTAAAAATTTGTGTCTAATGTTCTTGTTGTGGGGCTTATCCAATATCATTTAAGAAAAACCACAAAAGAAAATATTTCATGACTTTTCCACAAGTGTAGTTGCTGTGTATCAACTTTAAAAATAGATGTGGGACTTATTTGGATTCTATTCCAAACGTTATGTAAAAAGACATCTTTCAGCCATTTGGAGAAATTAAATATGGACTGGTGATAATTGACATATTCATCAGGGACCTCCAAAGAAACAGAACCAATAGGAAATTATATATTTATATATTATATATAAATTCATATAATGCATATCTGCATATACATACATATGTCTACATATATATATATCTAAATATATATAATAAGGAAGTGAATCACATGATTCTGAAAGTAGGCAAGTCCAAGTCCCAGGATCTGCAGGGTGACTTTGCAAGCTTGACACGGACGAGAGCTGACAGTTTATTTCTAGTCCAAGTCTGAAGGCATGAGAGCCGGGGAAGCCAATAAAGGCTTCTATGAAAGGCCAGAAGGCTCAAAACCGAGGAGAAGCCAGTGTTTCAGCCTGAGTGTGAAGGCAGAACAAAAAGCCAGTTTCTGGTTTGAAGGCAGGCAGGCAGAAAGAATTCCCTCTTGCTGAGGAAAGGGTAAGTCTTTTTGTTCTGTTCAAGGCCTTCACCTGATTAGACAAGGCCTCCCCACATTGGGAGAGCACCCTGCTTTATTCTCTCTACTTTTTAAAATGTTAATCTCATCAAAAACAGCCTTCACAGAAATACCCACACTAATGTTTGACCAAATATCTGAGCACCCCATGGCCCAGTCAAATTGATACATAAAATTAACTATCAAGGTGACATTAGGTTATATGTAAATATACATACTTATATTACATTTATTATACTAAGTATCTTATAATTACATATTTAGGTGTGATAATAGTATTTTGGTTTGACTTAAAGAAAAGAAACCTTATCTTTTAAGAATATATGATGTGTGACATTTGTTGTTTTTTTATGTTTATTTATTAATTTTGTGGGTTGGAGGTGGAATGCAAGTGGGAGAGGGGCAGAGCTACAGAGAGAGAGAATCCCAAGCAGGTTCCACACTGTCAGCACAGATCCTGACACAGGTCTCAGTCTCACAAACCATGAGATCATGACCTGAGCCGAAATCAAGAGTCAGATGCTTAACTGACTGAGCCACCCAGGGGCCCCAACATTTGTCATAAAATGTTAAAAAAAAAAAAAAACAGGTGTTGAAAGTGTTTGAAGGTGAGTTAATGGAGGGCGTGGGTATTTATTATACCATTTCCTCTCACTTGTACATGTTTGAATATCTTGCTCTTAAAGTGTGAAAAAGAGAGGGAGGAAGGGAGGGGAGGCGGAGGGACGGCCTCAGCAGGGCAGGATCCACGTGACAGTTGCTTCCCTCTCTCATGGCAGCTGCAGCGCACAGGTGAGGACGTCCACGTTTCCATTTGTGCCCCTCTGTACTTGACATTGTACAAATGTTTTTTAATTAAGAAAAAAAATTACCGAGAAAGCATATAGTTTTCTTTCAAGGAAGGAAACAACACAGACGTGTATCATCAGATATTTGTATCCTTGATGTTAGGGATTCCTAGAACTTTGGAAAACAGGGATAAGCTGTGATTTATTTGGAACATAGCATAAAACCTGAGGAAAATACAAATGACATTTTTACAGCAGGTGGGTCAGTGAGGCTGTCAGCGTGCACACCGTGGAAAACAACTGCAAAGGGCTGCTGACATAACCACACTTACCGGTGAAGGAACGCCGAAGAAAGGAGTTTTATTACTTGCATGTACCAGCATGTTTAGACATTGTAAAGGGCATTGGAAACCCCTAAAGCTAATTTCAGAATTGATTTGTTTCTTACTAACTCAGTCAAGGAAGTTGTATCATTTTCTCTTTGGTATTGATGAGGGGGGGTCCCAGTACACAGGAGTCTAAATTGTTCCAGACACTATTCAAATCACTGGAATAAGACCGAGTGTAGGCAATGACCCTCACTATTCAGTTTATTGAGAATACACACACACACACACACACACACACACACGCATTTTAGGCTACCCCCAAGTAGGTTTTACCCTTTCTTTGGTAAACTTAGTATGTGAAATTCAAATAAGCCCTGACCCCTATAAAAGAAAACATCAGAGATGATTAACTAATAATAGTCTTTTCAATAGTATTTTTCATCTATAGCCCATAAAATTAAAATTTTAATTAAAAATGTTATTCAGTAATAAGTGTCCAGGTATATAAATGTTTGTCAATGCAATTATGTTTATTAATCACAGAATCACAGACATTACTGCCTATGACTCAGCTCCATTCTCAGAGTTTTGTTCATGTAAGTGAGGATTGCATGATAGGATCTGACCCAAAAAGATTTGTGTTAAGTTACCACATGTACCGGTTTCCTCTGTTCCATTCAGACTTTCTCCAGAAAAGCACCCCCATCAATGGTGTAAAGAGGAGATGGGCTTATGTAAAGAGCAGACGTGATAAATGCCAGCCCTCGGCAGGGAGGACAAGCACCTTGCTCTCAAAAGCAAGGCTCTCACAGGTGGAGCAGTGGCCCTGTGGGCTACAGTCAGGATGAAGGGTAGGAATAGTGACCCCACTGATTGGCATATTGCCTCTCTGCACATTCTGCATTAAGAACAAGAAGATCCTGTGGCCCCTGGGTGACTCAGTTGATTAAGGGTCTGACTTCAGCTCAGGTCATGATCTCACAGTCCGGTTCGTGAGTTTGGGCCCCATGTCGGGCTCTATGCTGTCAGCTCAGAGCCTGGATCCTGCTTCAGATTCTGTGTCCCCCTCTCTGTCTGCCCCTCCCCTACCAGTGCTTGATCTCTCTCTCAAAATAAAGAAACATTATGAAAATTAAAAAAAAAAAAAAGAACAAGAAGATCCTTAGTTGGAACAGGTGCCTGAAATCATCTTCATAGAAAGCCTCCTCCCATCAAATTACCATTTGCTGTGTGTATAACCAGCTCAGAAGCTGGCAAGAGGTAAAGAATAGATGAAATTGAAAAAAAGAATGTAATGTCTCTCCAGCCCCTCAACCGAAAGAAAGTGTCCTGGCTGTGTGTTGATTCTTTGGCATTTCAAAACCACAGATTCAGTATTTGATGTTACCACTACAGTGCTGCAATTAACCATTTAGCTTTTCACTTAAAGGTATTTAATTACAAAAGAGATATATACATACGTTTTTCTGTGTTTCAAAAAATTAAGGGGGCACCTGGGTGGCTCAGTTGGTTGAGGGACGGACTTTGACTCAGGTCACGATCTCATAGTACACAGGTTTGAGCCCTGCGTCAGGTTATGTGCTGACAGCTCAGAGCCTAGAGCCTGCTTCTGATTCTGTGCCTCCCTCTCTCTCTGCCCCTCCCCCACTTGCAGTCTGTCTCTCTCTCAAAAATAAATAAGCATTAAAATTTTTTAAAAATAAATAAATAAAGCAATTCGGATCATCACCCCTCTTCTGCCTCTTTTCCCCACACAACTGTGACCTGTTTGGTGTGCATGCTTCTAAACACTTTGCATTTGCCAGCAAATATTTATGCCAAGAAAAAAATATACAAATTAATTTGGGAAGTTTTTCTTATATGTCGTTTCATACTAGATACATTATTTTTCTGTTTTCCTTTTCATTCAGAAATATATCTTAAACAACTTTCCAAGACAAAATATATAGGGCTCCCTCCCATCTAATTTCTTTTAATTCCAGAATATGAAAGTACCTGGTATTGTTTCATCATGGCTTTTCATGGACATGTGGGTTATTTTCTCTCTTCTGCCACTATAGACAGTGTTGGAATCAATAAGCTCGTGCCATAATAATTGTTGTAAAAACACCCAAAGATAATTAGATTCTCTTTTGGCAATTGGAAGTGTTTCTGCTGACTTGTAAAGCAAATCCCATTCAGCCAACTGCTTACTTCTTAGACCTGAGGATCGAGGTCTAATCTTGCCAAATCCATGCCAAATATTGCCTCATATGGGTTAAAACACTAGCTTTCTGCTTACACACTGCCAGGAGTCCCACTCATTAGAGATTAATTTGTGTTAACTGCCATCTTCTTTTTAAAATACAAACGCCAATGGATTCTATAAGGGAAGGCTGAGAGGAAGGCTGAGTGGGATTTCCCAAGTTAACTGGGTGAGAAAGGTCACTTCGGGCAAAAGGAATAAGAGATGACCAGGCTGAAAGGGTCACATGATGCCAATGCTTGGAAGTCGATGATAGACCAAGGAGCCACAGTGCCTCCTAAGTCTCTCTTGTGTCCATCTTCGCTATCCATGGGCACCCATGCTCTGTCGGTATGGATTCTGTGTTGGCATCAGTCAGACATGAAATACAGAGGAGTCACAAGGGAAAGGTCAGCCTGCAGGTGAGAGAGCCGACTCCATCAGTTGTACAGGCCAGGTGCCCTGCCTGCATCACAGCACCCCTTCCAGCAGAGCCCATGGGCAGACACACAGTCAGAACTTGAACTGAAAGGGTCTATTGAAGGACTGCCCCTTGTCACTCAGATTCGACAAGGAAATCCCCTAGCAGCACCTTCTGAGAGTTTGATTCAAAGCATGCAGATAAACCTTCCTCTTCCTTTTATTTTGTGTAATGCCTCACCCTTATAAATGGTTATGGTTGCCTTCACAGCCAGCTTATTACCCTGTATATATAGCAGTGTTCACGGGTTTGCTTATACTTCACCAGGATGGAAAAAGTCGAGCACCAGTTATGGTTATGCCTAATAGAAATGCTATGTTTAGGAGATATGAACATTTTTATTAGCTTCACTGTATAAAAATGAACAGTTGTGCAGTTTTTGTTTTAGCTCTTGGCTAGGTCTTAGAAAAGATCATTGGAATAGTAGCTGAAATGGGTGCAAAATGCCCCTCCAGGTGGCTGGCGCTACCTGCCCTTAGGTCTTGGTCCAGTGGTGTCCGATTTCTAAGGTTTACATCATGGAACCTCATGTGAGCAAAGTTCCGCCTTGTTCTCCACTGTAAGCTCCGTGCTTCTTTTCACCCTTTGCCCTCACACTGTTCCATGGAAAGCCAGGAGGCTGGTACCAAGGCCTCAGCCATTATGGATAGAGAGTGAAATGTAATGGGGGTGTTCTAAAAGAGAGGTCTTTTAGAATGAAACAAGTAAGGGTTTTAAATGACTTCTGCCATTTACTGTTATCTTAGCAAGTGGCTTCCTTTCTTTGACCCTTAGCCTCTTAACCTATAAAAATTTGCTATTTGCTTTTGGGGTTTGACTTAAATGGAGCACTATATGAAAAACATGTAGCAGATAGTAGTCACTTTGCAAAATGCATATGCCATTGCTGATGATCATCATCTAAGGGCTCCTCTGGAATGAAGGAAAAAAGTGGGGAGACATCCTTTCACTGTGTATCTATAGACCCAGACATTTTTTTGATACTTAGTAGTATCAACTACTGTGACATAGGACATATTTAATCTAAACCTCTGTTTTTTCATCTATAAAATAAATAGCCACCTGTATACACACTCATAAAGTCACAGGATTACTAGGCATCAAAACACATGTCTCTTTCTCTCTACCACTCAAGGAAGATAACACATTTACCTGATTAGTGAATGAATGAAATCAGTATTCATTGGTATATTTTCTTGCATCTTAATTTGTTTCTTTTTGTTTCTCCATCTGTGTCTATAAATATCTCAGTTTACACATACACAAACACAATCTCTAGTTGTACCTCTACACGGTTAAATCTTGTTTATACGGTTTTGGATCTAGGCAACATGCTGCAAATTTAAGTTGCTAAATTAACTAGGACATCGCTTGTTTCATGCCAACCGTAAAAGATTCTGTAAATATAAAATAAAGTAGGCATTGGACTGGTTTATTATAAGAAACCAAGATAATCTTCTCAAGGGACAGATTTTTCTTGCTATTAAGCTAGAGATATTTCTAGATGTGTTAAAAAAAGTATGTGTACAGAAATTTCAGTCTGTGGAGTTTATGTTGAGAAGCCATTAATCCCTCCTGAAAGAATGTACAATAATAGTTCTTATTGTCCCTCAGGGTTAGTTTCTTAGTATACAATGAGGATATTTACTCAAGAGGCCTAAATAGATTTTTAGCATTAATTTTTAACGTTAATTCACTATGTAAGAACATTTAGTGGGTCTGGCAAATATGTGTATGTAACTTATATGTATATAAGTTAAGTGCTAGCAAAATAGCAATCTCCATATTATCAACACACATTTGGAATGTTTTAAAAATTCATTCTAGAAATATATTCTCTTCTCCATAAGCCATAAGAACACTTAGACCTTGGCTAACTGGCCAATGCCCTGGAGTTACTATTTCCAGGAGCTTTGAGGGCTGCAGTGTTTTCCCAAGTGACCCCACTCCTGGGCCTGGAGGGGATTTTGATGTTCAGTCTGATCTCCACAGCAAGATTTGTCAGTGTGCACCATGGAGAAGAAACAGTCCTAAAAGTGGTGCATGTGTTTAAAGTCCACAGAAAGGAAATCACTTGCATAATTTACAGACTGAACACTGCAGGGGCCTGTGTAGCTGTTCCATAGCAAAGAGCCGTGCAGTCTCACAGCAGGTACTCACTCATTGTTTGTTGCCGTGAAGTTGACTCTTTAGGGAACGAACGTACCTTGCTTAGATACAGTTTTCCATATTTTTATGGGATGGCATTGGGGTTGAGAAATGAAGAAGGTGAATGTCACTATGTGGAGACCTAGTTCTTCATATAGCTGTTCTTGCCTATGTCGATGGTATCAGCATTAATGATTCTCATCCAGGTTGTACCGCACAGTGGCAAGAGACACCAGACTTAGTCCAGAGGCCCAGAGCTGTTAATTGCTTCCCACGTGACCTTGGGGACCTCTAACCTGTTATCTCTTTTACTTATGTGCATAATGCAAGGATGGTTTTGGATGATCTTTGAGATCCCTTCAGACTCTGACATGTCCATGACCAATGATTGAGTATTAGGATTCCTAGAACCTCGGGTGCTCAAAGAAAGGGAAAATTTCTTCATACACATTAGTTGTACAACATGGTGACTCAGATTGTGGATTCCATGAGTCATTCTCATGATTCTTGATTTTTAGTCATTTAGTTTAACATGGCCATATGTACCATTTCATCAAGTTGGCATTCACAATTAAGTCACATTCCATTTACTAGTCAAAAGAAATGACTTGTTCTTCCATCCTGCTTAATGCAAGGAAAGTTTTTTTCACTATCACCGAGCCGCCTACTCCTGGTCTCCTAATCCCAAGCTTGCTTGCCCAGTTTAAAGGAAAACTCCTGAGAACTGCTCCTTTGAGGTGAGAAACTTGGAGAATCTTCTCAGTGAGCCACAGAACCCCATTCTTTCTGAATGTTGATGTTAAGGCTACTATGTAGGGTTTGTGTTGAAACATGGGCACATGGGTCTAGGAAGATTTTAAGTCTTAGTCATACACAGTACTCACTCTAGCTGCTTTCTTCCTAAGGCTTAATCCGTCTTTTGTTTTGTTGGGTGTTGTAACAAGGCAGTTTTCCCTTGAAAGCAAAGGCACATAGTATGATCCAAGAAAATAAATCATTTAAATTCTCATTGTGGACACAAACGAAGGATGCCATAGCTCAGTGACCATAAGACTCGCCTCGACTGTAAGAAGAACTACAGTTACAACTCTGCCTTGGTCGTGACATGTGATGACTACTCTTAAAAGAGTAGTCACATCTTGACTTTTTAAAGTCGAGACAACTTCACAGAGAGACAGGATTCCTAAGCTGATTTTTAAAGAATGAGCAAAAGCTTGACGGAAGGAAAGAGCATCCCAGGAAGAACAAACAGCAGAGGGAAAAGAAGGCTTATAGCCTTGAGTGTGGCCTGGGCTCAACAACCACACTGGGAAAGGCCTGAAGCTAGAAAAGTACCCTGAGGATAGATTGAGGACTTTACTTAAAACTTCAACTTGATCCTTTATGAACAGGCCCACAGGAAGTTTTGAATGAGTCCAAGAAAGAAATTGACATAGTCCATTTGGATCTTAAGATAATCTTGGCAATAAGAGTGCAATTTCTGTTTTTGGAAACTTTCTGTATAACAACAAGTTCATGTTTAATACTTTAAGTACTACCTTTTTAACTAACTACTGATATTTTAATATTTATTAAGTTCTAACAATGCACCAGAGTCTAATCTAAGCCCTCTTGAATGCAGTATCTTAATCCTCCCAAGAATGTCATTGAAAATATTCTGTAAGTATCCCTCCCTAATTGACAGGCAGAGAATCCAAGCATTAGAGAAAGGTTGGGTAACTGTCCAGGTTCATACAGTAAGTGCCCGGATTTAAACTCGGGCAATTTGGTTCCACAACACTAGTTTCAACCACCAGGGCAGTGGTCTTTAATTCTGGCTGCACAAGAGAATCACCCCAGGGGAACTTAGAACAAAAACAAAACCACACTAATGCCCAGAATTCTCAATAAAATCATAATTTAATTAATTCTCAATGAAATCAAGACCCCTGGGAAAAGGGTCTTGGCATGTATTTATTTAAAAAGTGCTTGCAAGTTATTCTAAAGGGCAGACGGTGTTGCAATATACTGAGCTATACTATATGGCCACCTTGACATATGGTGGATAGTCCTAAACATCCGTATTCCACCACCACCCCAAAATCACAAGGGGGGAAACCTACTAAATAGTAAAATCACAGAAAATTAAGACTTTCGTGGCTTTTTTTCCAGTTTTACTCTCACAGAGAAAAGCTATGGCCTTCATCTGTCTTAAGACTGGCAGGCAGCACAGAAGAAAACTCAAAGGAGGTAAGGGTAAAAGGAAAAGGTGACAAAGGGGTTACAAGATAGGAAGGAAGAGAATGGCTGAAGTCTCGGCTGTTGAAGTAATAAGACACTATCTACTGATGAGCGGTCGGTAATATCAAAGGCACATTTGCAGAATGTTTCCTTTTCAGTAATTGTGCAAAGACTCCCTAGCCATTACAAAGCACTTTTCTTCTTGGCGTATTGAAGAATGCTTTACCAACTAAATGCATCACAGTAATATTCAGAGCTTAGGTCCAACATAATCATAAGTTGCCTTGTTATTATGGAGGTAGCAGCCCCATTTAATAACATATTAAATGCATTATTCATTTATGTAACTCAGACCCAGGGACAGCTGCTGGGATGAAAATAGAACCATTCTCTAATGAAAAAAGCAGGTGTGTGCTTACTTGAGTAAATGAACTCTGTATTTTTGTACAATTTTCTTCTAAATTTCAGGGACAGGTCTGGTAGGGCTAATGTGATGCCATTTTCATCCAGGAAATAAAATGGTTTCAGAATGGTTTTTAATGAGCATTTAAAAAAAAATTACCAACAGTCTTCTCTGTGGCAGAATCCCAGGGGGGATGGATTCGTGCTTTGGATTTAAGCAGAACTGTTGCTGCTGGATTCAGGGAAGCCTGGGGCAAAGATTGGTCAGAACAGCGACAAAGGCATGTACTCTGGCCGATGATGCCAGTGGTGATGGTGAGCCCATGCCTTTATAGCTCACCACGACAGAGTCACAAGTATGCTTGGATGCTAAGTGATTAAAAATCATAACCTGCCTTTTGTGAAACATGCAGGGAGTTTCTGATGCACAAACTCACTAGGATTCCATAATTACTGTGTGACATCACTGGTCATTTTCTTGCTACCTTTGCTGGGACCAGAATGTCACCATTCTGCAATGCTGGTGCCTTTTCTCTCTCCATCTCTTTCTCCCACCTACCTTTATTTTCTCCTTTAATCAGGATGCACTCATAAGCACCTACAGTGGATTTTCTTAAATATCAAATGGAGTGATGTTACAAATGCTCAGACACAATAATGACCAGCCAAATTGGGTAGGGATCCTGCTGCAGGAGCAGAGATTTGGAGGCTGCCTGAGGGGCTACACATTAACCCCTTAGTTTCTGGATTGTAAGGAGAAGTAAGGACACCAAAGATAGGGATTGGTCACAGCTGGGTTGGTGAGTGAGGTGCTTGAAGGGCTTGGGGCAGTGGTAGTAACCGACTGCTCTACAGATATTTTAGCATTTAAAATGGTACAGTCAAGGGCATCTGGGCAGCGCAATCGGTTAAGCATCTGACTTTTGGTTTCACCTCAGGTCTTCATCTCACAGTTCTCATGAGTTCAAGCCCCACATCAGGCTTTGTGCTGACAGTACAGAGCTTGCGTGGGATTTGCTGTCTCCCTGTTTCTCTTCCCCTTCCCCACTCATGCTGTTTCAAAAATAAATGAATAAACATTAAAAAAAAAAAAAAACAGTACAGTCATCCCAATGTGGATCCCCTGACTATCAGCTTTGCATGTCCCCCAGGACAAGGATGCCTTCAAGGAACTTAAACTTCAAGTCACACAGGAAGACAGTCAGATGAGGCATAAATGGGTTCCTAGCATGTAAATCCTAAGAATTCCTTTAAGAATTTAGAGGAGGGACAGTATCCCTCCACTTAAAGAGTCAGTACAGCAGAGGTAAAGAGAGGATGTATACTAGAGACACATTTTCTGGGGTCCTGACTACGTGATCGTGAGAAAACTGGTTAACTTCCATGAATCATGACTTCTTCATCTGTATATTGAGAATAATAATACCTTCCTTAAGCAGAATCATTCAGGATATTTTGAAGATAAGTGGAAAAATTCACATAAAAAAACTTAGCACAATGACAAATATAGTTAGCACTCTCTGTATATGAACTCTTTGTTATTTCACTTATTTTACTCTCCTAGTCAGGAAAAGACAGAGGAAAGGAGTTGTTACTTAAAGTGTAAGTTTTAGGCAGCTGAGAGAGCATGCATGAACTCAGAAAAGCAGAAAGAGCAATATAAAATAGGTACTCTCAAAATGATTGAAAAGAGAGGTTTGACTAGGGCAGAAAGAGTGTTTTGGTGAGAAAGAATTCAGAGACATAATGAAGTGAGCTTGTAGAGGGCTTCATGCACAAGACGACAGGATTTATGGCTTATCCTAAGGACATTTGGAAGCTATGAAGATTATGAACAGGTCACAGAAATAATAATATTAAATAAAAATAACTGGTAACCTTTTATAAGCACTTGCTAATCATCAGGGCGGTTTTAAATACTCTGTGTACATTAATCCATCTAATTTGTACAACTACCTTGTGAGGTGAGTTAAATACTAATAATTGACCTTGTAGTGATCCATGGTGTTGAGAGTACTTTCCCAGACAGTATTTAATTTCACTTTCTCAACCATGATCTTAAGTAGTCAATCCTGGGACTCAGAAGCAGGGGAAAGGACGTTAGCAAGATCTGAAGGAGTTGGAAAACTTTGGCCTGCGGGTCATATCTGGCATACTGCCAGCATCTGTAAATAAGGCTTTACTGAAACCCAGCTATCTCCATTCTTTTATGCATTACCTGTGCCCACTTTCATGCTGTAATCAAAGAGTTGAGTACTTGTGGCAAACACCATATAGCTGGCAACACAAGAATATTTCCTATTTAGCTCTTTCTGTTAAAAGTTTCTCCACTTCTGATCTAGAAAAGTGAAAAGACCTTAGACTTTACTTCCACTCTGACCTCTTTGGGCTTAGGAAGTCTACTATATGAATTCATAGAGTGGTTACTAAGGACCCCACACAGAAAGATAATGAACAGATAGCACTGAAGTTCAAAGTCTTAAAGGTTAATTGTCCTAAAAGCACAGATTCTAATTAATTATGAATCTGATGATCCTTTTTTTTATTAAAGCTAAAATAAGAAGAAATAAACAAAAGAGGAGGGAAGATTTACTCAATCTGCATACTCATCTCCATATTATAAGTTTTCAGTATTTAGCCAGTATATCCCCCTCATAAAATATCAAGTAAAAACTTGATAAATCAAATTTAGCTAGCTTTCTGTACTACACCATTACCAGAGCATCCTCTATGGGGTCTGATGTTAAATCACATAATCCATAGCAATCTGTTCTTTGTCCTAATTGCAAATTCCCTTGGGATATGTATTACTCATTCTAACCCTCAATTATATATTCTTTAAATTATCTTCTAGATTATTTTCCAGATACCTCTTCAAGATTATAAACATAGTGAGGGCAAGGAGCATGTCTACTACTGCTTTGCACTTCCCATAGCTCTGAAGTAAAATGATTCATTGACCGAATAAAATAATTATATTAAAGTGCTAATAATATGTACAATATGCCCCTATGCTGATTTGTCTTTCTGCTGAGTGCTTCACGGGAATTAGCTCTAATCCTCAGAGCACCGTGACATGTAGTTATTGATAGCCCTCAGGGCTACACAGTGGTAGATCTAGCTTTAAAAACTTGGGAGTGATGCAAATGGTAATGAGCCAGCTTACAACGTGAACTTTTATCCACTTAGGTACAGGAAAGTGGTTTCCAATAACTGCACTGATGGAGTAAGAGAACAGTACACTGCCAAACCACAGAAGTGTCCCGGGAAGGCCCCGCGGGGGCTGCGGATCGTCACTGCTGATGGGAAGTTGACAGCGGAACAGGGGCACAATGTCACTCTCATGGTGCAGCTGGAAGAGGTAAGACCAGAGCCTGGATCCCTTTTGTCTTCTAAGGCCAGTGATCTTTCCTAGGAAATCGGATTTGGTTTACGTATGTTTTTGGTTTTGTTTACTTTTTTTTTAATTTTAAATGTTATTGAAACTTTTTATTTTTTGTTTCCTTTAATTCTTTGGTTTGTTGTTGCTGCTGCTGCTGTTTCACCTTCTCTGACACATTTCCTCAATTATTTTCATTCCGTTGCAAGTTGTTCTTCATGCTGACCTAATCTGTTTCTTCTCCGGAATTCTTTTTGGAGTTAATTGTGCCTTATTGGCACTTCTAGCAAAAAGGTTTCTCTGAATACATTAATGGTTTTCCTAAAATAATTTAGCACACACGCATGTTCAACCTCAAAGACACTAGGGCTGTCTTCCTCTCTCATCCTGAAGTCTTGGCTTTTCTTTTCAGAAGGCAGCCTGCTGGCCATACATGCAACACTAAAGCAAATCTAAATATAATTGAGCATCCTTTCTTTGACAATTAAGAGTTTTATTTTTGTAGCATCTCCGCAACATCATTATGAGGATCAATTACTATT
The DNA here is from genome assembly GCF_008692635.1 of Crocuta crocuta. Classification (NCBI taxonomy): domain Eukaryota; kingdom Metazoa; phylum Chordata; class Mammalia; order Carnivora; family Hyaenidae; genus Crocuta; species Crocuta crocuta. Next base: position 5,553,008 of record NW_027533395.1, on the reverse strand, counting down.
TGGCAAATTATGGTTCCCTGAGATTTCTGAGTATTTAGAGTGGATAAAATGAAACTTATGTTTTTTAGGATATACACAGGCATTTTTATCATCTTGCAAATGAGGAAGATACTCTCTAAAGGATAAATAATTACATTAAATGATCTCAATTATCAAGCCAGGCAGTAGTCCTGCATTCAACCATGTTCTCTGAGTACTAAGATAGGAGCAGCACTATCCTAGGCCTTGTGAACACAAAGGTATTTAAAATGTTGACAGTGAGGGGTGCCTGGGGAGCTCAGTCGATGAAGCATCCAACTCTTCAGCTCAGCTCAGATCATGATCTCAGGGTTCACGAAACTGAGCTCTGCATCAGGCTCTATGCTGATAGCACAGAGCCTGCTTGGGATTCTCTCTCTCTCTTTCCCTCTCTCTCTGCTTTCCCAGGACCTGTCTCCAAAGGTTCTGATTGAGTAGGTTGGGCAGGACCTAAGAATATGCATTCATAACAAGACCATAGGTTATGCATTGTGCTTCCATATAAACACAGCCACCTAGGTGGATTAGTTGGTTAAGTGTCTGACTCTTGGTTTCAGCTGATCTCATGGTTAATGAGTTCAAGCCCCACGTCAAGCTTGGGATTCTCTCTCTTCCTCTCTCTGTGCCCCTCCCCTACTCATACTTGCTCTTGTGCATGCTCTCTCTCTCTCTCAAAGTAAATAAATAACCGTAAAAAAAAAAAAAAGAATAAACAATAAAACAAGGGCATAGTCAAGGGGAATAGCATAGCCTGACAGGCTCTGGAGTATGACTTGAAGGGGAAAAGATGAAGCAGTTAGGATTGCTTTGTCAGGATTGATCAAAATTCATGGTATTTTAATTCCTGTAGGAAAAACAACTGTGAGTTAATGAGTTTGAAACTCCAGCATAGGATGATGCTGATGCTTCTAGTCCAAGGATCACTTAGAGAACTGTTCTTCTAACCCAGTACTCCTCTCTGGTATCTCCTTAATAAGCGCCTTTCAGCTGTATCCAATCTCCTAGATATTAAGGTTCCCCAAAATTTTTCCTTTGGAGCTAGAATGATGCAGACCTGTTTATGCCAATTGGAGTTGCTTACAATTTCATAGAAATAAAATCTTTAGGGACCAGTGCCTGAGGCTATGACATATTAGCTCACATATAGTAGAGCCAGAGTGTAGAGATAAAGAAAGAGAGATATGAGGAGGAAGAAGACCATGACACAATTGTCAAGAGGATTTAGGAAAACAAAATTCTTTTCTTCAGAGATGGGACATTCAGTGCAGTGAGTGCAACAGTTCATGCTGAATTCCTCTCAAGAACTTCACCAGTTCATACATCACAGAGGAGGTCAGATTTCAGATTCTGAGTTAGAAGACTGAACAGGAAGTGTTGTCTAAAGAGTTGGCTCACAAGGATGGGAAGATCAAAGTTGACTTCGGGTCAAATCCCAGAGATTTGAGAGCACAGAGAAGTAGCACAATATTCTGTGCATTTTTTCCCTCTCTGAGTTGTTTGACAACATCTACATGATACGTGCAAAACAGAAAGTCACTAAAAGGATGAGAAACCAAGCAGAGTTTTTAGAAGTATTACATTTTGAGGAATAAAAATTAGAGCTCAGGGGCTATCAGGGAAGGAAGCTCTGGCAAGCAATACAACACTGGATTCTTGAGACTCCTAGAAAGCTCTATCCTAGGAGTGAGGACACACCATATTTAGATCTGGTTCTCTAAATGCTGAAATCCAATCTGGGATTATTTTAGACTCTGAAAGGGTTAGAGTGATTTCCACCCCCCCTCTAAATATTTGCCAGAAGCTAAAACGAATCCTCTTTAGAGCAAAATAACATAAATCAGAAGTCTTACCTATTTGCGTTTCATATAAAATATTGGGCATTTAATTTAAAATATTACAAATATATCAAGAAATAGGACATTTAGAAGGAAAAAAGCATCAGAAAAAAGAACATTTGTCTGAGATATATTTAATATGTTCATGAATAAGGATCAAGAGAGAAAATGTAACCTCCAGCAGTAATCATTAAGAAGCAGTCAATGAATGGAAGTTGTAGAAATAAAGATGTAATAACTGATATTAAGAAGTTAGATAGGTAATGGTCGATTGAACCCAGATAGAGGATCAGTTAACTGGAAGAAAAGACGATTGGAAGTTTAACATTTGGCATAAGAGAAAAAAGATAGAAAATAGAGAAAAGAATAGGAAGGGAAGGGGCACCCGGGTGGCTCAATTGGTTAAGCTTCTGACTCTTGGTTTCAGCTCAGCTCATGATCTCACGGTTCATGAGTTGAAGCCCTGCATTGGGCTTGCTGTTGGTCTTGACTTCAGTGTGGAGCCTGCTTGGGATTCTCTCTCCCCTTCTCACTCCAACCCTCCTCTGCTTGCACATGTTCTCTCTCATTCTCTCTTTGTCTCTCTCTCTCTCTCTCAAAATAAATAAACTTAAAAAAAAAGAATAATAAGAGGAAATGATAAAAGGATATCATAAACATAATTGGAGTCCCAGAGGAGAAAAGAAAGATAAGGAGTCAGAATCATTTTTGAAGAGATAACATGTAAGAATTTGCTGAAACTGACAAAAGGCATGAGCATATCAACATAGATTGGAGAGAATCCACAAACCCCAAGCATGATATATACAAAGGAAAAAAAAAAAAAAACACATGTGTAGATATCATATTCAAACTACCAAAATCTAAAAACAAAGAGAAAAATTTAAAAGCAGCCCAGAAGAAAATTAAATGACATCTTTGAAGTGCTGGGGAAAAAAAACAAATGTGAAGGTAAAATAAAAACATTTCTCAAACAGAAACTGAAATGAGTTATACAAGCTGATTTCTATAAAAAGAAATATTAAAGGTAATTCTTCAGGCATAAAGAAAATGATGCCAGATGAAAGTACAATAATGGAAAGACTGAAGAGCAAGAAAGAGGGCATATGGGGGGGGGGTAAATTGAAATCAATAATAACTTTTCAGGCCAATAATGATAATCAGCTATGGGTTTAAAATATACACAGAATTAAAATACATGACAACAAATGTGTATTAAAAATGTCATTCAAGTGTTTTACGTTCCATGAAACATCTGTAAGGAAGTAAAAGTACTAAGTTATATTCGACACCAGCAACTCTAGAATAGATGCTTTAATATCTAGAGAAACAACTAAAAGAATAGAGAATATTTAACTATCAAGTTATTGACAGGGGAACTGGAATAATATTTAATGCACCTCTTTAAAAGAAAAGAAAGAGAGAAGAGGAAACATACTTATAGTCAAGACAAATAGAATACATACAGAAATGGTAGGTATAAACCCAAATATCATCATTAATTACGTAAAATAGTGCTTTTTGTGGCTTGCTTAAGAAGTCTGTGTCTAATCCAACATTGTAACATCATGCCACAAGTTTTTTCTCTGGCTTCCACATTTAAGTCTGCAATCCATCTTGAATAAAACCAAGGTAGATAGAACTTTTTCTATTTGCATATTCGTTGACGTAGCATCACTGAAGGACAGTTCCTCTTGTGCTGAATTGCCTGGAGCCTTTGTCGTAAATCAATTCAACATATCTCTGTGGGTTTGTTTCTGGATACTGCGTTCCATTGGTTTTGATTTTCAAACCTGTGTTAATTGATCATTCAAACACATTTTAAATACTCTAGATTTAGAGTCTCTTTTTTTGTTTGGGAGGTTTTTTGTTTGTTTTTGTTTTCTTTTTTCTTTTTCTTGTTTTTCTTTTCTTTTTTATCTTTTTTACTTTTTCTTTTTTTCCTTTTTTTTTTTATTTTCGACAAACCCTTGTGTCGAGGGCTGACTTTAAATAGATCGCAGCGAGGGAGCTGCTCTGCTGCATACGAAACCCCGACCCAGAAGCAGGTCGTCTACGAATGATTTAGCACCAGGTTCCCCATAAACGTGCGTTGCATGACGGGCGAGGGGGCGGCCTCCTTTCCTGCTGCGCCCCGATTCCTGGGATGAGGGGCCCTCCGCACTGATCCCGACTCGCGGCGGGGCAGGCCGCTAGATTTAGAGTTAAGTCTTGATAATTTGACATATAAATCCTCTGAGCCAATTAAAATCACAATTATATATATAATATATATAACCTGTTATGTGTAATTATATGTAATATACTTTTTAAAAATTTAAGAAACAAAACAGATGAACATAGGGGAATAGAAGAAAGAATAAGATAGAGAGGGAGACAAACCATAACAGATTCTTAAATATAGAGAACAAACTAAGGGTTGCTGGAGGGCTGTTGAGTGCAGGTGTGGGCTAAATGGGTGATGGGCATTAAGGAGAGTACTTATTGGGTGTTATATTGTAACTGATGAATCACTGAATTCTACTCCTGAAACCAGTAGTACACTGTATGTTAACTAACTTTAAATAAAATTAAATAAATAAATAACATAAAATATAATGCATACCTACAGACAACACTAACACCTTCTTTTCAATATCTCTACCCAGAGCATTACAACACATTTAGAAATTATTTTTAAGAACATAAAATGTATGGCAAAATATACCATGATTGTGGATAGGAAGACGCAATATTATGAAAAGATGCCAGTTTTCCCTATATTGGCCTTATATTCAAGATAATTTCACTAAAGTCCCTAGAATATATTTGTGGATTAAAATTGCATGATCATAAAATTTATATGAAAAGGCAAGGGCTCAAGAATAGCAAAGATAATCTCAAAGATGACTCACAGAACTGGATGGGTTACATTACCAGGTATCAAAATGTATTATAAAGCTCTAGTAATTAAGAATGTGTGATTTTATATATAAATGCATGTGATTATATATAAATAGATACAGGTATATAAATATATATCTGTATATCTCCTGCATACACAAGCTGATCAAGAAAGGGAATAGTGAGTCAATAAACACATGCATACGTATATATGCATGTGCATGTATAAGTGTGTATACATACATATGTATGTACATGTATACTGTATGTACATATACACACCATACTCTTTATGACAAATGAGACTCTGTAGTACAGTAGGTAAATTGTTTTTTCAATAAACAGTGCAGCGATATCAAAGTCAGGTGGGAATATGTGAATCTTGATTTCTCTTCATACAAAAAATAATTCCAACTGGGCTGTCCATCTAATTTTGAAAGCTAAAACTAAACTGCTTAAAGAAAATGCAGAAGAGTATTGTTAAGCAAAGATTGTTTTAAAACAGGAAATTATACCTACTAAGTAATCGGAAGAATATGGTTTGATTAGACTATATTAAAATTAGGAATTTCTTTTCTTGAAAATACATTATTTAGAAAATAAAAAGATAAGCCCTGGAGGATATGGAGTTATTTACAATACATAAGTTCAAAAAAGGACTCATACCCAGAAAATTATACATGAATTCTACAAATCAGTAAGAAAAATTCTGGCAGCTGAGCAGAAAATGCACCAGTGACTTAAATGGACTCCTCAAAGAGGGTAACCAAATAGCTGATAAGCGTATGAAAAAAATCCTCAACATCACTGCTCATCAGGAACGCAACTGAAAACTAAAATAAGATATTACTATCTACCCATCAGAAAATTAATACGTTAAAAGACTAATAATATCAAGTATTATTGTTGGAGCAACTGGTCATTCATACAGTAGTGTTTGGAGTGTGGACTGTTACAGTTTTGGAGATCTGTTTGACCTTAACTACTAACCACTATTCTATTCTGTGAATATATCACAGCCTGTAACCCAGAATTGCTACTCCTAAGTATATACTCATCAGAATGCATACAAATATGCACCAGAATATATGGAAAATAATATACATAGCAGATTTTCTCCTAAGAGGTCAAAACTAGAAACAAACATTTAGCAACAGTATAATCAAGAAGTAAGTTACAGTACACTTATCAAATGGAATGCAGTGCAACAATGAAAAAGAACAAACTAATTCTCCCTACAGAAACTTGGATGAATCTCATATCCACTATTACACTAAATAAATCAGGAAAAAAAAAATTCTGTTTAATTAAGCTGCAAGAGTAGACAAACCTAATTTATGGTAACAGAAGTGAAAGCAATAGTTATCTTTGGAGGGGAAGTGGCCGAGGGGTGAGATTTGGGGGTATTGGAAATTTTCAGTTTTTTGTTGTTGATTAATGGATTCATTCATTTTGTAAAAACTCAAGTCATATATTTGATTTACATATTTTTCTTTATGTCTATTATGCTCAACCAAAAGCTTACCTAAAAATCACATGAAAAATTCATATAGCATATATTTGTACATTTTGTATTTAGGTCTTTAGGGAGAAAAAGAAAAAAGAAAGAAAACTTTGGTGATATTTAGGAAAGGATGTACCTCCTGGGCCAATCCTGTATTCTATACTTGCTGGTATAGTGAGCATCAAGTCACCTTTCCCAGAGATATAAGGAACCTGGTTATGATGACTTAGAAGAACATGATCTTTTGAAGCAGCAGATGTTTGTGCTGAAGTAGGCTCCAGATTTCAGAATTTTGTTCAATTTCTAAGAACACAGTAGAGCAAGATCTGAAACAAGAACTCACGCCTGGTCGGCTCTGACCTTTGTACACCCTCCAGGGACAGAGGAGAGGCTCTCATCCATTCAACTTTGCTTTCTATGTAACAACCATCATCAGATATCTCAGACTCGGCTGAGTGATGTGAGAACAGATTGAGGAATCTGGTTCTAAAATGTGTAAATTCATGCCTTCTGGGCACAAGAAGGGAAAAAAAGTAACAAGTTAGTTCATTCCACTTGAGTGGGCAAAGCTACAACAGCAGGGAGGAAATCTGCTATCTTCAGCTGTCAGACCTGGCCCCTTGATGTCTTGTCTCCTAGTGCAAAGTACAAGCCATAAAGACTGTCCCGACATCACGAGGCCCTGGGGATCTCACATTCAGCTGTGGGGTTCTGTGCTGATGTTCACAAGCTGTCCTTACAGAAACAGCCGGTTTCTCTATTAATCTCTGGATTATATACATCAGCCTAGGTGATGCACGTGGATAGCAACACAAAGTAAAGGAAAGCAGAGTGTCTCTGAGAAGCTGGGGAGCATTGAAATGTAACACAGTGATAACAATTTGGATATCCAGCCTTTATTGAGCACTGACTGTAGTCCAGTTTGTGAACATTTTCTTGGATTATTTCATTTAGATCCCACGGCAACCCTGTGGGAGTGAGTAGATGTTATCATCGTCATTGCATTTTATAGATAGAACAGTTAAACCACAGAAAGGCAAAATAACTTACCTGAGATCACATAGCGACTTAAATATAGAGTCAGGAGTCAAACCCAGGCTGTATGGTATCTGGCCTTTTGATTGCTTCTGTCCAGTGGAAAGAGCCAAGTTCTGGGAAAGAACTTCATGTATACAGTTCCTAATGTTCCCTAGAAACTGGGGACAGGTAGTAACAAAGACCAAGAAGTAGAAAAAGTGCGCAAAATTTTCTCTGCCCTGGCCAGTCTGTCTTATGGCTGCTGCTGTATTCTTAGACACTAATCATATATAAAGCAAAATTTTCGTCCTGGATTTTCTGAGAATATTCATGTCTTATGATCAATTTGTTGAAGACCATTTCAACAACCAGAGATTCTAAATCCTTTCTAGGTTTCCTTCTCATTGTAGAATTCTCTCTGGATTGAATGGCTCCTATGCCTCTGGTATTGTTTCAGCCATTCTAAAGAATATTGGATATATAGGATTTGAATGTGGGACCTGGGGTTTGTCATCCATGCATGCCCAACTTCTCCAGAGTCTTGGGTATGAATTAGACTATAAGAATGGTTTAATCAAATCCAAAAGAGAAGCAAACAAAAACCACTGAAATATGCCACTTGGCAACACATGGAGTCTGTATTATCTCCCTCAAAAATCTCTGAGTCTACTTCTCATTTGAATTTGACACTCCTAAATTTACTTTGAATATAGTATTTGGCTCTCTCCACCCTACCTAGTGCCAATTTTTCATAACAGTAGGGACATTACTGCCAAGCTTCTGATGCTTCTAAAGTAACAAGTCCTCAAGTTACCAAAGGAAGCAAGAAGTCCCCACGACATTCTGATAATTACACTACATCGAGATTAATGCAGAAATGAGCCTAAGACTCTACAGTTTGGTATAATATTTTATCCTCTGGGCACCAAAGATTAGGCCTGTGTGTCTTATGGCACACTCATAGTTCATTTTTCTCCTATAAGCTTGTCTTCTGTCTACCAGGTCGAGTTGGGCTAGGGACTGCTGTAATGGCCTCATTCTTTGTCTCCCCAGTTACTTATGTACAAGCCCCTCCATGTAGGCTCCATCTCCTGTACATATCAAGTAAAGTGTGCAGGACCTGAGGAATCAACTGTCCCACCAAATAGTTAGACATGTGTATTTGTCTGTTCTTCAACACAGATTTTACTAAGTTCCAATTTTATAGCATGTCCTTTTCATTCATGAGTAGACCTATTGCATTTTGTAGAGATACATGTTTTTGGTAAACAAGGGCCTGTGCTGTATCAAGTTTTAAATAACAATCTAATCGCATGAAATATGAAAGGGTAATTATTTTATATTCATTCAAAACAAACATAAAATTTAATTTACAGCATTATATTGTAATAATATTTTTGGCAGCCCCCATTACATGATAAATACCAGTAAGGCATGAATCATGCTATGCCTGGTTGCAGGTCTAGCATCTCTTCTCACTGTGCCTAACACATTGCTAGAACTCAGTCAGTGTGTGTGGATTTGGATAGGGCTCCCCAAGGAGTATAGAGATGAAGCCCAAACTTAAAAGGGAAAGACCCTTAAAATTTGTGTCACATCCAAAGCATGTTAAAGTCTTCCTCTGAAATCTAAATCCCTTCCTTTGTTCTGTACTAATGCTTGTCCTAATTCTAACATAAGAATATCAGTGAAAACCTTGCTAACATCAGAGCAAAGAAGAGAATTTCCTATTGACAGAAGGTAATCAAAGGCTAGGTACGCCGATGCTGGCTTGTAGCTCCACACACAGTCGTGCATGTCGGAATAAAAAAATTTGCGGACTTGGCATATGCAAGAAATGGAATCTGCTCCTGCAAAAAGTATGAGAGGCTGCCCTCCACATCTCAGTGACAGAAGGGCTGTATAACACAGTTAGTTCAAAATCCCTAAGCTTGGGCACACCTGTTACTCAGAGAACCACATAGCCTATTGAAGCTGATGAAAAGATCCTATTGTCAGGAACTCCATCCCTGCTGTTTTCACATTCTCTACCAGAGAACTCTAATGAAAGAACCTTCATCAGAAACATCAAGGCAAAGGAGACAATATTTCTTCCATCCCAGCCTCCCTTATTGTGGCTGATGCAAGAACACACATACACATACACTCTGCATTTATACATTCACTGTTTCCTTAGGGACAACATGTAGTTAATCTAAAGATCAATCAAGAGGGGAGAGGAAGTGTCCATAAAGTTATATCTGGCGAGTCAAACATTTTCCAACTACACCTGAATTTAAGGGAGCTGATCAAAGGCATTTTGCACTGAGACCCAGGTATCCAATGAGAGATGACATTTCTCTGTCTGAAGGCTTGCTTAAGACGAATGATCTCTGGACCACTAATGAGCACCAAATGAGCCTATAGACTTTCAGTGCAATAACTTGGCCTCCTGGAGAAATCCAGTGCAAGAACCTGAAGGCATAGGATGGATGGCAGAGGGCCTAATCAGTCTTAAGAACTCAACAAAACCCATTTGGAAGGCATTCGTTGGAGAAGACGGCAGGCAGAAGTAGTGTCTGTCTGTTACAGAAGATAATTAAATCTGTTTTAAACAGCTGTAAGAATAAAGAGATGCAATTCGCTGCATAATTTAAGACTTTTAAATTAAATCTGAGGCAAGGGACTAAAATTAAAACTTTGATCTGTATCTCATTGTCTTAATACTTCAATTTACATACAAAGACTGGAACTTAATAAGGAAAATTCATGATTATAACTTCTTTGGTAAGATTTAACTTCAAAACGTGAAGGCTGTGTCCTCATTAAATGGATTTCAATGATCTATAATTTCACATACATTGAAAGACTTATGGCAGCATAAAAGTAACCACAGTGTAATAACACTTCATAAAAATTGCAGGATGCTTCCAGCCATCGGATGGTAGAGAACATGACTCTTGATACGATTTGCTGTGAGAACCTCATTTGTTGAAGTCATGAAAGAATTTGACCTACTTTTTCATCTGGGGGGAAATCAGGGCCTTTAGAAGTGGCACAAAGAGTTAGCATACAGTGTCAAGTCTAGGCAGGTATCAGTGCATAAGCCAGCGCAGAGCGGACTCAGAAGCCTCAGCTGTTTTCTTCCCCCACACAAAGGAATAGGAGCTGATTTCAATGAGCCATGGAGACTTAAGAGGCTTTCTCATGTATTATTCCATTCTCCATTCAGCTTTATTCTCTTTGACTCTAGCAAGGTAACTGAGCCACTTCATGTCTTCTCCCTTGCTGCTTCGAGTTAAAAAAGAAGGAGGGAAATGAGGTAGGAAATATAGACTATCTGTAGCCAGAGGCCTAACATATGAAGTTCAGGTTGGCTTGGTTACCAGCTCTTTTTTTTTTTAAGTTTATTTATTTTTGAGTAAGAGAGAGAGAGAGACAGAGCATGACTGGGGGAGGGTCAGAGAGAGAAGGAAACACACAATCTGAAGCAGGCTCCAGGCTCTGGGCCATCAGTACAGAGCCCACCACGGAGCTTGAGCCCACAAACCGTAAGACATGAGCCAAAGTCAGACGATTAACCAACTGAGCCACCCAGGTGCCCCTGTTAGCAGCTCTTTGTGAGGCTCCACTTTTCCTTCCCTCATTACTGGTCCACATACATTGGAGTGTTGCTATTCTTTAGGGTTTCAGGGAATGAATGTTTGCACAGAACTTTGCCTTGACAAGCAAGAGTGATGCCTGGCTCATTACTGAGAGTTTCAGTCTCTCAGCCCGTCTGCTCTAGGCCCTGCAACACCGGTGCCCTAATTCATCCCCATGGCTGGCCATGATCCCCAAATGAGAACTTCACTCAGCCACACAAGTTTTGCCCAAGTGTGTAACATCTCAGACGTCTGGCTTTGCACTTTGTCATTTGCTATTCCATGATTCTCTGTCTTATCGGCTCCTTCCTTAGTGTGATTCACCATTTATGTGCAATGGACAGTTTCCACCATATGACCAACAGTGCTTGAATGAGACCTGTGAAAACTGAGGTCATTTTAGCAGCCTGAAGGGACATTGGAATATGAGTGGATCTGCAGTAATGCCCCTAACAAAAATAATATAATTATAAAAAATAGCAGGTCACCTACCCTAAATGTGATAAGTCTCATGGTCATTCTGCCTGTAAGTAAAGAAATTAAGGTTCAAATGTAAATTGCATTTCAAAGGGCGTATAACCTGAGTCTTTTAACTCCCCAGTTACCACCTAACTCTTTAGGGCACTTCTTCTTCATACAGGACTCTGTAGACCTCTGTAAAGTCACTTAGATCTCTCAAGAACCTAATAATTTGGAAAAATGGGGAAGTAACATCCAGGGCAAAAAATTATATATCCATTTCAGAGATAAGATCCTTTGACTTTGGTTAACTCTAGCAAGTGATGCTAGATATAAAAGTTTTGAAAGCTATTTAGAAATTTTGAAAGCATTACAAAGAACAATGTAATTATTCCTATATTGTGTGTATATGTGTGTGCGTGCGCATGTGTGTTCATGTGTTTCTCATTGGTTAATATAGCATTCCCAATCTAATGATGTCATCTCTGGGTAATACAATTATGAGCAATTTGAATTTAAAATTTTTTTTTTCTTATCTTTATTATTGAGAGACAGAGAGAAACAGAGTGAGAATGGAAGAGGGGCAGAGAGAGAAAGAGACACAGAATCCAAAGCAGGCTCTAGGCTCTGAGCAAGCTGTCAGCACAGAGCCTGATGTGAGGCTCGAACCCCTGAACTGTGAGATCATGACCTGAGCTGAAGTCAGATACTTAACTGACTGAGCCACCCAGGCGCCCCATGAATTTTCTTTTTCCTCATTTTATGCATTTTCTACATTTTATTTATTGATTTTCCATGACTTTCTCTGTTTTTTCTTCTTTCTTCTAGTTAAGCTAACATTTCTATAAAGTATTTTTTAAGTTCATTTATTCTTTTTGAGAGAGAGAGAGAACAGGGAGTGGCAGAGAGAGAATATCCCAAGCAGGCTCTGTGGTGTTAGCACAGAGCCCAATGTCAGGAGTGATCTCATGAACCGTGAGATTATGACCTGAGCTGAAATCAAGAGTCAAATACTTAAACAACTGAGCCACCCAGGTGCCCCAAACCTAACAAATTTCTATTATATATTTTACGACATAAATTATGTAGGAAAAAATCATTGCATGGTTTAGGAATAAACTTATGCAATCTCCCTATGCTTCTTTTTTTAAAAACCAGAATTTTGCTCTTATTCCATACCTGAATGTTTTAGACTGTTTTTTTAAAGTCATTTTAAAACATATATATTATTTTTGTCATTTGGTGGCACCCTCGTTTTCCTACCAAAGCTTGCTGTGGTGGATCCTAAAGCCACCATGTAGTGGTAACAGTGTGCTGATGTCCTTCATTACCTAAAAAGTGTTTTCAAACCATAATGGGTCAGAATTCTGACCTCTTATCTACCACAGCATCTAGATGGAGTAAGCAAGTTATACTTATTGACTTGCTTACACAAGCCAAATGTTCCTCCAGTCTTATGGTATTCTGTTCCATTCTAAGCTAGACACCAAGTACAGAAGACATAAAAAGAGAATGTGGAAATTTGCTCTCATTTCAAACACATGGTACTATGGCTCATTTGGAAATGAAAGATGAACCCATTTTGCGATGTTCTAGTTAGAAAGTCTTGGTCTGAGCATTAGATCCCAAAGTATGTAAATAGTTAGGATAGGCAAATCCCAAGGATCAGAGTCCTCAGTGAAGGGCCCAGCGATCTGTATTTCAGCCTTGGAAAGGTGAAGTATGTATCCAGTCAAAGGACTTGGTGGATCTACAGTCTGGTCTTCTGGCATCGCTGACGTTGTTGGACCTGAGTTCTCTGGGGAAATGTAAAACCCCATGTCCTGCCCTCCGCCCCGGTGTGATTATTCGTTCTCCAGATCAGACCATCCAAGTTCACTGCTACTACCTTTTCTTGCAAGAGGCATGGGGGTCTGCACATTTGGGGAGGTACCTGTGCTACATCCCTGAATAGACAAGGGAAGAAGCTGAGTCTATAATTATGCAGTTTTGCCTCTATGTAGATATCTTGGGATTGTGTCCAGAGCTCAAGTTTTTAAGCTGAAGAGAAACCCACAGAACATGAATTGAACCAATTATTCAGGAAACACTTTCCCAGCAGATCTAGTGAGGCAGCCTCAGCTTTCAGCAATGCGTGCCTCTCTTGAAAAGGATACCAGAGAGAACCAAGACTTGCTTGGGAACAGAAGATAGGGCATTTGCAACTGTCTTTTGTCATAGACTACTGTTGTCCTGTGCTGGAAGGACTCAGTTTACCATTATAAAAGGGCAGACTCAACACAGTCACAGCAGTGGATTCTTGTTTAGAGTTCTTCTCACTCTGTTCAGCACGCACATCAGCAAGATATTCACAAAGAAGTTTTGCAGCTTCCATAGTATTTTGTAGAACCTGGCATGTTACACTGAGCTCCTCTTACATTGCTATTTAATGAAGAATTTGATCCATGTTGGCATTCCTTTAAAGGGTTTTAGTTACTGGAGCTTACAAAAGCTTTCCGGTTTCACATATGAGTGAATCCATTCTTCAAGAGCACCCACTGGGAATGAGCACAGTAAAATAGTTTCAGTTGTGAAGCCGTAGTTGGAGTGTTGAACTTGGAGTTAAGGAGAGAGAGCTTCGTTCAAACTAGTCTTGGGACTCTAGGCAAATTTTAAGTCTTTCAGGGTTGAAGATTAAATGAGATACTCTAGAGAGAGAAGTTATTATTTCAGCTATAGTAAACCTTCAGGAAATATCTTTTCTCTTAGTGACCACCAGGAGATAATCTAGAACAATCTTATTTGCATACTTTATATAAGAAGTCACATGCCAGAGTTCAGTCTTACTAATAAGCACAAGGTGGAGAGCACTTCTCCCATGAACTTATTTCCATCAGCTGATGAAATCTACTATTTGATAGCCAGGGCTGAGTGTGCCATAGTGATCTTCTTTCCTGTTTCTTGTCGAGACTCTATTAACCTGAGTCTGACTAAACCTACTGGGAGTGGGGTATGCAAGGCAGAGGTGGGTTATTTTTAGTTTGTGCTCCCCACTCTGCTAAATATTTTTAGTCTTAAAAGTAAAGGGCTGAAATATCTTATGTTTGTTTCTGCCATTAATTGCTGCCTAATGATTTTTGTTTGTTTGTTTATCATACTTTGTGGTCCAAAGAGCATTAAAAACAACAGAAATCTAAGACCAAAGTTGGCTAATGTATTCCATCATCAATCTGTTTTCAATCTGAGTTACTTCCTGGCTATTTCTCATATACTTAGTCAATACATAAACATTTACAGTAATGGTAAAAATAGAATGTTGTATTTTGTGGTATCTCTTGTGTCATACCATACTCCACCCCCCACCTTTTAAACTTGGTGAAGTCTTTACTTTCTCTCATTTGCTCCCTACATCTTTTAATCCTATGTGCCGGTCTCTCTCTGCCCCTCACTTTTCTTGGTCCCCCATGGAATCAGTGTTAACAGATTGCACTATATTTGCCAGCACCTTTATACTCATACAGACACACACATATAGTACATATACTTTAATATGTTGTATTTCTGTTTTTGACAAAAATGGGTTATACTCAAGTCAATTCTCCGCAATGTAGTTTTTGCCACATGAACTTTAAGATCCCTTTCAAAACTGAATTTTAGTGAAGCCTGAGGCACACTTGAACTTTGCAAGGGCCAGACTCTGACATATGAGCCCAGTTTCTATCTGCAGCGAGTCTATAATGCCTTCAGGAGTGTCTTGGAGCCTCATCTTTGGATGAGGCTGTCAGTGTTGAGTTACTATAGCATTTGTTTTCCCATTTTTCTCTCAAGCCATGTTGCAGGAACTGATAGGTTCATCCACCTTCCATTCCTCAGGTTAATCTCAGCTCCTTAGTGGCCATTTGATATATTTGTTTTTCTATTACAGAAGTCAGTGATGCCCTTGGAGAATCCCCATATGGATTTCATGTGGCTTTTGCGCTTTTCTTGGACACATCTTTTGAGCTAATAGTCTCAGTTCTGTATCTATATCAGGGCATGTGACAAAAGGGCAGTAGGTCTAAAACAATTTGTATGGTAGCCTAGATATTTCCCAGCCAAGTTCCACTTCAGGAATCATAGTTTGTGGTTTATTAAATTGAAGTAACTCAGAATTATACACCACATTTTCCTGACTGCTGAATTATAAATACCTATTGTTCCCCATATTGTCTATTCTCTTTATGGCTTAAACGTGATACTGCTTCCCCAGAGGGAAGACATAGGACTGTGGTATGGTGTTCATGTCAGTCCCTCTTTCCACTTCTAAACAGAGCTGTTGTCAGGGTGAGGGGGGTGGGCTGCCAAAGACAGGGATGGAGTCTAACCAGAAAATAAAGTGATGCCTTGCCTTTGTTATCATCTTTTTCTCACTCTGAAAACTATTACAAGTTCCACCTAAGGAAGTTCACCAAGGACTGAACTGCGTGGATAAAGTTAAACCACAGTTCATCTTAAACCCTAAAGTCACACTACCTGTGGGAGTTCAGGCATCTTATTAACCTGTCTGTGCCTCACTTCTCCTGGCATAGCAGATCAAAAGAACATCTTGCCTTGCTATCTCCCTGGACTCCTAACAGCCAACTGAGCTAGTATATAAGGAAGCACTTTGATGAACAAACAAATGCACAGTATTCCAAATTTGTTGAATTAAAAGAGTGATCTGCAGACCCTGTGTTAGGCACTGAGGGTACAGCCACTAAGAACACATCTCAGCACTCAGGAGTTTATACAAACTACTTGTGGATTATCCAACAACTCGTTTTCCTACAGAAGTTAACTAATCTTGACTGCACGTAATGTGGAATTTTTGTGTGTAATTGTACGCAAGACACTGAACAGCTGCAACAATTGTTCTTTCATTCCTGACTTTATTAGTGTACCTTTCACACTTAGAATCCTAAAACATCCTGGGAAAGCTTCGCCACCATACTGAGACGAAAGGAGCATAGCATCAGCTTGCTCTGTGCTATATTCATCTTCAGAAAGACTAAATGATGAGAAAACCTACTATCCAACAATCTGATCCCACACAGGCCTTAACCTTTGGTGCAGCCCAGCATCCTCCTTGGACCTTCTCAGACCCCAACAGCACTGAACATCTCCAGGGTCCTTGAGCCAAGAGGGGAGGGGTCTTGAGTGGTACTGGGCATCAGC
Organism: Crocuta crocuta; assembly: GCF_008692635.1. Taxonomy (NCBI): domain Eukaryota; kingdom Metazoa; phylum Chordata; class Mammalia; order Carnivora; family Hyaenidae; genus Crocuta; species Crocuta crocuta. Next base: position 5,536,497 of record NW_027533395.1, on the reverse strand, counting down.
ACTTTTTCTTTTAATTTCTATAAGAGATGCTGATATCAAAATCTGAGATTCACTGCTTTCAAAACCAATACATGATGGGAGTTAATTTTGACAGGAAGATACATGTAATTTCCTGCTGGAATTCATATTTCAATCTACCATCATCTACCCTGAGCTACCCCCTAATTAGCTTCCCAGAATACTTGGGCTTCCTTCCAATTCATCCTCCATATTGTAACCAGAGTGATCTTTTTAAATTAAAACCATCCTCATGCCATCTTCCACTAAACCTCACTTTAATGGCTTCCCATTGCTCTTAGGAAAAAAAATAAAAATCAGAAACTCAGCCACAAGCCCCAAAATGTAATTTTTCTCCTCTTTAGTCTAACTTCATACTGTGTTCCTACTGTGTCTTTATGTTTAACTTCCTTTGACTGTACCACCCCTGTTCTGCCACAGGTCATTTTCACATCTGGACTCCTCACCTCCATCTCACTCACTAGTGTCCTTTGTTTAGTTATTTCTTCCCTTAAGGTCATCACAGCTCAGATATAACTATCTGGGATGCTTTCCTTGAAATTTTCAATCAGATCTGATTTTTAGCTCTCCACATCTCCCAACTATATAACTTGCAACACCATGTCATTCCCTGTAATAACTTTTTATTTATGTGTAATTATTTAATCTGTCTCACTGAACTCTAGACCACATCTGTTCTGCTTGGTTTGTTATAATTTACTTACCATCATTTCCCCCATTTCATGCCTGACACAAGATAGACAGACATTCAGCAAACATCTGCCAGTTGGTTGGTTGGTTGGTTGGTTGGTTGGTTGGTTGGTTGGTTAAATGAATGACCCACCAGAAAGCCAGTTAAAGCAGGGCGAGTATGCCTAATCAAATTGTGATTGAGGACTTAGGCTGTCTTGCCTTTGCCCTGTTTCATGTTTTCTGAAAGGACTTGGCATCTCTGTATCAGATGGTAATTATAGCCCGAGGAAGTCAGATGCTGATGACTGACAAGCCCCAAAGAGATGCAGTTACAGCCGTGTTAGGCTTATGAAGCACCTGAAAGCCTCTGAGGTCAAAAGGGTGACATCTAGTTTGTTCTGCTTGAGTGGAGAATGCTACAACAGCAGTAATGAAATCTACCTTGGCCCTTGGAGTTCTTGGCTCTCGGTGCAGAGTACCAAGCCAAGGGGTCTACACTCATGTCAGAGGGGGGTAGAGAGAGAGAGAGAAAGAGAGCCCTTGTAAATGGGGGGGTGAGCAGAGAGATTGGGATAGAGAGAATCCTAAGCAGGCTCCATGCTCCGATATGGGGGCCCAATCTCATGATCACAAGTTCATGACCTAAGTTAATATCAAGCATTGGACACTTGGGGAGCCTGGGTGACTCAGTCAGTTTTGTGGCCATCTTCAGCTTAAGACATGATCTCATGGTTTGTGAGTTTGAGCCCATATCAGGCTCTGTGCTGACAGTTCAGAGCCTGGAGCCTGCTTCAGATTCTGTGTCTCCCTCTCTCTCTGCTTGTCCCCTGCTCACACCCTGTCTCTCTCTCAAAATAAATAAACATTTAAAAAAAAAAAAAGAGTCTGAAGCCTCACTGAGCCACCCAGGTGCCCCTAAACCTCTCTGTCTGTCTGTCTGTCTGTCTGTCTCTGTCTCCCTCTCTGCCTCCCTCCCTCCCTCTAACTCCTTCCCCTCTCTCTTTCCTTCTCTCTCCCTGTCCCTCTCTGTCCTTTCTTCTCTCCCTTCCTCTCCCTCCCTCCTACGCAAGAGCCTGTGCACTAGCTTGCTTGAGCTCTCCTGCTAGCTCACTATCTCGCTGTCTCAGAAATTATATTGCTTGACTTGTTCCACGGTTAACCCAGCTAACCCTAGCTATTCCTGATAACTTCCTGGGACACTTGTCCCAAATGATGTGAGATCTTAAGGCGGTTTCTTCTTCTGTGCCCGTACCTATGGTTGGCTGACAGCAACTCTGCTGAAAATCCAAAAAACATGGGAGAGCTGACCAGAAAATCCAGAAACAGCATGGGACGCTGATCGTCTGATTTGTGCAAAAGAATGACAAGGGAGGGGCGCCTGGGTGGCTTAGTCGGTTAAGCGTCCGACTTTCGCTTAGGTCATGATCTCGCGGTTCGTGGGTTCGAGCCCCACGTCGGGCTCTGTGCTAACTGCCAGCTCAGAGCCTGGAACCTGTTTCAGTCTGTGACTTCTTCTCTCTCTGACCCTCCCCTGCTCACGCTGTCTCTCTCTCTCTCTCTCCTAGAAATAAATAAAACATTTAAAAAAAAAAAAAAAAAGAATGACGAGTGAGCAAGAATGGTTGACATTTATATTTATTAGCGAAGGGAATTCGGGAAATTGCAGAATATCTGGGCTTGTGTATCATTTGTCTTGTAGTTGTGAACGGATTGTTTCTCCCACCCTGGAGGAGAATGCTTGCCCATTCCCTTACCGACAGTTAGCCACCATGTGTCCCCCACACAATGCTTGGCTGGGCATAGATCAGATGAGTAGGTCAGAGAGATTCATAGGATGTGAACTATGAAAAAAGTACCTTTCCTTTGCTTGTGAATTAATCTTTTAAATGTCAGCATTTTAAACTTGGCCTTTTCAAAAAATATGATACCATATGAACCTTACTTAATCGAAATTTTTTTTATTTAAAAGATGGTTTGGTTTTTTTTAGGTTCTTTTCCCCTCCTGAAAATGGAAAAGGCTAACACAACCAACAGAAAACTTGAAACTAGGTAAAGGGTGGGCTGCATGGGAAGGAGGCTGTTTTTTGTCAGGTCTAAGAAACTTTGTTCCTGAATAATCTCTGCTGTTACTCCAAAAGGCATTTTTCTTACAGGTCCAGGATTTCATAAAGCAGAACTTACCCCTCTTCTCCTTGCCTACTGGTGGGAACATTAGAATTGTAGGATTCTGCTACTGCTGTAAAAAGGGATATAGTGCTCGTCCTTCACAGCTGGGTTGTTTTGACAGTAATTTATTTGGAACCAGAATTTTACAGATGACTGATTAGCTCACATGTCGCAGAACAACCTTTCAATTTAAGAAAGTAAGGTATTCTTATGCCCATTTCATAGATGCGGTAACTGAGACCCAAGGAGGCTGAATGACTTGCACAAAGTCATGCAGCTTGTTAATGGCATACCACGATCCAAGCACAGGGAGCCATCCTTGCTTTACTCACCTGTAATGAATGAAATGCAAATCCAGAGAGATGGGTTCAAATCCAGATCTGCTGCTGATTAGCTATGTTAACCTTGAACAGGTGATTAAAACTTTCAGCTTCTCCACCTGTAAAATGGATGAATATTGGCCTTTTTCTCTCTCCCAACTAAGATTCTATGAAGAATAAAAGGTCATCATTTTGATAGCACAAAATACGGAAGTATAAAAGAATTAACCGTTATTATCTTAATAATAGGGCCGAGTCCAATGTCATACCAGGTGTGAGGCAAGATGTCTTTCATGCTTCTCACATGGTTAGGGAGCCAGAAATAAGGGGTCCCGAACACATAGAAGAGGTCTGTAACCATGTCAGGTAGGCTGAATTTTTTAAAGCTGAGTGTGTGTGCCTTTTATTCATGTGGACGCTAAGAGTATAAACAAATACCTCTGAGAAATTGAATATCAAATTGGAGCTGATTATCCAACACTTAATTTTCCAAACCTTGAAACCGGTAGTCACAGGTGCCCTTCAGATGTGGAGAACGTCCATCTTGGTAAGCTCCTGTCTGCCAGGGAATGTCACGGGGCTCTGCAAACATACACAGATGCTCTCGCTATAGGAGGGAGCCAGTCTGCCATTATCCCGGAGCCAGGGACTAGGGGATAAGCCCCTAGAGTAAAGGCAGCAGGCACCCGCTCCCCCTTGCTGATGTTGGCCTGTTTTTCAGGGTGACGTCCAGAGGACACTCATCCAAGTGGACTTTGGTGATGGAATTGCAGTGTCGTACGTCAACCTGAGCTCTATGGAAGATGGCATCAAACACGTCTATCACAACGTGGGCATTTTCCGAGTGACGGTGCAGGTGGACAACGGTCTGGGGTCGGACAGCGCCGTCCTGTACTTACATGTAACTTGTATGTTGTTTTGTTGGTTTATGACCTATTTTAAATATCGTGTCCTTTTAAGATATACTCCAAATGTCATATCTAGAAGAAGCTCACAAGTTATCTTTGAGTAGAAAGGGAGAGGAGAGTAAGAGAGTCAAATGGGGAGAAGGTAAATCAGGGGACAGAATTTGAATAATCCTAGAATTTGCATTGCTTGCAATTGTTCTCATTGCACTTCCTATGCCTCTTCCAGAGCTTTTGAGATCCGACACCTGTGTCTAGGGCTGGGCCTGAGAAATTTGCTGAGATATTTGACTGAATATTAATTTGTCTTTTTTTTAAGTGAGAAATGTTTGAAAACGATTCCCATGTATGGCTCAGTCTAAAGCATTGAGAAATAGCACAAGTAATGGAATTTCTCCACATCTTATTCTTCCCTTCCCATGATATACTTCTGAATAACTCTTTTAGACTCATGCTCCTCTTTTGAATGTGTGCTTCCTGGTCTTTTATCCATGATGATTCAGTTTGAAAGAGAAGGTGGTGTCAAGAGAGGGAAAGAGTGTAAACAGTGTTATGGGAGCTGCATTAAGAAAGAGTTCCAAGAGATGCTTGTCCTACCGAGGAGTCCAAAAATATGCTAAGTCTGACAACATGGTAACTGCTGCTAGGCTGTGTGTAGTACAAACGTGCACCACAAAGGCCTCTTGTGGCAGGTGTGTGGGCATCCCCAAACAGGCTTAGGATGTCTTTAGGTTGCTACAGAAATACTTTGCCTTAAGATGAAAAGTAGCTATGTGAAGCCCCAGTAGCCTAATGGAGAAGGCACTGACCTCCTAAAATGAAAGCTCCTTTTATGAACAGCCTGGTCCAAACTCATTCCAAATTCTAGGCCAAGAGTGTTAAGGGCAGGCAGTATTCCATGCCTCTCACCTGCCCCTTGCCCATGGAACTGAACTCAGTATAGAACATACCAACTAGAATTTTTTTTTCTTGAGCTGCTTTGGTCTAGTGGGAGGACATGACCATCCAAGGATCCCCAAGTGATTGTTCATTACTGAGGATTCCTGCATTTCCAGTAATCCTTGATCTTTCTCTCCAGTACACTCATGACAAAGGTGCTTTGAAGAAACACGCCCTCCTTCGTTTGGGTTGAAGCAAAGTGGTACAAGATTCCCAGTCTGCCCACTCCTCCTGCCTCTTTTCAGCTAAAGTTTATTAAGCAATTGCTATGTGCCAGCTTTTGTGCTAAGCCAAGTGCTTTGCAGGTATGATCTCACATCTCAAAATGACTTGAGGAAGTAGGCACCTACTTCCCTACTTACAAAGAGCAGTGCGTGTCAGGGAGTTTAAATAATGCATTTATAGACCTGCTATCTGGCAAAGCCAGGCTTCAGACCCAGGTCTTGATCACTGAGGCTGTTTTCAGTCTTGTCAGTGATGGAACTCATCTCCACCAACCCTCGTCCCCTCCATTTCTTCACAGGCTGTCTTGAGTGAGCATGAACCCCTTGCTATACAACTACATAGGTTTAAGGCACATTCCTTAGGCTCCCTACCTTCTGATTCCATGGCTGCCCTGCGCCAGGCTGTCCTGTATGGACTTTCTGGAGTTGCTTCTTGCTAAGAAATAATCTTTCTTACTAAGGAATGATCAGGAAATCTCTCAGAAGTACATCACAAGCACTGGTTATTAGTAGCAAAACTAATGCCAGTACATTTGCTGAGACTGGCCACCTACCTAGCAGCCTACCATTTTCCCATGGCTTATTCTGGAAGTGGAATTTTATCCTTACAGCCTTTCAGGCTCTCCTGAAGAATTACAGTAATTTTATTCCATATCTTGTCTGTGTATGAAACATCTACCATACTCTATCCATGTGTAAATACCAATTCAAGTTCAGCACTAGCTTTGCATCTTGGCTTCTCGGGCTGTCCCATAGATCATCCACACCTTGGTGTCCAAGTCAGCCTGTGGTTTCTTCCTCTCCCCTAGAAATGATCAGATCCTCTGATGGCTAGCTCCATCCCCCAACCCCCTCCCAAGCTTACTCAACCATGGGAAGGAAAACAAAGAGATTAAAAGTTGCTGAAGCCACAGCTCCTAAAAGAAATGCACTGCTTTGTTCCATTGCTTTTTTTTTTTTTTTCATTCGCCTAGTTGAGTCGCTCAGCACTTTGACTTTCACCTTAGCAGCATATGGTTAGTAATGGAAAGTTTTGTGTTCTGATTGTAATTTTGTTAGGCTTATCTTGGGTTCAGTAGTTGGAGAAGCATACCTCATATAATGGATTCCTTTTGTAAGCCTGGCCTTAGGGATAAGAATGAACTCTTTTGTACTAACTACATCAAAGCAGGATTTTCTCTAAACTTTCATTAACTCACATACATCTAAAACCCATGTCATAAGCAGTTTCAGCAGCTCTGACATATTTGTTCACATCAGCACCTCTCTCCTCGTGTTCGTGTCACTGTGCACATGCCCTCCTTTGCTTCTCCTGAAACTTCTACCATGATGGTCACAGTCACAACATCGGCCCTTTATTGCACATAGAGCGAACAAAGATTGGAGAAGTATTTTGACACTTTGACACTGTTTTACACTAAGAGGAAGTCAGAACAAGATCGTGATTAACATTCCCCCAATTCTCAAACCGGAAGGGTCTCTTGGCAATTTTTGGCCACAGAACCAGGGTATGGGGCCAGGGCTAGGCGCGGTCTCTGTAGAAAGAAACAAAAAACAAACACTGGACTGAGTTGGGAGCTTTTAGGTGCAGATACTGGCCCGAACTCTTGACCAAGTCACTCCATTTCTCTGAGCTTAGATTTTTTGCTGTCATGTGAGGAACGCACATCTTGTTTCTCAAAGGTTCTTTCAAGCAGAATATACTGTGACCTGTCAACTAGCAAAGCTTGACTTTCCATCACAAAGTGGCACGTGTGTTTCAACTTAGTGGGTTCTGAGCTGCAACTCTTAGGTCAGTCTGCCAAGCTTGCCCTCCGCCTTTCTCACCAACACCCCTCCCCTTTGCCCAGAATTCTCCCCCTTTGCCTACCTTGAAGGCGTATTCTCCCTACCCTCCAGGTCAGAAAGGTGATTTGATTCCAAATCAGAGAGTTTTGTTTTTGTTCTTGTTTTGCTTTTTTATATGGGTTTGCAGAAGTCATCAGAAACAAATGGAGAGGATGTGCCTGCTCTTATGTTTCCAGGAGTGGGTGAGCCGTTCCCACCAGGCAGCTGAGTAATCTGTGGTAGCTTGACAGTTGGAAAGTTCTTAGGGATGGTATTTACTGTGCTCTGCTAGTTAGCAAACTAACAGGGACACGTGCAGCAGGTTTTGGCCTCAGCTGGTGTGGCAGGGGGTAGAATCTAGAGGACACACACATTTCCGCTCAGAAAGCTGCCCTATCTCAGCCGGTCTTGCAGGGAAAAAGTCACCGAATACAGTGCAGATTTGCAGAATGAGAGGTTAAAAGAAAGTAGTTGACACAGATTTTGTAGTTCTTTCCAGATTCTGCAATTCCAGTTCTGCAATTACCTCCTAATCACAGGTGCATTTTACAGATGCCTTTCTGCTCTTATCTTAGGGTGAAGTGATCAGTTCCTTGAAAACCTATGTAGTTTTGCACCATTTCACATTTGATTGTTACCTTGGCCAGCAAATGTTAGACTTGAGTTTTGTAAAGTGTGGTTGAATGAGTCACCCATCCCAGAATTGCATGACAGAAATACAGTGTTCATTCCAGACCTGCTGCATTGGAATTTCTAGAAATGTGCATCATAATGTGCCTTCAACAGATTAGTATGATCCATATGCACATTGCAGTTTAAGGGACTCTGTTTTAGGATCTCATCTTTATACTTTGAACTACTTTTGTTTCTTCTAGAGCATTTTCACATTTTGGACAAACAGCAATGCAATGCATACACAATATTTAATTTGATGGTCTCCAGGACAAATGGTAGAGACAGTCCCAAACAATCACTGCATGTTTGATTGCATGTGCACGCATGCGCGCACGTGCGCGCGCCCACACACACACACACACACACACACACACACACGATGTCCAGCTTCACAGATGTCAGCTGCTTCCTGCAGCACATTAGGACTAAACAAGAAAAGAGAAGGGAAACCCAATTCACACAAGTGATTTCCCAGTTCCCTCAACCACCTTGCCGCGAAGATTCATATGGAGTGATGCAGTGCCACCTGCCGCCCTTCTTGTGCACCGCAGGCACGTGTGTGATGGAGCTACATCCGCTGGCTGGTTGGGCTCTAGATTTAGTGCATCCCGCCAGCTGGGGGCCTCCAGGGGCTGGAGTTTTGCTTCCGCTGCTCCCCTAGCTCAGACTGCACCCTCTTTACATAGAAGAGATGCTTAAAAGATATGTTTGGGGCAGCAGAAACTAGGCATGTTAAATGCAAAAAAAAAAAAAAGTAAATGAAGACAAAAGACAAGGTGGGAATATGAAAGGTAAGTTGCAAATATTTGAATGAATTCATTCAAACATACGCGTACCTCGTGGCCTACAAGCCGACATGCTACGTGTCCTGAATCCTAGATCTCCTTGGCTTCTGTTCTTTCCCTCCATTTCTCCCGTGCCGCCACTGGGCTTTCTTTCTAGTCCTCAAACACAGCAAGCAGACTTCCTCCTCAAGATTTTACACTTGATTTACCTTCACCCTGACACATCACACATAGTACTCGGTGCACTCCTTCACTTTTTTCAGGTCACTGCTCCAATGTCATTTCTTCTGAGAAACAAAAATGGCACTCTATCACATACCCCTGCTTTATGTGTTCAGTTCCTGCCTCCCTCAATAATACAGAGGCTCCACTAAGTGCCTGCCCAGCACCTAGAATAATGCCTGACATATGGCAACACTCCTAAGCTACTGAATGAATTAATGACCATCGTTCACTAAGAAGATTCAACTGTTGCCATTAATAGGACACACAGGTTCCATCCTTACTTTGATATTCTGACTTAAAATATATATTAAACACTCATACATGAGAGAGACAAAGACAATGAACCCCTTTAGAATGGAACTGGCGTGTCTCACACAGCTCATCCAGCCCTCATCTTCTAGCTGAGTCATTTAACTCAGATCAGGGGAGTCAGGAAGAGCATTATGGAAGAGTGGTCACTGGAACTGAGACTTGAAGACTGGCAGCTGCCATGAGAGAGGTGTCTAAGCCAAGACCTCAAGGCTGAACAGGGCCTTGCTGCTAGAGCAAACTGAGTGATCGGGGCACAGCAAGAGCCATGTAAGAAATGAGAGCATATGTAAAGTGCATTTGCCAATGCCTGGAATGTATTTAAGTAATCAGTAGATACTGACTCTAAATAGCTATTTTGTTAAAATGGGAAAGGTCTTTTGAGCCTTTGTCAGCTGGCTAAAGCATGAGCTCTAAACTCAGACTTCTTTGGCTCACACCCCGGGATGGATGTTTCCTAGCTCCATGACCTTGGGAAAGTCACTTTCCTCTGTTTGTTCATCTCTAAGTGGACATGATAGTATCACCTACTTCATAGGGCTGTTGTGAGTAGCAAATAAGAATCAAAAGGGTCATTAGCAGAATATGTAGCACATAGTCATCACTCAGTGAATGTTGCCCTTTTATTATCTCCTCAAACCATTCTGAGTTATGAACAACTACTTCTTATCAGATGGCTTATAAACTGGGAAATCAATTCTGTTCTGTATTCTGGTCACCAAGCCTCTAATTCTATAGAGAGAAGCATAGACAAAAGCAGAAACAAGAAATTGCATCATCTGTTTATTTACCCAACAAAAATATTCGATTGTCTTCTACATCTCAGGACCTATGCTAGTCTTTATACATATAAAGGTAAATATGAAAGACTCTTACCTTCTAAAAGTTGGCAGCCTATGTTCTCTGTCTCACAAATTTTAGACCAATATGTGTTACTATCATCATCATTATTATTAGGTACTGCAAATTTTAGTTTTGAAAAAGTAAGTAGCATGATCAACTTGGCTTTCTAGAAAAATCACTCTCACAACAGTTTGTAGTGTCAGAGGTATGTAGTCATTGCCATACATTGTGTGAACGTGTAATGTGTATACATGCAGGAATTAACTCATACAAAACACATATCCATAGTTCAGAGTCTACACACTGACATGCTATGTGTCCAAATACCTCTTAGATCTCATCGGCTTACACTGTTTCCCTCCATCTCTCCACTGCAGCCACTTGAGCTTTCTTGTTATTCCATAAACACAGAGATCCACCTCTTCCTCAGTATCTTTACACTTGTTCTACATGCACCCTGGAGCATGTTTTATTCTGGGTGCTGAGGACCCTGGCCCTTGGTGCAGCTTATCTGTTACTGAGCCAGGCAGGCAGTGAACACATAGAGTGGGAGGGTGGATTAGTGTGGGAGCAGGTTGGAAGCTGGAAGATATGTGTGGAACATGACAGTCCAGGTGTATGAGCCAGGGAAGGATTGGGGACAGTGAGAGGAGCTCTAACTGAAGGTTATTTATGAAACCAAATCAGTGGTTTCTAACATAGAATGGGTGACAGGAGTAAGGAATCTACACTGACTTTATGTTTCTGGGTTGGTGCCCTGGATAAACATTTTTTTTCCCATTAAGATATGGAGATTACAGAATGGGGGGTGAGTACGGTAGGAAGGAAATGATAAATTTCTTAGAAACATTTGTCTCCTAATTGAGTCCAGAGTCAAGTCGGTGATTTTTGAGTTCTGAGCATGTGCTTTATAGTTGAAGGTCAGAATGTGGGTAATATTGTCTGTCTAGCGGGCCTCCATAGTTAGAATTGACCCCCTTTTTTCCAGTTGAGCACATCCTGAGAACCCGAGAACCACAGGACTGTCTCTCCCTGCTCGTGCACGCTTTGTCCTGGACAAGCTCACCTTAACACCAAACAGGTGGCGTTACATATGCTCACGTAGAGAGACACACTCACTCACACTCTCACACACAGACACATGTGTCTACACATACACAGATCTTTAAAATCCAACAAAGAGTAAAGAATAATCACATCTAAAGTGGTTTGGGGATTTGTGGAGGCCCCACCACCACCAGCTCCCCCTGCCCACCCACACTGGTTTCCTGAGGTTTCCTTCATCCCGGTTCACCACTGTGGATATGGCCTCTTAGAAAGACTTTGCATCTTCCTATGAGGTCTCATATCGCACCCCTTCTTGTAAGGACTTCATACATCACTTGTAAATTTCTCAGGTTTTACACATAAATAACTTGGGTTTTACACCTGGGAGAAAGACCAGTAAGTGGGAAATACTGAGATACAATGAATGGGTCACAATACATCTTTCTCCAAACCAGGGAACACCCCTAGCACTTTCCTCAGGGAGTGGAACTGTGATGTTTTGGAGGCTTCCAGAACTAATACGTATTCAGAGCAGGGAAGGTGAAGCAGAGAAAGCTGCTCCCCCTCTATGCCTTGTCTCGTCTCTTGTGCCTCAGGTCCCCTGGAGCATGTACACCTGTCTCTTCCCTTTGTCACCACGAAGAACAAAGAGGTCAACGCAACTGCAGTACTGTGGCCGAGCCAAGTGGGCACCCTCACTTACGTGTGGTGGTATGGAAACAACACGGAGGTGGGTCAGCCTTCCACGCAGCATCCAGTGGCAGCTCAGCTCAGACTGGCTCAGGGAAAACAGGCAATGAGATGGCTTATGTAACCTGAGGGGCTGGGGTAGTCCTAGCTTCGGGGACAGCAGGCTCTCAGTGCTCCAGTAATCTCATCAGTTTGTTCCCTTTGTCCCTCTGTCTCTCACCGCGCCACCCATACCCCTTACCTTCCTCCATGTTGGCCTTCTTATGCAGTTAGATTTGCCTTTTCAAAGGCCCTTTGCAGCAACCTGAGCTTTTTAACTCTCACAGCTTAGCAGGGAAAATGTCTATCACAGAAGTTCTTACAGAAGTCCCAGAATGGAGTATTATTGACCAAGCCTTCCCAGCGCTGGGGGTGGAAAAAGAGGTGTTGAAATCAGCCTCCCTTGGAACCACATGGTCCGAGAGGGGAGAAAATGGTCCGCAAAAAGGAACAAAAAGAAAAGCCAGTGGATAACAGAGAGTCCAAAGCAACAAATACTTACTACAACCCAGCCCCCAAATGGCTTTCTCACCCTGAATTAGACGTAGCCCCAGCTACATTTTCCCAGAAATGTAGCTTCTGACCAGAAGTGAGCAGCACCTTTAAACTCCTTAGAGACCATAAACCTCACTTACTGTAAAACTGAGGACACACATGCGGTGATTTCCCCACCTCCTTCGGCTGCTTCCCCAGGAGGCCAGATCCAAGGCCTCCCCGCACCTACGTGAGTTGTTCTCCCCTCATACGGGGCTACAGGCTCCGTTTTGAACTTACTCCATCCTCAGAGATTCAAACTGGCTTCCAAATTCTCTTCTGTCAGTATAGGCAGCCGGACCCAGGCCTCCCCAGAGGGTGCTGGGATGAGCTGGTGGGACTTGCACGCTTCATCTTCCTCCAACAGAGTTGTTTTCTTGCACTTGGTGACTTTGCTCTTCAAATATAGTGCATCTTATTTCAGTACAAATCTGTGTCTACCCCAGAGCTGCATGTTGGCTTTAACTGGAGACATAATTTTGCACAGGCCCTGGGAAGATCCCTCCCATGACCCCAGCCCTGCTATATACCCAGCAGGAGAAGGAAACACTCACCTCATCAGCTAATTTAACTCAACTGCTGAAAAGAAGCTTTTTTTCTTCTGAAACCACACAAAAATTGGGCCCAAATTGGGCCAACTACCCACAGTGGCAGAGGAGAAATCTAAATTATTTGCCTGAAAGCTGGTGCTAGAAGGTGAACATACGGAACAACTTTCTTCCATGTCTCCTTTTTTTTTTTTTTTAACCTTTCAGTGAAAAAACAAATTCTCGACAGATTATGTTGAGTAGACTTCTTATGCTGGGCTTTAGTCTTTCCTCTGCCATACAGGGAATAACCTGAGTTTAGATTTTAAAATTAATTAAGAAAATACAGGAAAGAAATGTTTGTGAGGAATGAGTTGAGGGAGGTCAATAAGCTAATAATCTTTTCCTCTAGGACCCCGGCATCCGATTATATTACAGGCACCACTCCAAGTCCTTTTTTTTTTTCCAGTCCTCAAACCACTATCCAATTAGTACTTGTTTCCATAGCAGCTACTTCCAAAAACTGCTGATAGGGCTTCTCAGAGGAACCAAGCCACACGAGGCCACTCCAGTCTAACTAGTACACTTTTGGAGTCCATGCTCTCTGTTTTCCATTGTAATTTTCTATAAATGGTGCACGCCAGAGATAAACAACTGGAAGCTGACAGATTTTCAGTGACTACTGCTTACATCTGGATTCATATGAGCTGCCTGTTTTGGTCTGATTTGAGTATTTCTTTCTATTAAGGGATCTGCCGGCTATGAGTAGGTTACAGATAGAGATCTATATCCCACCTGCTACCAAGGCCTGTCAGTCTCCCCAGATCGATGCATAAAGATACCAGAAGAGAGGTGTCATATCCACAAGGAATGGGCAGAGTCACTTGGGGCCATGCTCTCATAGCTCCTTTCTGGCCTGGACTCGAGATGATGGGGAGGCATACATGGAGCTGGTCACACTGGGGCGCCCTAGGAACAGCCCATGCTGACTTAAGTGGCTTGTTGGTGGCTCTTAGTTAGCAGGTGTCTCATCTGTAATTGAACAGCTGTCCTCTCACTCTGTGCCTTCACCCATTTTAGCCTCTGATCACCTTGGAGGGAAGCATATCATTCAAGTTTACTTCTGAGGGTATGAACACCATCACAGTCCAGGTCTCTGCTGGGAATGCCATCCTGCAGGACACGAAGAGCATCGCAGTGTATGGTGAGTGCCTGTCTGCACTAACCCCTTATTGGCCATGAGCTCAGATGAGGTAGTGTGGTGCTTTGGTCACGCAGGCCACCCTGGCTTGTGACCTCCACCCAGAGAAAAGAGAGTAGTGGTGGAGAAAGAGCTGAGTCAGGTCTGAGCTCCTCCTTTGGGGAACAGGTGGTTCAATGGCACAATTATTGTCATAAGACCCCGGGAACACTTACTGGTTTGCTTTCTGAAAGTGGTTCTGGTGTACATCAGGCAACTATACACTCACTCACCTGACGAGGGTGTAATGAGTTTCATTATGTGTAAAGCTGATTCATTCCATTGATATTTTGGTGGTGTTTGAATAGGTAACATCCCCATTATTAAATAAAATAGATCATATTGAGTCATTTGTTGAATTTCAACTTTAAGGAGCATCTGGGTGGTTCAGTCCGTTAAGTGTCTGACCCTTGATTTCAGTTCAGGTCATGATCTCACAGTTCATGAGTTTGATCCCCACATCAGGCTCTGTGCTGACAGTATGGAGCCTGCTTGGGATTCTCTCTCTCCCTCTCTCTCTGCCCCTGTCCTACTCATGCTTGCTGTCTCTCTCTCTCTCAAAATAAATAAATAAACTTAGAACAATTAAAGTTTAACACTAAGAGTCTTGATTATTGAGAAGAATCTACCATTATCTAAATATTTTGAAGATCTCTTCCACAAATGTATATCATTAAAAAAAAACTCTGATAGATTAAAAGCAGTGTCATGCAGATGTCATGTATCATCGATTGGATACTGGTTGAACAAGCAACGATACAGGACAATCTGCTAATCAGTTGGGGAAGTTAATATAGTCAGAATATTGCACAGAAGGAAAATTTACTGAAATGGTTAGGATCCCTGACCGCAAATGGGGGATTAAAGACAGTTTATACAAATCAATCTTATTTTGGTAGGTTTTTTTTTTCAACACCAAAAGATAGATGGGTATGCACTGAGTATTATAGGCAGATGATAAAAATGTGAAAATTATTGTTAATATGAAAGTGGTATAGATGCATCATGGGAAATTAAAGTAGATAGGAAAGGTAATGCTGTGCAGAGAGAGAGAGAGCAAAAGGGAGGGATGAAGGGGAGGGTGAGACCAGGATTGAGACAGAAAAAGAGAGACAGAGAGAAACTAGCTAGCGGTCCAAATATTACCAATTGCCCCAGTCCCAGAATTAATTGGCTCTGATGCAGATACTGCCTTTCGTTTCTCATCTTGCCAACTTGACCTTCAAATTCAAAAAGCAATTTGTAAGCACTTTTGAACAAGTCTGAGGATACTATTCGTCACATGGCCGGGTGTTAGAGTCATAAAATGTCATTTCACAGATAGGAAATTGTAGCCCAGAAGTAGGAAATTACTGGTTTTAAGTCATTCTGCTATTCAGTGACAGCTTCGGTAATAATAATAATGGCGATGGTAGTCGTAGAAATTAACATTGACAAAGCCAGCATCCGATCAAAGCACTTGATACGTAAGATGTTTTATTGACTCCTCTGAGCAGACTTATGAGCAATATGCTGTATTTACTATTTTTCAAATGAGAAAATATGTGATAAGTATCATAAACGGATAGGGCCTAGGAATCTCAATCCAGAGGGAATGTTTCTAACCATCTTCCACCCCCTTGCCAGGCTTAGTTATTCTTCTCCCTAAAATGTCTTTAAAGGTGTCATCCAAGAGTGGTTCACTCTCCATCAAATGAACTACCTTCACTAAAATTATCTCTGTCAAAAGCTTGAGCATGGAAGTAGTCTTCCCTCCTCTGACCAAATTTCTGAGATCATGACCTGAGCCAAAGTCAGCCGCTTAACTGACTGAGCCACCCAGGTGCCCCAGGAATATTTTTGAACCCTGGGATGACCTAGTGGAAAAGTGAGGAATTTGGAGGTGGGGGGATTATCAGTGTGATTAGGTTGACTGTTTTATTGGTCCTCATGAAAGTTAGGCTCCTGCCGTGTCACAGGTAGATGTCTGTTGTATCTGCTTGTCTTCCTTTCTTCCTTCCTTCTTTCCTTCCTTCCCTCCTTCCTTCCTTTCATGGTACTCAAAGAGTATGTTGATCTGATTTTTTTGTATTGAGATACAATTGACATATAACATTATATCAGTTACAGGTATACAACATAATGATTACTTGTATATATTATGAATTGATCCCCACAAGTCTAGTGAACCTCCAGCACTGTATATAGTTACAATTCTTTCTTCCCTCATGATGAGAACTTTTTAACTGTCTTAGCAATTTTCAATATTCAATGCAGTATTAATGATTATAGTTACCATGCCATATATTACATCCCCATGACTTTTTTATTTTATACCTAGAAGCTGTACCTCTTTACCCCTCACCCATTTTGCCCACCTTCCAACCCCTGCCTCTAGCAATCACAAATCTGTCCTCTGTATCTGAGGTTTTGTTTTTGGTTTTTGTTTTTTCAGACCACATATAAGTGAGATCCTACAGTGTTTGTCTTTCTCTGTCTGACTTATTTAACTTAGCAGAATAGCCTTAGAATTCCTCCATGTTGTCACCAGTGACAGAATTTCTTTCTTTTTATGGCTGAATAATATTCCATTGTACGTGTATACCACACTTTCTGTATCCATTCATCTGTCTATGGAAAGTTAGGTTATCTCCATATCTTGGCTATTGTAAATAATGCTGCAGTGAAAATGGGGGTGCAGCAGATATCTTTTCAAGTTAGTGTTTTTGTTTCCTTCAGGTAAATACACCAAAGTGGAATTCCTAGATCATATGGCCATTCTACTTTTAATTTTTTTAGGAACTCCATACTATTTTTCTATATTTCTTGATGGTTGCTCAAAAATATGGTTCCCAGGTCC